>NW_024426774.1:63895472-63934486 GCF_017311325.1 Ursus maritimus
CGCAATGTGGGCACACACATCCCGGTCTTCAGCCGCCGCAGGTCCGAGGAATGCCAGCCCCCAGCGACAGCCCGACCCGCGCGCACTGCCTCCCTGTCGGTGTCCTGCACTCCTTCCTCCCACACCCGATCCACCTCGGCCGCAGAGCATCCCAGCTCTTTCCGCCTCTAACCTCTGCTCGGAGCGGGCGCCGCCAGCAACGTCCCGGATCTCGCACTGAGGAGCGAAATCCTCTGCCTGCCCTCCCTTCCCCGCCTCCCGCACCCAAAGATGGGCTTCGTCACTGGGGCGCCGCGGGAGACAGGTTCTTCCTCCAGCCGGGGCTCCGGGGGCGGGGCCACAGCGCCGCTTTCGGGAACCGCGGCTGCCGGTTACTAGGCGAGATCTCGGCGCTTGGAAACCGCGACGCCCCAGAGCCTAGGGCCGCCCCCTCCCCCTCCTTGCACGGGTTTCCCTCCCCTCCCCGATGCATCCCGGGAATTGTAGTCCCTTCGATGCCAGCTGGGGCGGGGAGCGCGCGGAGCTGGACCACAAGTCCCAGAATTCCGCAAGGCCAGAGGGGGACCGTGGAGAGGCTGTTACCAGCGTCGGCGGTTCCTGCGGTTCTCCCGCTGAGCAGAAGAAGGCACACCAAGGGCGATGGCTTGTCAGCGCCCTGCGTTCCCCCACTGACTTAGGCGGCGGCCGGCATGTGTGTGTATCTATAAGGAGCAGTGGAGTTGGAGTAGAGACAATGTATGTGGCCCACCTCGAGAATTTCTTCCGCACCAGTCCCTGAAGGTTACTGCAGCTAGCTGACCCAAGCCCAAGTTCGTTTCCTACTTCAGTTTTCCATTTTGTTCAGATGGGTTCTAATCTGTTAAAGTGCGGTGCTGCCACATTGAAGAAAAATGCTGGGGGATGTGGTCTCACTCTGCCCTAAGAACCAGCGCTTTCCCATGAGCTACCTCCCAAGTTACTTGAGGATAACCAGATTTTGGAAATGGGAAGGTGCTCACACCAGGAACAACCAGCCTTGGCCTTCAAACGCAGATGCCTGTGGCAGTCCTCCTAAAACTGCCCAAAGTGAATTATGAATTCTGAAGTAGCCCATTTTCAAATTGGGACCACAGCTGACCTGTGGGAAGAGATTTCAAAATCTCAGTGACTAAAGACTGTAAAAGGTGATACAAAGGATGTTGGGAGCATGTCCTTTCCTTTCCGAGCTCTCGGTGTAATCGTTTACTAGTTCTTCAACTACCTCAAGCTTTAATATAGCCCTCTGAGTGGTAGGAAAGTCTGCAGAAGAGAAGTGCTGAAGTTTGGATGAGCAGTTGGTTGCTGCCTGCAGCAATGAAGAAGATGTGAATTGGTTTCAATGTTACATTTAAGGGAACAGGAATCTACAAATATGTCAGGTGGCACTATGCAGATAAGGGCACTACCAAAAACAAAAACAAATTCCTGAAAAAGATTTGAGACATAAGCAAAAATATAAAAGATCAGAAATACCATACCATAAAACGGTGCCGTTGAAGTATATAGAGACAATAAATTCTATATAGGAATTTAAAACATGAAGAGATTCTCCAGTTATAATAAGTCAGGAAAACTTCATGGAGGAAATAGGAAGTATAGGTAGAATTGAGATAAATTGAAAGAACATTCTACATGGGTCTATGGAGAAAAGGACAGATGTGGGAAAACATAGATTTAGAGACACTGAATAGAATCGGTGCAAGAGAGAATTCATGTATGATCAAAAGGGGACATAAGCCTGAAAGTTTAGATTGTGGGTAGAGGTGAACCTAGAGGTTTGCACTATATCCTTAAAATAATGAAGAGTTGTTGATTTTTTTTTTCCTTGACAAGGAAAATAAAACAGTAGTCTTCAGCAGAAATAAGTTTCATCAGGCCCTGCCATTATCAGGTCATTATCCCCATGTAGAGCCAAGGGAATAAGCCAAAATACATGGAACCTGAGATACACCATTGGCTGCACGGAGTGGACTGTGGAACTGAGGATCTCAAGAAAGAGCAAAGGCCTGTCCCCTAGCAGAGGCTATACTGAATCCCAATATATCTCATCCTTTTTCCTACTCACCCTTTTCCAATATCTATATCAGGCTATAGAAAAATGGACAAAATAATGCACAGCCACCAAACTACAGCTCTAAGATCAACTCATTCCTAGATAAACTGAGAAGAATATCAAGAATTCATACACAATGTATCAAAACAATTTGGAAAGAACTGCCCTATCAAACAAGCAACAAAAAAGGGCGGCACAGCCAAAGCAAACCAAAATCATCAAAGAAAGTTTCATTATGTGAAAAAGATAAATGAAGAACCCCATCTGGAAGAAAGCTTATGTCAAAGAAGCAGATCTATACCAAAGAAGAATTTAGTTACAATATGAATTCAAACTATCAAGAGCTTCAAGATGGATACCAAGAAGAAAATCCATGCTAAAGAAATAATCTAATGTAAACACAGTTTCGGATCTAATAAACAGATTTGAAACAACAGGGGGAAAAAAGCCTGAAAATCAAACAACCAGTAGGGAAACAACACTGGAAATTATCACAAAAAATGCAGAGAGAAAAGACAGGATATTAAAATAGATGATGCTTGAAAGAGCAAAGCCAATCCAACATACAGATCATTGGTATTCCTAAAGTAGAAACGCCAACAAATGGAACAGAAAAAGTACTCAGAAATAAAGCAATATATTAACCAAATCTGCAGATTAAAGGGTACACTGTATACCAGGAGAAAAGATGACATAGAATACAGTCTCCATGGAGGCATATCTTAACAAAATTATTTAACTTGAAGAATAATACTTCAGGCACCTGGGTGGCTCTGTCGGTTGAGCGTCTTCCTTTGGCTCAAGTCATGATCCCAGGGTCCTGGGATTGAGTCCTGCCTGCATTGGGCTCCCTGCTCAGCTTGTCCCTCTCCACTCTGCCCCTCCCCTGAACTATTCTCCCCCTCCCCCCTGCTTGTGTTCTCTCTCCCTCTCTCAAATTAAATCTTTAAAAAAAAAACTTCAAAATCATTTGCAATCTTTAGAGAAGACTGTTATACCATCTTACCAATTAGTAATTAAAAGGAAAATTTAAGCATTTACTGTGTGTTTGGGGGGGAACTAAAGTTTATCCTCAGATGATGAAGGAAAGATATTTACCTAAGAATACTAATATAAAAAACATGATAGATTTAGAAAATTATTCACTGATGTAATTGATGCAGGCAAAGATCGTAAATGTATACTAAAATGATTAGATGAAAGGGTAATGCTAAAGAATCACACCCACAGATTATCTACCTTTAAATGGAGAGATCTAGAGGTCAACATCTCAATCAAATTACCAAATTTAGTATCACTAGGATGCCTGGCTGGTTCCGTTGGTGGAGCATGCAACTCATCTCAGGGTTATGGGTTTGAGCCCCACATTGGGTATAGAAGTTAAAAATAATCTTAAAAAAAATATAGTATTACCAATACTGGAAGAAACTGCTTCTTCCACCTTCTGATGTGATGCAATATGAAATGCACAAAATATTTTTGGCCAAATACCTAACCCAAGTCTAATCAAGCCTTAACATCTAATTCAGTTTACAGAAAATATGGGATAGGTGAACAAACAAGTTACTTGAAACCATAAGGAAACAGGTAAAGCCAGAAGATAGGACAGAATACAATACAACTGGTCTAGCCTCATCAAAAAAAAGTAAATGTAATGAAACAAAAAATACAAAACAAAGTGGGGAATTATTCCTGATTAAAAGAGACTAAGGAGATACAAAAACCAAATACAATGTGATTAGATCTTGGATCCTGGGGGTTTTCTGAGTTTTGGGGTTTTTTTTTTAAGTCTACAAAAGACAATGTGGGGAGAAGGAACAACTGGATGTATTCGAATACAAAGTGGACACTAGAGGATATTAGGGAATTGCTGTTATTTTTAAGAGAATCTTATTTTTAAGAAACCTATCCTGAAGTATTTAGGAGTAAGATGTTATGCCTGCAACTTACCTTCAAATGATTCAGGAAGAAATGTGTTATTTATATACATACAAACACACACATGAACCTATGCATAAGAAGTAATAAAGCAAATAAGGCAAATATTAGCAATTGCCAAATCTAGGTATTTTTTAAAATTTTGCTGCATGATTGAAGTCTTTTACTATAAAAAACTGGGGAAAAATTTTTTTTGATCTAGGCAGAAACAAAAATGGAGGATGAGTATGGAAATTAAGCTAGCTCAGCCTTCTGCCCTGCAACCTCCAATGCCAGAAAAAATGGAACAGTATCTATATACTGATAGAGAAGGAAACTGTAACATCAGAATTATACCCAGCTAAATTGTGTAAATGTAAAGGCAACAGACATTCTCAACATCAAAGTTAAGGGCATTGTTTAGCACTTATGACAATTGTATTGAAGTTTAATAACAAATGACTAAAGACCCCAAATAAGTCATTTATAAAGGCAGAAGTTTGGGGGTACCTGGTGGCTCATTCGGTTGAGTGGCCAGCTCTTGATTTCAGCTCAGGTCATGATCTCAGGGTCCTGGGATCAAGCCCTGGGTCAGGCTCCTTGCTCAGTGGGGAGTCTGCTTTGAGGGTTCTCTCTCTCCTCTCCCTCTGCCCCTCCCCATGCTCACGTTGCTTGCGTTCTCTCTCTCTCTCTCTCTCTCTCAAATCTTAAAAAAACAAAAAACAACAACAGCAAAAAACATAAATGGGGTGCCTGGGTGGCTCAGTTGGTTGAGCATGTGCCTTCAGCTCAGGTCATGATCCAAGGGTCCTGGAATCAAGGCCCATATCAGGCTTCCTGCTCAGCCAGGAGTCTGCTTCTCCCTCTGCCTCTCCCCTGCTCATGCTCTCTCCCTTTCTCTCTCAAATAAAATCTTTAAAAAATTTAAAAATAACTTTAAAAAGGTATTAGTTCTGTGGCTCTATTGAAACACAAGTCATGCTTCCACCACAGCAGGTTTATTGCAGTGGTGACAATGAGACTTGTAACATTTTCTGCTAGGCTCATGGAGTACACTGGAAATAACAAGACTTTTCAATATTAGAAACAAGGAATAATATATTTTAGATCATTTGCCAAAATAGCAATCAATGTATGCTTCCTACAATTTGACTTCTAGGGGCCTAAGGTAAATTGCTTGAAGAAATTGAATCCCAAAGATTACAGGTGGGGAATTTTTGAAGCATGTCCATATTCGAGGGGCGATCAAATAAGCCCAGCCAAAACAGTTGTGGACTGACAGGGACAACTGCGGATTGAACAAAATTTCTTCTTAAAAGGGCTGTTTTGGGGCGCCTGGGTGGCACAGCGGTTAAGCGTCTGCCTTCGGCTCAGGGCGTGATCCTGGCCTTATGGGATCGAGCCCCACATCAGGCTCCTCTGCTGTGAGCCTGCTTCTTCCTCTCCCACTCCCCTGCTGTGTTCCCTCTCTCGCTGGCTGTCTCTATCTCTGTCAAATAAATAAATAAAATCTTTAAAAAATAAATAAATAAAATAAAAGGGCTGTTTTGAAGGTTATGATTCTGACTTTGGAGGTAATTACGAAGGTAATTGGCAGTGAAAGGAATCACATGTGAAATTCCTTAAATAAAAATCAACTTTAAAAATATTAAAATAAAAATAAATAAATCAAGTTTCTCACATGAAAAGTCTGGAGGTATAGCAACATAAGGAAACAGTCAGATACCCAGAATCTTCCTGTCTTGTTGTTTTACTACATTCGGCCCAGATTGTCCACATCATTGTTTAAGATGATAAACTTCAGTGTTTACATTTGCATTCCAACTAGCAGGAAGGATAAAGAAGATGGGCACATCCCCTCTAAGGATATTTTCTGTAATTTTCCTACAATATTGCCGCCTACATCTCACTGGCCTGAACTTAGAGGGCATCTAGCTGCAAGGGAAGTTAGGCTTATACACTGTATTCTTGGGGGGCAGTGTGTACATTTAAAATCAGGAGTATTATACTAAAAAATGGAAAAGTAGTGTTGGTTCACCAGAAGTTTCTGCTATCATACCAATGGGTCCTTTTTGAAAAAACTTTCTGATGATGATATTCAGTCACCCAAGAAGTGAACAAATAATCAGAACTGGAGAAGTCATGGTAAAAAGATGGGAGGTAAGCTTTGAATCAATTTAATCATTCTTCAGTTTCACTTATTTTTTTTCTTTTTTTTTGTTGTTAACGCAGGCCAAATTAATTGATACATTTTTATTTTTAAAAAGCTGATCTAATATGATCCCATTCTCATGAAATTATTTCTATCCATTCAACCATCTGGCCCTGAATCTAACTGTATCTGTTTAGAAATATTATAGTTCCCCAAAACCTAGCTGGTTATTTCTGGAAAAGTGAGATTTAGGACAATTTATTGCTTTCTTCTTTGTATCTTTTTGATAGTTCAAAAATGTTTGAAATGAGCAGGTACCATTTTTAGTAAAACAATAAATCATTGCCCTTAAAATATGTATTGATAATAAATTGTATTTTTATTGGAGTAATATTTAGAGTCATTAGAACATACCCTTGGTTATCCATCCACACCCTCTTAAGTGGCAAGATCAAGGGCCTGTCAGATCATTGAACAGAGTTAGGACATATGAGTGTAGCTATTTAATGACAATTTTCTCTATAAAAGCTAACCAATGTGTTTAGAGCTAGACCTTGCAGCCTTGACCTCATTAGTAATGAACTACTAAAAATTGACAATGATGTTTTACCAGCTATCAACTAATGGGGTTAAAGTCCACATTTTTAACCAAGTAAAAGATTTTAAAATAGAACATTAAAAGATGCTCAACATCATTAGCCACCACAACACTGCAAATCAAAACCACAAGGAGATACCACTTTACACCCCTGAAATGGTTATAATCAAAAAGAAAATTGCAAGCTTCAGAGAGGCTGTGAAGAAATTGGAACCCTCATACATTGCTAGTGAGGATATAAACTGGTGCAGCTGCTTTAGAAAACAATCTGGCAGTTCCTCAAAAAAGTTAAACATAGAGTCACCATGTGACCTAGCAATTCCACTTCTAGGTATATACCAAGGGACATAACATCCATCCACACCAAAACTTGTACATGAATGTTCATAGCAGCATTCCTCATAATAGCCAAGAAGTGGAAGTAATCCAAATGTCCACCAATTGATGAATGAATAAATAAAATACGTTTAGCCATATAATGGAATACTATTTCTCAATGAAAAAGAATGAAGTACTGGGGCGCCTGGGTGGCACAGCAGTTAAGCGTCTGCCTTCGGCTCAGGGCGTGATCCTGGCGTTATGGGATCGAGCCCCATATCAGGCTCCTCCACTATGAGCCTGCTTCTTCCTCTCCCACTCCCCCTGCTTGTGTTCCCTCTCTTGCTGGCTGTCTCTGTCTCTGTTGAATAAATAAATAAAATCTTTAAAAAAAAAAAAAAAAGAAAAGAAAAGGAATGAAGTACTGATACAAGCTACAACATGGAACCTTAAAAATATTCTAGACAAGGGGTGCCTGGATGGCTTAGTCAGTTAAGCGTCTGACTCTTGATTTCAGCTCAGGTCATGATCTGAGTTGTGGGATCGAGCCCTGCAGCAGGCTCTGCACTCAGCAGGGAGTCTGCTTGAGATTCTCTCTCTCTCCCTCTTCTTCTCCCCTCCCCCCATGCTCTCTCTAAAATAAATAAATAAATCTTTTAAAAAATATTCTAGACAAAAGAAGCCAATCACAAAAGACCACATGATGTATGATTCCATTTATAGATAGAATGTTCAGAAGAGGCAAATCTATACAAACGAAAAGTAGATCAGTGGCTTTCTAGAGCAGAGAATAGGTAGGTGGAGGAAATGTGTGTGACTACTAATGGGTATGGGCTTTTGGGTGGATGATAAAAATGTTCTAAAATTAGATTGTGATGATGGTTGCACAACTCTGAATATACTAAAAACCACTGAATTGTACACTTTAAGTGGGTGATTCTATAGTATGTAAATTTCAATAGTGCTAATAAAAATAAAATCAGAGTTTAACTTATTTTGATTATTTTGCATGTTGATTTCCTGTATATTATACACAATAATCATTTCCATGTAATTCCTTGAATGTCATTCATTTTTAGAGAAGTAATTATTATTCATAGAAAAAAAGATTGATTTTTAAATTAAAGTTCATGGTTTTAATCTATCATCCAGAACCTATCCTATGTTTAATGTTTTTATATGACTATTAAACATTTTGGGTAAACCAAATGTCACATTAGAAGGTACAAAATGCTGGGGCTAAAGGAAATGGGCAATTATCAGTCATTTGTGGAGAAAAGAAATCTTCAAATTTTTCCCCCACCTTTTTTTAAATATTTTTAACAAAAGATAAAGAGGGAGGCTCTATTGAACTATAATAGACATTACAGTCTAAGATCAAATCAATAAAAAGTTTCCATGATTTTTCACTGAAGGTAGAGTTTCTCTATATTCTCTATTCAATAAAGATAACATGAAAGAACTAGATGAGACAAGTAAAAAAAAGGCCTCTTTAATCCATGTTTGAAAAGGACCTATTCTAAAAACCATTCCCAGATATCCACAGTCTGTCTTTCAAATGTAATTATCTATGATTCTATGTAAAGTCTAATTTACAGTCTAATTTAATTGCAGACCAACTTGCAATGTACAGACATCTACAACTTCAGCTCACATTTGATATTTCTTAGTCCAAACATGGGCCCTGGTATAATTCTTTTTTTTCTGCTCCTGGCAATAATTCAGTTATAGCGCTCCATTCTAATAAAGCCCCCATTGAAACTCCTGCATGAGATCTCTAATCTCAAAGAGAAAATATGAAAAATTAGTCATGTAACGAATAACATATGCTATACTTCCAATAAATTTTTTTAAAGATTTTATTTATTTATTTGAGAGAGAGAATAAGAGCATGAGTAGTGGGGAGGGACAGAGGGAGAGGCAGAAGCAGGCTCCACACTAACCAGGGAGCCCCACACAGGACTCAATCCCAGGACCCTGAGATCATGACCTGAACCGAAGGCAGATGCTTAACCAACTGAGCCACCCAGGCGCCCCTTTTCAGTACATTTTAAATGTTTTAGGTCAGTTATAATAGGGGTCACATCTGGTTGTCAGATGTGGATCACTGTATCTGACATCATTACATATTCTTCCTAAGTGGACCCTATAGGCTAATTAACGTATCTTCTCTAAAATATTTGCAGCATTTCCTAGTAAGAGCAATGAGAAGTTCCTATAGAAGATGTTAATTTGTGTTTCAAAACTTTAAAGATGTGTGGCAATCTCAATGGTAGGCAGGTTCCTATAATGATAATTTAATACTTACCATTACTAACTAGTAATAGTAGTAGTTTTGTGCTACCCCCAGGTACACTTGCTGGAACACTGTGCAAGCTTACACTGAAGTGGAAATTAATCATGTCTACCTAAGAGTCACAGGATTCTAAAGCTGGAAAATACCTTAGAGATACCTTGATTTTACTAGTAAAGGAGGCTCAGGTGATGGTCAACAGTGAAGATCCCTAACAACTTTACTGAGTGCTTGTCTCATCAAACAGGTAACTTCAGTACCGCTGTGGGGAGGAATTAATAATGTTACATGGAAAGTACCCCGCAATAGTGTGATGGGGAAATCCTTTCAGTTCAGAAGATAAGGCTCTGGAACCAGATTGCCCAAATTGTAAGCCCTTCTCTGCATTTAGTAGTCTTTTGGCCTTGGGCAGTTTATCTAATCTCTCTAAGCCTCAGTTTCCTCATTGGTAAAATGAACATAATGGTACTTACCTCATAGGATTGTTGTTAAGGACTGAATGAATGAAATACACCTAAGGCAACCTGGAGCCCTATATGGACTCTCCTTTTCCTCATGGAGCAAAGATTTTGCAGGGCTATGGAGACATGCCCACTGAGAACCCGTCACCGCCCCCACCTCTGACAGGCCAGACTCCAGGTATGGGAGACACTGGAATAACGTACATAAATGGCCCTGAGCCCACTTATAGGGCTGTCTTCCGGACTACTCCGCTGGAGCATACTCTCCTGGATCAGAGGCTGACCTGAAGGGACTGCTATTTGTGGGGTGGGAGAGCATGTACCCAAAGCTGGACTAAGTGTCCACAAACTTGTGTGCAAGGCCCCTCGTGGACAGAGTAGGAGACAGGATGAGAAGAGAGGCAGCCTGGAGGCGGGGGCCAATCTCTCCTCACACTGCCACATTCTGGCATGGAACTCAAGGGATTCTAAGAAATCTGAGTTTGAATCTGTCCTTCCAGGTTGTTATGAAGGCATATTGGGCATGAGGAAAGAACATATTTGATATCTTGCTCAATATCTAACTTTCAAGTATATAGACATATGGAATGGACCCCTTTAGTATTCTTACTTTGCCCTGACAAGTCTTGGGGGGTAAGCCTAGTGCCTTGCCCGTAGTATGCACTCAGTATATTTTAATTATTATTGTTGTTGTTGTTATTGTAAGTGACCTTTCTCACTTCTAGCAAAATAAACCTTTCCTTTCCCCCACTGACCAGAGAGAATACATACAGCCTGCCAAGAGAACACTGATGTACAAGCACTCAGGACAGAGATTTCTAAAAGCCAGAACAGAGAGACAAAACCACTTTTCAGGTTAGCAAGTACAACAGGGAGGTAAGCAAAGCCTCTGTAAAGATCAGCTGCTAGAAATTCCATACTAAACACAAACCCAGCTTCAGCACTCGCACATGTGAGGAACTCCCAGGGAAAACCCGTACCGCAAAGAAGCCACACCCCCAGCTCAGAGCTGCCCAGGGTAAGAGTCCCTAGGACAAGAGGGTGAGCAGCAGATCTGAGAGAAGAGGAAGCAAGATCCGAGTAGGAGTAGAGCAGAATATTCTCCTGGCCTCAGGGGTTCAGCGTTAGCAAGAGTCCCTCAGTAAGGGGCGCCTGGGTGGCTCAGTCGTTAAGCGTCTGCCTTTGGCTCAGGGCTTGATCCTGGTGTTCTAGGATTGAGCCCCACATCGGGCTCCTCCGCTGGGAGCCTGCTTCTTCCTCTCCTGCTCCCCTTGCTTGTGTTCCCTCTCTCACTGGCTATCTCTCTCTGTCAAATAAACAAATAAAATCTTAAAAAAAAAAAAAAGAAAAAAGAGTCCCTCAGTAAGTAAGAGCTGGGAGTGGAACAGAAGCCAACTGTTGTCCTGCACTATCTACTTGGACTGTAGCAGAGAATGTGGGTCCAGACATGCTGAACAGATCCCTTTGTCATCTTTATAAAGTCCTGAAATTTAAAACATGTTCTGAAGAAGATAGAATTTGATCCATTCCTTACACCTCACACCTGCATAAATTTCAACTGGATCAGAAATATAAATGTAAAAAAAATATATATCATTAAAGTACTGACCAAAAACACGAGTTAATTCATCTACAACCTGGAGAAACATTTCTAACCATGATGCAAAATCCAAAACTAAAAAGGGCAAAAATTGATACACTCAATTACCAAAAAAAAAAAAAAATTAAGACTTTTTTTTGCAGGGCAAAGAATATAAGAAAGTGAGAAGAAAAGTTATTCACTGGGGAAAATATTCGTAATCAATATTGCAGAGAAAGGGTTATTATCTCTAATATATGAGCTTCTTTTGATAAAAATAAAACCACTAACTCCATGGCAAAATGTGAACAGGCAGCTCATATAAGAAATAAAAATGGCCCTTAATCATGTGAAAAAAGAAATGCTCAAAATAAGAGAAATGCAAATTAAAAACTACACAGATTTTAAAACGGGTGATCAGCTGCACAGTCTCAAGGATGTCTAAGGATCAAAAGAAAAAAATGGACATATCCCAGAGGACAGACTCTGAAGTTAAAAAAAAAATTAAAATGTTTTCAGTCATCATATTGGAGCATAATAATGCTGCAGGAGTGCAATCAGCAAAATCCAGACTTTGGGCAATTCCCAAGGACAACCTGTTTTTGGTTTTTCTTCTTCTTTTTTTTAATCAATTACAAGAAATAAAAATGAGAGGTGGATGGGAAACTGCTTATTAGAAGATAATTCAAAGACATACCAATCTCATGGAGATTGGATCTTTGGATCCTGATTTAAACAAACTATTAAAAAAAAAAAACTATGAGATAACCATAGAAATGTGAGCACTAACTTAATATTTGATGGTTTTTAAGGTATTATTAATTTTTAGGTGTTATAATGGCAGAGATTATGCTTTTTTTAAAAAAATCTTATCTTTTAGAGATACATGCTGAAATATTTATGTATGAAAAGTTTTGAGGTCTGAATTTGCCTCATTTGTTAAAAGTAATCTGGAAACGGCGGGGAGAAGTAGGTGAGGCTAGAGCTAAAATCAGATTGGCCCTGCGCTGGTTAGCACTGAAGCTGGGTCATGGCTACAGGTTGGTTCACTATACCGTTCTCTCTACCTTTTAAAATTTGAAATTTCTATATGTTCCATATTTCCAGTTTTCTTAAAAAAAAAAACTGCTTCAAATATTGTTAGGGCCAGGACTCTGAACAGGAACCATCCTCTCCGACTGTTACAGCCAAGATTCTAAGTGGCACATGAGCAAAGTAGCACCCCCTACAGAACCTTCTTTGGGCTCAATTCCATCTGAAGGTGTTTATCCATTTCTCCTGCACAGTGTTTTATTATTACAGTCTTGTTAAAATGGGTCAAGTAAAATCTTGGTTTATTATTTCCTCCAATGAGAAATAGGAAGATTTGAAGATTGATGGTTAAGGATTCAGGCTTGGAGTCAGACAGCTGCACTCATGTCCAGCTCTACCACCTGGATATGAGACCCTGGGCGAGTTATGGAGATAACGCTGGTACCCATTTTCTAAACAGTTGTGAGGATTCAGTGATTGACATAATGTATGTAAAGTGCTGAGAATACCTAGCACATAGTAAATACGCAAAATATTTATTATTGCTAATAATAGTAAACATCACCAACATTTAAAATATATGCCCATAGAAGGTTCCCAGAGATTTTAAAATAAGATTTTAGGGGGTCCTGGGTGGCTCAGTCTGTTAGGGGTCTGCCTTCAGCTCAGGTCATGATCCCAGCGTCCTGGGATCTAGACAGGTGTAGGGCTTCCTGCTTAGTGGGGAGTCTGCTTCTCCCTCTCCCTCTGCCCCTCCCCACTACTTGTGCTCTCTCTCGCTCTGCATGCTCTCTCGCTCTCAAATAAATAAAATCCTTAAAAAAAATTTTTTAACTTAGTTATGCACATGTCTGTATGATTGCCTGAGTTACTATTGCTGTGTTTACATGCTGCCTGGCCATAAAATTGGTGTCTATTTTCTGAATCGGTTTTCTTTTTTTTTTAAGATTTTATTTATTTATTTGTTTGTTTATTTATTTATTTATTTATTTATTTGACAGAGGGAGAGAGAAAGCACGAGCTGCAGGGGGCGGGGGCAGAGGGAGAGGAAGAAGAAGACTCCCTACTGAGCAGGGAGACCAACACAGGCTCTATCCCAGAACCTTGAGATCATGACCTGAGCCGAAGGCAGCTCCTAACTGACTGAGCCACCCAGGCGCCCCTCTGAACCAGTTTTCTGATGAAACTGTAGATATGTTGGCACTGATGCTGCATCAAACTGAAAATTCTCCACAGCCTTAAAAGCATCAATATTACTTATATGCAAAGACTTCAGTGAGCTAAATAATATGCCACAAATTCATTAAATTGCTACCAATATAGCACGTAGCCAAATAACTTCAAAGTTGTATGCAGAAGGCACAGTAGTATATCATCAAATGAACAGTAGTACAAAGTCCTCAGAATCTAGTACTTGTACCCTAGAGTGAGGAAAATTAGAGGAAACATTGAAAGTCAAATGGCTTGACCTCCGAAATCCTGGATTTCTGAAAACATTTTACTAATGGAAAGGGAACTTAAAAACTTACCTTAGTGAACTCAGTTGCTGGTCCCCACAAATACCGACCTAATCTTCCATATTAGCAAGGACGTTCCATTCCTCAGACTAAAGGTGAATAATCTGAATAGAAGAGGACAGAATGAGGGAGCCAGAGGCACGTGGACTGAAACACGACCTGGGGGCCTGCTCTAATCCCCTTCTGCACGGCTTTGGACAAGGCGCTCGGTCTCCAGGTCTTGGTGTGCTCAACTGTGAAATGAAGGGGCTAGACTCAACCACCCGTAGGACGCCTTCCTCCTCTAAAACGTTATGGCCAATTAAGAGCATTCGTTTGTTCTTGGCAATACGTATTTCAGGGACGTCAAACAATTCAGCTACACATCATTTACTGAGACCCTACTTCAAAAAGTGGTGAAAACAGCGTAGAAGTGAGCTATTCACTCCCAATCTAGTGCTCTTTAAAAAGACTGAGTTAGCTCAGGCCCCAGGCCTGCCTCACCACACTGCCCCCCTGCCCTGCGCCCTCCTCACCGTCCCGCGGGGCCGGGCCCCTGCCCACGTGGCTTGCCTCTGCACGCGGCCCCGCAGCACCCCACGCCTGGGCTTCCTGGGTTGGAGTCGCCCTCGCAGCCCCCCACGAGGAGGAAGTAGAGATACCTGCGGCAGGACGAGCCCCCCTGGAACTCCTTGGCCACGATGGAGTTCAGCAGCACCCCTCCGCAGGCTGAAGCGCCCACATCCGTCAGGTCCAGGCCGCGTTCCCCTTCCTCAGGAACGACTGCGAGGGCTGGAAGGATTCCAAGCGCCGCAATCTCTCCTCCAACCCATGCTTCCACAAGGTGCGTAAAGACCCTGCGGAGCCCCCTGGCCAAGGGCAACTTCCGGCGATGGACGTGACGCTAGGGCTGCGGAACGTGGCCCTGTGGCGGCGCCGGCAGAGCCTTCGCCCAGGAGGGCCCCTCCGTGCTGCACGGCGGGCCCTAGCGGCAGTCCCGTCCCCAGCCGACGCTCAGTGAGGGCTTCAGCATGAAGAGTTTGCTAGGGGACCTCAGGGAGGGGTCGCCTCGGAGCAGCGCGGGTCCGGCAGCCGCTGGGCACAGTGGGGAGAAGGTGATGCCCACTCCACCCCTGCCCTCTGAGAGGCCTCTGTAACCCCTCTGCCCCCTTCCCCAAGAGAGCAGAGGGGGAGAGTCCCAGCGGGGAACCAGCAGGCTCTCGCCCTTTTCCGCTGAGCACAGAGCCTGGCCCCTCCACTTACTGCAGGACACAGCAGACCCTGGGGGACTATCCAGTGGGAGTCACAGAGCCTCACTTCGGGGGCAGCTGCCCACCACCTACTCGGCCGTCTACAGTCCCAAGGTGGTAATGCCCTTGGCTCCACTACCGCCCACATCCTGCCCCAGTGCCCACCTTCAGCCAGCCCAGCCTAGTGGAGGGTGGCCCCAGAACTTAAGCCCCACCCCCGGCTGCTCTGGGATCTAGACGCCCACTTCTAGGGGGTGCCCCCCAACCAGAGCATCTGTGATGTGTGGGTTAGCCTCTCCCAGGAGCCAGCTGCCTCCACCCCAGGCTGATTACTCTCCTGGAACAGCCTGTGAGACTCCCAAAGCAGGGGCTGCTTTCCTCTCCTACCTCTTCCTGCCACCACCGGCTTTTGCGGAACCAAGGCCAAGAGAACCAAGAGGTGTCTGTAGCCACAGCAGCCTTGAAACACCAGGCACAGGTGTTCTAAGAACCCATGATGTTTATTGGGCTACCCCACAAAGGGCTGAGGTCTGCCCCAGGCCACCCCAGCCCTGATGGTCAGCATGCCTCTCCTACCCGCGCCCCCCCCCCCGCAAGACTGGAAAGAGTGAGGGCTTTGCTTGCAGCAGCCCCTCCCTGATCCCACTATCTCTGGCCCTCTCAGTCCGTCTATCCTTCCTTCCATCCATCCATCACATGGTGACACCATGTGTCACTTCCCCTCCCTGGCTCCAGCCTGAAGTCCTGTTCTCCCTCACGTGCCTGGGAATGAGATAGCACTTTTTTGGGGAAAGGACCTGCTTGGTTTAGGTGGTCGTAGTGGGGAAGATAACAGTAAAGGAGTAGACAATTAAAAAATAATAATAATAATTAAAGAGTTAAAAAATAAAAAGACTGGGTCAAACTTGGGAATATACTTAAAATCATGTTGTCAATTACATCTCAATAAAATGGGGGGAAAAACTTAGTGGAATTGTACATTTTCAAATGTTAAGTTTTATGGTATGTGAATTACATCTCAAGAAGAAGAAAAAAGAAAAGACTTCTCGTCTCCCAGAAGGTATCTTGGGTGGCCCAAAGAGGCTTAAATGGTGATGTGAACCAGAGTGTGAACCTTTATAACTTAACAAAGAAACCCTGGATGGCAAATTTAGCTAGACCAACAGTGAGAATCACCCCTTACCAAGACCGGCTACATTATTTGCATGGCTCAGGGCAAAATGAAAAGGCAAGGCCCCTGGTCCAAAATTGTGAAGAGTTTCAGGAAGCCAGGGTGGCTCACTCAGTTAAGCATCTACCTTAGGCTCAGGTCTTGATCTCGGGCTCCCTGCTCAGTGGAAGTCTGCTTCTCCTCTCCCTCCCTCCCTCCCCCCCTCCCCTGCTCGTGCACTCTCTCTCTCTCTCAAATAAATAAATAAAATCTTTAAAAAAAATTGTGGAGAATTTCAAGAGAGCAACAGCAGAGCGTTAAACCAAACTCACACCCCTCTAGGCATGGGACCCTGTGTGACTGCACGGGTCACAGGCCCATGAAGTCAGCTGTGTTTACTGAAGTGTTATAATTTTCTAGACCCAGGACAGAACGCTCAACAGACAACTCTTTCAATTTTCACCACAACCTTGCAAAAGTAATACTACTATCCCTATTTTGTGAGAGAGGAAATAAAGCCTTCAAGAGGTTAAAGAATCTATCCAAGTTCCCACAGCCTGTGAATGACAGAGCCAAGCTTCGTGCTGAAGCCTGACTCCAAAGTCATGTCTTCGCCAGTGACCTTCAAACTTATTAGTAAAAATTTGAGTGAATACGCCAACGTATGTGGAAACATGGAAAGATACATTATACACATATACTACTGTATTTATAAATATACCTTAGGAAGCATGCAAAACAAAGACATTTTAAAGATGCCATAAATAGGTATTCTAATATTTTCTTCCCATACCTCCCATGCCTTTCACAGTTTCCTGTAGTACCCAAGGGTTAAGGCTGCCCTTGACCCAGACAAAATTAGAGGTAATAGTACTCAAGATGTTAATTTTCCTATGAAGTGTGAACATTTTAATAAGATATTCTTAAAGGGTAACACTCAAAAAGGGGGGTGCTCATAATGGAATTTTAGGCCCTGTGAAAATCAAGGGGCATTTACTTTTTTAATCCTGGGGGCTGACTTCCCTTGGAGAAATCACATTTCATTCATTGATAAAACAAGCAGTCTGGGCCTGACCAAGATTTTTGGTGTATTCCAGGTTATCAGCACAATTATACAGCAAAGGTTGATTAGGAACACAAGAAGGAAAACATTCCCTTGACAAGTGCTTACTGAGTGCCTGTGACAGGCCAGAAACCTTGCTGGTTGCTAGGGGTAGAGTGAGCCTGCCAGCAAGGAGCGAAGCGTGTTCTAAAGGAACAGAGGGGGCTCCATGCCAACAGAAATAACCCTGGAAAGAGACGCAGTTTATCTTCTCCTCCTTGAACACCTCTAGAAATCAAAGACTGTGCTTACAGGTGTATTTTATGAAAAAAAAAATGTCCAATACATTAGAACTCAATGAATATCACACATTTTCCTTAAAAAGGTTAGAATTAACTTTTTATAACAGTCATCTTTCTGTAAACGATAGAGTGTAGTTTTTAGATCCTCTTGAAATACTAGGATGCCACGAAGTGCACTACAAAATTTGTTTTTGAATTCTGCTTTTATCTCTTTGTACATAATCGATAATAATCTGTGGTCGAATCATGCAGCTGCTAAAGATGGACAGCCCAAGATAAAGGAGATTTTTAGAACTCTTCCTCGAGATGGCGACAAAGGACTGCGTCTTTAAAACAGGGATCCAGCTTGGAGCCTAAGACGCCAACTCTGTGCTGTTTAAATTAAAATGGAAAATTCAGATTTATTTCCTCACCAAATATACAAGGGAAAAAAGTGTAAATAAATGATATCTACAGAACTGTATTTTTCTAGTATCCTATTGGTTTAAAGGGTGAATTATTTGGATAGACTGCTCTGTAAGAGTAGCACTAAGAAAAAAAGGACGGAGTAGAAAGAAGAAAATTGGAATCGCAGATTATATATTGAGATGGGTATGTCAACAATGCTCCAGATTCCTTTCTTTGGTTGCTATGGTAACTCCCAGGTTCATTTACTCAGCCCTTGTTTTAATAGGGCTCTGAAATCAGTGGAATGTTGGAGCCGCAGTCAGACTGCCTGGTTCAAATCTTATCTCCATTGTTTAATAAGCATGTGACTCTCAAGTGATTTAACATCTCTCAGTGTCTCAATTTCTTCATTTGTAAATTGGGGATGATGAGTAACTGAGAATAAGTATGTAAAGCACGAGGAGAGTATCTGGCACATATCATGTATTCAATAAACCAGCAGGCATCACCAAACCACCATCACGACCACCCCTACACCATCTACAAAGACTCAGAAAAACATTTTTTTCACCAATTTAGGAAGAAGCATGGTTCTGGGTATTGCCCAATCCCAGACAAGGGTGAAAATACTTTAGGGCTGAACAGTATAATTTGAATATCTGGCTCATTGCTTAAAATATCAAATTGTTCAGTTTTTCATTTTGAAGCAATCAAATAATTTGATCCATGAATCACTCCATTCTGTTCAATTGCCATTTAGAATCTTTCTAGTTTTTGCTGTAACAAAAAATTACATAAAGCAAATTTATGCAGAAAGCCACATTTTTACAAACCTATTTCTTCTTTTAAGTAGATTTTTGCATACCCAATCTATGTTTCTATTCTAAAATTGACTCTGTAATTACTAGAAAAAAAGAGAATAAAAGTAAGCATCATTTTCCAAATTCTACAACCTTCATGAATAAGTTTAATCTACTCATATTTGCAGGAGATGCTTGGCTTTATTTTACTGCTACCCTCTTTTTGCCTTTCCTTCTTGATAGAGCCAATTATCTCAGGGCTTAAGCAATTCTTTCAACACTTATCCTTTCCACTGTCATTAATTTTTTTAATTGTCAAAATAATTTTCCATATTAACAGCCAATATGCCTGCTCCCAGCTGGTCAAGATTCAGTTGGTCTGTTGATTTGGTTGATCTGTTTTGTTTTTCCTTTTGAACAGTTCAATTTATCTACAAAATCCCAATTGTCTTGCTAGCATTCCTCAGCTAATTAATCGTGTATCCTCCACCCAGCATTGTCTTTTAAATTTGAATGTTTTCTTTTGATAGAATAATTTCTCATTGTTTTTCTACTTACTATTAGTGAGACTCAAGCCCTTTGGTACAGCGACGACTGTATCCTCCATCCACACTCACGTCTCCTTGCTTCAGCCTGAGGGCAGAACTTGCAGAGAAATACAGAGCCACAGGCAGAGATCCTCCTAAGAACCCTGGGCCCGGAGAGTCAAAAGGACACATCGATAGTGTAAAGCTTGTCTCCCATTAGCTGGATAAATGGACACTTTCTAAAAATTATACTGCGTTTACACATTTTACTTTGTAATCAACATTATTTGGCTGCAATCTAAGATTTTTGAGAGATGTTTTTTAAAGTCAGAGAAACTTCATTTGTGTGATCTCTGGTACTATTTCCATGTTTCACTTTCTTCCTATTTGTGACTTTATCAGAGGCAAATAAGCCCATCTTTTCTCACAAAATATTAGAGAAAAACATGGTGTTGCAGCCTGTTACTTTGGTGCCCCCAGTGAAACATTTCCTGGTATTCATGCCTTTGTAGTCAAGCCCTTGACACCTGCCTTAGTCATGTGATTGGCTTTGGCCAATGAGACATTAGCAAGTGTGGTGCAAGCAGAGGCTTGGTAAGTGCTTGCACGTGGGGGATTATTCTCTTGTAATGCTTCATCTTAGAGCTAGACCCCTGAAAGGCCAAGTGGAGGGAAACCACAGAAGCCGTTCAGACGTTCCAGTTCCAACCAAGCTGTCGACGGAATACAGCAGGGAAAGTATCCTCGGCCAGACAACATGGGGCCGAAGTACCCCCCAGTGGAGTGGAATCAACCCACAGAATCATGAGAAGGAACAGGTTTTTTGTTTAGCAACTATGTTTGGGGCTGGCTCGTTACACAGCAATAGGTAGCTGAAACACATGGTAACAAATCACCTTCCTAATTACACATGGTGTTTACCTCGGTTTCCTCTGCCATGAAAGCATCACTGTGTACACATTTCATTTTGATGAAGATTCAGCTCTAAATTTATATCCGACTGAAATGTCAGAATGATGCCCGACACCCTGCAGTGTGCTTTGGCCTTTGAGCTATTTAAAAACCTGTCACCTGGTGCAGCCCTGTCCTCACTGACATCTCCCCCAGGAAGCCCGGCTGGCTGGCGCTCCAGGCATGGCAAATCCTGGTTCGGAAAAACGCTGACAGATTGTTACACAGAATCCTGCCGTAATACCATGTCAATGAATATTGAGTTGCCTTCATGGCAGCAGATTTCTGCAGAGATTGGGCCTATCTTTTTAGATTTCTATGACTCCAATGTTTCCTTTTTTGTTAAACTGTGAATTTATTAAAAGTCATTATGAAACCACAGAAAACTAAAAAAAAAAGTTTACCTACAAAAACAGTCTGAACATTGACAGCCAGCTAGTTGAATCCACCCCAGCAGGTCCACACAACGGCGAGCTATGTACTGATGGAACAGTGAGCAAGTTCCGCAGTAGTGACATGGAAGGTCCTCACGGGTAGAGCAGAAAATGAGAAAAAAAGCAAGTTTCAGACCCGTGCGCATGGTTTGCTACCCCTTGGGTTAAAAGGGAGGGAAATCTGTACTTGTATTTGTGTGTATACGTGATATATTTAAAAATCTAAGGGCAGGAGTGGGAAACTGACACTAGGGGAACAAGCAGAGAAAGAAAATTTTCACTATTATACCTTTTTCTATTTTCTGGCTTTTAAACCATATGAATGTACTACCTATTCAAAATATAAAGTAGTTTCAGTTTGGAAAGACATGAACTAAAATATTAGCAGGGATTGCCTTGGGGTGGTAAGATTTCACATCTTTTTTTTTTTTTTCTTTTTGTTTATTTGTATTTCCTATATTTACCACACCAAAAAAAAATGCATGTAATATAAAAAGCAATATTTAAAAATTATCAAATTAAAAAAATCTATTGATAGTCCCACCATTCAAGCCAAACACAACTATTATTTTTCTATGCATAAACCCTGTAATCACAGATACATACAATCTGGTGTCCCTTATGTGAATATCCCAAGGTTTACGTAACCCTTTCCCCATATCTGAACACTTTGACATTTTTTACTGTATCCTTTCACAGATGATGATGCAATAAATGTTTGTACCAAAAGTTTACCATATGTACAATAAATCCTCAAAAATGACAGTCTGTTTCAAATGGTATAAACATTTTCAGAAGCGGGATATGTACTGTCTAAATGTTTTCCAAAAGGATTGCTGCCAGCAGAAATTTATGAGCACTCCGGGTTCACTAAACCGTCATTAGCGTTGATTAACATTTTAAAATCTTTGCTAATAGTCAGATTTTTGAAACTCTTTGTAACTTGTCTTTACATTTCTTTTGCAACTAATGAAGATGAACGTTTTTCTATTTGTCTGCTGACCAATTTAATTCCTCCCTAAAACATTTTTTCAAGTCCTTTGCCCATATTGAGATTTTAGAGGGTTTTCTTTGTTTACAGGCTTTTGAGTACATTTTAGTTATTATTAGCATGTGTTAGACACCTTGTCTGTCCTTTTCATTGGAAATAATTTTCCTCTGTCATCTGCACTTTGTTTTATTTCATTGCATGTAGAGCGTTAGGTTTTGTTTATTCATACGTGTTATATATGCTTTGACATTGCTAACCTTCAGAAATCTAAAGATTCACTTCTATTTTCTTCTAATTTGAAATATTTTGATTTAAAATTTTTTCTTTCATTATTTAGAATTAATTTCTGTGTGCAATGTTAGAAGAAGACTTGGATAGATACTTTAAAGGCTATCCGAATTCCTTAATAGAATTTATTGAATAATCTTTCCTTTTCCTGTTGATCATGTGTCTGTCCTTCCCTATAATATTTTTGGCTCTTATCTGTACTGGTGTCCATTTCTATCACAGTCACTACATTCCACTGATTCACCTCAGTATCACACTCTTTGCTAAAGTTCGAGAACATCTTTTCACAAATGCCAGGGCTCCAACCCCTCAGAATCATCAGGATCATTTCTTTGATGGCACCTCTTAATTTGATGTTTATTTATCACATTCTTCAGGTAAATAATTTTATCTTTCAAAAATATTCCATGATTTCTGCTGGAAATTTGTCAAACCTATAAATTAATTTGAGTAGAAACTGGGTTTGCTTTGTGTGTGTGTTTCATTCTCTCACTTCTAGAGGTGCCTGGGTGTCTCAACTGGTTAAGCATCTACCTTTGGCTCCAGTCACGGGTCATGATCTCAGTGTCCTCAGGATCGAGCTCCACATCGGGGTCCCTGCTCAGCTTCTCCCTCGCCCTCTGTCCTTCCACCACCTCCCAACACGCTGCTTCTTTTCTCTGTCAAATAAATAAAAATCTTAAAAAAAAAATTTCTCTCTCTCCCTCGATTTCTGCCCCCCCACACTCTCTTGCTGTCTCTCAAATAAATAAATAAAAAAATAAAATTCTTGCTTCCAAAAGGAACATGGTTCTTTCCATTTTGTCAGGGCTTCCTGCAGCTCACCACCATTGTTGTTTGTTAATTTGATTGGTTGGTTGGGTTTCTTCTCACACATCACCCGTATTTCACATTAAAAGTATTCCTTGGTACTTTATGGGTTTTGTTTTGTGAACGGGGTCTCTTTTTGTTATATTTTTCTCACTGATTTTTCCTTACATGCAGGAATCCTAGTGATTGTATATTTACCTTGAATCTGGCCCTTTTTGGTGGCTCTATTATTATCCTGGAAAACAATTTCCAGTTTAGGTTTCCTGGGAATATAAGTTGTGTTGACACTTAAATTGACCTGAAACTCTGTTAATTCAGGGGGAAAAAAATCATTAGTGGTACCACAATGGCCAATCAACAAGGTGATCTGAATGTTTACTTCCCATCAATTTTACTGTTCTGTGGACATAGCCTGTTTTAGGGATGTTACCATGGAACCTTGTAAAAATAGAATTGTGAATGTATGCTGATGAATTACAAGTACAACAACAGTCCCTGATTTAGACGTGAGCAGTGCACCTGGCTAACTCTCACTCTGTTTTGACAATCGCAGGTGAGTAGAGGTGAGAATCCTAAAATAGAAAGGGAATTGAAGAGATCAGCAGAATGGCTGAATCAGTGACTGGTTTTAACTACCTGCCCAGATGTCTGAGTATGTTCCATATTTAATTGGTTCTACCTTGCCACCTTTGTGCAGATAAAGATTCCTAAGAGAATTGGGAAGACATGGAGATTTGTCACTTGGTGCTGCTATGGAGGTACCCATATTGCCTTTCTTTCATCTTGGCCAAGAAATGAGGTCGTTCTTTGTCCTCTTCATTGCGAGTGTCCTCTAGATACACACGGATGTAGGCTCTGGTTCCCCCTGTCTTATCCCAGGAGCCAACATGGCCAACAGTGCTCCCTCTGGTGGGACAAGCCGCCTTGCCCAAGCTCATGACTAAAGGATGGGAGCAGGGCATCCTACTCCACAGAAGACCCGCAGGGAGGATAGGGGATAAAAACACTGAGGGAATAGTTTGGGGGGTGGTGGGGGGACAGAAAGCTTGGTATGGACTTACAGATGTCTTAAGGGTAAAATAAAGAACTGTGTAATATGTCCTGTGTATTCTGTGTTCGCTCCAGCATCTGAACACACAACTTTCCTCCAGATAATGGCATTGAAGGTCTTCCCATTGAAGACCTGGTTGATGAGTTACCTAACAGTGTGTATCTCCACTTTCCAGACCAAGGTGAAGAGAAAGGACTTAACATGTAAACACCTGCATTTGTTTAAAACTCAAGTTTCTCAGTCAAGATCGGTGAGCAAAAAGTCAAGATGGGGTAGCAGTTTAGCAGAGGATGGACGTTCAAGTGTGTGTACACGTTAGAAGGGATATTTCCACTGAGCAGTGTCAGTAATATGCTAGGGATTTCAAAGCACTACAGCTAGGAAAGCGCTAAGACAAATGACTTGTGCCCTGAGAAGCAGCAGGAGGATGATAGAAAAAGCTCATTCTTTTACAATGATAAATTAAAAGTACCCCAAAGGATACAAAAATACAGATTCGAAGGGGGACATGCACCCTAATGTTTATAGCAACATTATCAACAACAGCCAAATTATGGAAAGAGTCCATATTTTGGATTCACATGAATGGATAAGAAGATGTGGGTAAATGTATACAATGGAATATTACTCAACCGTGAAAAAGAATGAAATCTTACCATTTGCAGTGATATGGATAGAGCTAAAGTGTATTATGCTAAGTGAAATAAGTCAATCAGAGAAAGACAAATACCATATGATTTCACTCATCTGTGGAATTTAAGAAACAAAACAGATGAACGTATAGGAGGGGGGGAAAGAGGAGAGAGGGAAACAAACCATAAGAGACTCTTAAGGTCAGAGAACAAGCTGAGGGTTGATGGAGGGAGGTGGGTGGAGGATGGGCTAGTTGGGTGATGGGCATTAAGGAGGGCACTTGTTGTGATGAACACCGGGTGTTATATGTAAGTGATGAATCACTAAATTCTATACCTGAAAGAATATTGCACTGTATGTTAACTAAGTAAAATTTACATAAAATTTTTTAAAAAGTAAAGCAGGCAGTCTCTTTAATAAGATCCTTAATAAACAACCCCTGTCCTGAAAATCAACGTCAGGCTGCACAGTGGCACGCCCCCTGAGGAGAAGCCCCCTCAGGCTGACATAGCTTGGTGTCTGGAAGGCCAGAGGAAACAAATACCCAATTGCTTTCCTTCTTTACTTGTGTGTTCTGACCTAGTGGCTCCCTCCCTTTTTCCTCCTAGATGGGTGCTCTCTTTGTGGATTATTCTGGTATAAAATTGGGATGCACTATTTTTCCTGCTTACAGCGTGAGTGAGATATGAGTTCAAATGATATCCTGTTCTGGCAAAGCTGTTCTTCCTCCAAGCTAGGAGTGAACGCTGACCACTTGCATTTGGGGATGCACAGGCCCCACCTTCCCTTGCTGTTCACCACAGCACCCCAGAGCAGGAGACAGTGCATGGCGCCACTGGTCACTGGAAGCTATTGCATGAAGGCAGTGCTTACCTGTATTTTCAGCCTTTCATCTGTTCATTCCTGCAGCTCCTTGGGACCTTCTATCCTTCAGAATGGTGTTTCAGACCTGGGGTCCACGACAGAGGAAGAAGGGACTTTTTTCTTCTATGTTCCTTTCCTTTCATACCATTGTCTCGGCTGAGAGTTCTGTCAATATTAAGAACATACTTTTTTTCCTAAGAAAATTATCCAGGACTGGAGAGGCACTCATTTCCTCAATTTGGTGGAAACCAAGACTGTGTCTTAAGGAACTGCCTCCATTCCTGGGAAATGGCCCCGATTAGAGCTGCCACAAGGGCCTCAGCTAGAGGAGACCCCTCTAGCTGACAGGGAACCATTAGGAATTGGGGGGGGGGTGCGGGTGAGGAGATGGATTTTTTTCAATTTCAGACTTTCATCTATTCGGACTTTGACTCAAGGGGAAGATCATTTGATTTCAAGATGTAAATCCTTTGGACTTTACCATGCCACCAGGTCTAATCTTTAAAGTTTCATTTCTCCCTGATAATTTGTAATGGATGAGGAATTTATATTCACATCTGGGGCCTCTTTATAATGTTTGCATTTTATGTGTGGAGTATCTTACTGTTATCATTTGCTCTCATCAAAGAACCTCTGGTGATAGACATGTGACTGATTTAAACGGGGGCTGGAAACAGAAGAGGTGTGAATTTCCAGCTCTCTGTAGAGGAATCTTGGGGCTTAATGTATGGTTGTGACCCATCTCTGAGCCTTCTGCAGGCAACACCTGAACTACCCAGCAGATTTTAGGGGGTCTGAACCTTATACAATTTGTAGAGAGGGAGCAGTTTAAGGAAAAAGGAACATAAAATGATGAATACAAAATTAGGTAAGGGGCCATGGAAGGGAGCTGAATGAAAGAGGTTCGCATAGCATCAATATCCAGCCCTCTGCCCACCTGTGGTCTGGACGACACCCAAAGAAACAGTGGCTAGTCCACAAGGACAGGAGCAGGACCCTCCCCATGAGTAACGCTGACCTCTCCCAAGATAGCTGCACCCTCTGCTGGGCCATGCACTTCACAGTTGCTTGCAAACCCACCTAAAATGATGTCGTTATTCACAACAGACTTCTTCCATAAATATCTGTGGCCTCCACTGTAACCTTACTGCCAAGTTAGAATGAAAGTGAGTCTTAGATTGAATTCCTCCACCCACGTAAATGTTGATTAGCAAGCAGGCATGAAACAATCCTACAACCTGTTCTGGGATCTCTATGAAGTCCCAGCTCTGTTCCGTGCATGGAAGGTTAACTAGATGCAAATAGGACAATATTCTGGGGGCAGGATAGAGTCAGATTCAGGCGCAATAACTGTTCACGAAGGATTTCAGAGTGGGTTTTTTCCCCTAAGAACAAGGACATTCTCCTACATGAGAACAGTAGTAATATAAAAATCAGGGAATTTAACTTTGATACGTACTTATTGTTTAATCCACTGTCTGTATTCACATTTTGTCATTGTCTCAGTAATGTTCTTTATACCTATTTTTTGTCTTGGTTTGAGATCCTTTCCAGGATCACAGGGTGCATGTGGCCACGAAGTCTCTCTGCCTCCTCGAAGCTGGGACAGCTCCCCAGTCATTTTTTGCCTTTGTCCACCTTGACATTTTTGAACAGTGAAGACTAGTTTGTAGACTATTCCTCGTCTTGGCTTTGACTGACATCTCCTCATGATGAAATTAAGGTTATACATTGTTGGCAGGAACGCTGCAGCAGTGGTGCCGTGTGCCCTATCAGCAAGCACATGACATTGGTGTGCCCCAATATTGGGTGATGTTGATTTTGATGGATTGGATACAATGGGGCTCTCTAAGGCTCTTCACTATAAAGTCACTACTTTCTCCCCTCACGCAATTAATAAGCAATCGCCAGGAAGATACTCTGAGACTATGTAAATACAGTTTGTCAGGAAACCCACCCACTATTGTAGGTAACATTGACGAGTTTCTAATTCAATCATTGATTTGTATTGTTTAATTTCTATTATAAGGGAGGACTTTCAGTATGAACTCACGAAATTTTATTCAATGGGTTGTAATCCACTATCACTAAAATTTTAGGTAACAGTGGAATTGTCTATAATTTCCAGCCCACATCTTGTGTACCTGTCATTTGACTGATGACATCCATTTGTCTAATTACCAGAGCTTCTGTTGCTAATCAGAGATTAAGAGAGCTGAAGCCCATTTAGTAGTCCAACGATCCCTGGAGTGTATATTCCTGAATTAGGAAAATTGAATACTCACAGAGTGTAGATTAAAGAACATACTTACATCACAGTAAATTTAAGAATTTAAATTACACAGGACATCAATCATTAAACTTGAGAGATCAACAGAATGAAAAGTTGAGTAATGTTAAGAGGAAATGTACCCACCTCTTCTTGGACCTGAATTAGTATGGTTTTTGCTCTCTGACTGATTCAACTCAGCCTAGCCCCTCCCTACCCTTTTCCTTCTTGGAAACCTAGTTTGCCTGTGTAGAGCTCATGCTCACTGCTCCCAGCCAAGCTGTAGGCTTAACAACAATGTCCTGCCCTCACTGGAGGAGGCCCAAGATAGTCCAGCATCTTCTGTAACTGGGTAGGTACATCTGTCTAATGCTCAGAGTCAGTTACAAAGCCCAAGTGCCCCAACACAAAGCCACTTCTTCCAACCTAGCCTTGACCCCGTCATATGGTTGACATTTTGGCCTTTCTCCGCATACTTCTTGTTTTATTTCTCCATTGGTTTGGAACACAGTTGGGAAGAGGCTAAATTTACTGGCCCCCTCAGAGACCTCAACCTTCTAGAACCCACCCCTTTTGTTTCTGCATCAAGGCAGTCAAGCAGCCGCTCTCTGTGTTAATGACTCTCTCAGTTTTTATTTTTTTAAGATATTTATCTATCTATCTATCTATCTATCTGGGAGAGAGAGAGGGGAGAGAGCACACAAACAGGAGAAGCAGCAGGCAGAGGAAGAAGTAGGCTCCCCGCCGAGCAGGGAGCCCGATGCAGGGCTCGATCCCAGGACCCTGGGATCATGACCTGAGCCAAAGGCAGACACTTAACCAACTGAGCCACTCCGGTGTCCTGACTGTCTCAGCTTTTCAACATACTGAAGTATCTTCTAGATTAAGAGAGAAAGTCTGAAGAGAGCTTGACTTGATCCTCCTCACTAGAATGCTAGTGCTCCCCAGCCGTAAGTTTACGGCAACTTGTCACGGCAGCAAAAGAAAACTAATAGAGCCACCCCGTTTTTTCTTTTAACCCCGTTCCTGTTTGCAGAACCCACCACCTCTTGAGGCGGAACCCTCCCTCCATGGAGAACTAGGACACCTTCTCCCAGCCTCCCCGGCGGTGAGCAATCGAAAGCACCGGCGCGACTTGGAACTGGAAGCTGGCGACGGGAAGGAGGGAAGCCTGCTCAGGCTCTGTTGTCGTCAAGGGCAGCAGGGTAGGTGTCCCCGAGGCAGTGTGCCGGTGGGGGCCTGCAGGTGCTTGCCCAGCAGCTAGTGGAAGGAGCCCGTCCTGCAGCAGAATTTTGGGCATTGCTCCCGGCTATAAAAACCCTCAGCCTGGTGCTCTGGGCCTCCTGGAGATGCTGGGACCCTTCATAAGTTCCTTTCCTGCTAAACTAGCCAGAGTTGGGTTTTGTGGCTCGTGACCCAGAAGCCTCAGTGATCCAGGTATGAACTGATAATTTACTCAAAAGGAAAATGAAATGTCAAACACAGGAGAGCAAGTTTACCCTAGCTGGGAGTCCAAGAAACTCAAAGCAAGCTTGAGATGCTATATTACACTGATGACAAAAACAATCATTTTTTGGTGGCAAGACTGTTATCCTTATTTACAGCTAGCAACTAAATGGATAGATGGTTTAGAAAGGAGTAATAGGAAAATGAAGCCAAATCTGTACATATGTTCTGAACAATTCCCAAGAAAACGCGGCAAGGTGTGTGTGGTAGGATGAAGCTTAATTTTGTGTGTTTGCCGACAGAAATTATTGATGTGGTCTTAAAATGTGTTGGGCTGTGGATAAAATTTGTATTAGGACCCCAGCAGATCTTAGGGAGCAGAGGGAGGGAGACCCAATCCCAATTTCCTGAAATGTAAAGGTACTAAAGCTGTCTGTGCGGCTGAGATCAAGGTTCTGAGCTGGAAAGGGCAAAGAATTCCACGAGGGTGGAAGGAGGCCAGCTTCGGAGGTCTGTACGCTGACTAGCGGTCATAATTACAGGGGAATATGGTCTGTGAAGTGGCCCTACCTGCACGGAGTTAATGGCCCCAGAAAAGTGCCCTGGAAAGAATCAAGTCAGAGCTGTAATTTTAGGAACACAAGTCTCTTTGATGGGGAGTGATCTTATTGCTAAATGCCTAGAATTTGATGAACGTTTTCATAACTGACGGTGCACTGACCCAATGGAAAATAATATATCGCCCTTGAAATAAGAATCACAAAGTGTATCGGGGCGCCTGGGTGGCTCTGTCGGTTGAGTGTCTGACTCTTGGTTTCGGCTCAGCTGGGGCCATAATCTCGGGATGGTGAAATGGAGCCCCTCCTAGGACTCCGCACTCAGCGGTGACTCTGCTTCCGCCCTCCCTCTGCCCCTCCCCCTGCTCATGGCCGCCCCCCCCAATAAATAAACAAATCTTTAAAAAAAAAAGAATCACAAAGTATAGCAACATAACAAAATGTGACATAAATTTAAGTGAAAATACTACACAGAATAAGTACATACGATATTTAACTGTGTAGAATTTTACACATGTGGGGACGACAGCCAAGGGGTAAGAGGGGCAGTGGGGAGAGTCAGAAATCAGAGCATTGAGAAAAGACGGAAGTCAGGGAACAAAGGGGCCCTGGGGCCAGTCACCGGGCTGGAATGCAAATATGACCCATCTCAGCTGGAGTCCATCAGTTCCTACAGCTTGTCTTCACCTCCTCCCGCTGTGAAGGAGCTTTAAGAAACCTGTCCACGTAGACTGTGAGCTCATCTTTTTCCTTTCCTTCCATTTTAAACACCAAGTAGGGGCCCGGGGTCTGATGCTGAGCCATGATTTATTTTGCCACCTTTCTGAGGCTACAGAGTACCCAGCTGAATGGAGGATCCTTCCACCCTTTCTTCCCTCTTTCTTCTCTTCTTTCCTTCCAAATAGTTACTGTGTCCCCATGTTCTCTATCTGACCTTAAATTTGATCCAGAAAGGACTTTAGCACGTGGACAGTCCGGATCTGGGCAGCTATAGACTTGTAAGGCTGAAGCAGGCATCAACCACTGTCCAGTTACATTGCACAGGGCTTCAAGAACAACCTTGCGGCTTGTACGCTATGCTCAAGAGGAACGCGGGTGCTGAGGAGCAGCGAAGAGCTGAGACTCTAAGAATCCAGGCTTGTGCGGCAGTTAAGTGGACTGACGCTGAAAGGCCACCTGCAGGGGGATGGTTGACGTGCACAAGACCCCCTTTCCCTCCCCCGCCGGCTGGCGCTGGGTCCATGACAGTTGTTTCTCAGTCCACAACCTAGGCGAGCGACATCAGGAGCATGGTCAGTCGGAGAGGGAGTGTGGCCTCTGGAAAGGCACGGCAGAATTCGAATCCCTAGCTGCTGTTTGTACAAGCACTGAACTCTCAAAGCCTTCCTTTCCGCCACTGTACCATCAAGGCAAGCGACAGTGCCCCACAGAGTTGCACTGATTCCGAGAGGTAGCTCAAGTGCTTAGCAGGAGGCCCACTGTCAGCTGTTGTCGTTAGCAAGACAAAGTCCCTCTGTCTGGAGAACAACGGGTAAAACAGGTGAGGCCAAATGTTCAGAGTCTTGTACCTACATCACCGGCCGGTTTTTTCCAACCAGTAGTTCTGGCACGTTCAGAACCAGCTCGCGCTCCTTGTTTCTCAGTGAAGACCAGCTCCTTTTCCCCGTGGGCTATGTTCACATGCACACACCCCCTCCCACACGCCTGCGCTGGTCACGCGGATGCCAGTGAGATCCTGCGCAAACACCCTGCTTAGAAGCTGCAGATTACAGCACTGCTGGATGGCATGAGGCAGGGGACACGTCAGTCACGTCAGCCAGACCTTGTCAGAGCTCCTGAACGCTCTGAAACGCCGTGGTCTTGGTCCTTCAGCAGCTCTAGCTGGGCTCACTGTCTTCAGTTCCCTGCAGTGACAGTTGTGGTTGAGCCGTAACAACACCCCACCTGGCACCAAGCACCTACCCCACGGGGTCATCGTGAGGCTCCATGAGTTATCACATCCAAGTGCCAAGGGCAGCAGCTGGTGCTTACGGTACGAGCTCAGCAAGCGCAGGCTCTCCGTCACAGCCGGTGCAGACGTGGTGTTCCCCTGGCTTGGGCCCCAGCCATGGGGTGGCACACAGGCCCTTCGTGGTCCCAGCTCCCAAGGATCTGAGATGCAAAGGGGAGCCATGTGTTTCATTCCCACAGCTGGGCTGCTTCCCCAAGAGAACTGTGACAGAGAAATGATGAAAATGCTAAGTGTCGCAATTAAAAAGATAACATAAGGACCAGTTCATCTTTGCAGACTGTTCTCGTATGGAATTTAAATCTTTTCCCTGCCCAACGGAGGAATGCCAGACATTCCATCTTCTGTTTCCAGAGACCCAGAGAAGTGGTACTCACTTCTACCAAGCCCTCAGACCCCAGCAAATGGCTTCCCCTGGACTCTGCCTCAGTACCCCCAACTCAGTCCCCTGAGAGACCCTTGGCCTTTTAAGTCATGAACACTCTGGGTAATTTTACCTCCTGTCGATGAGGAGGACTTTGTAAGAAACAGTGCTGAGAGCGCCTGGGGGGCTCAGTCGTTAAGTGTCTGCCTTTGGCCCAGGGCGTGATCCCAGGGTCCTGGGATCAAGCCCCAAATCGGGCTCCCTGCTCCGCTAGGAGCCTGCTTCTTCCTCTCCCACTCCCCCTACTTGTGTTCTCTCTCTCGCTGGCTGTCTCCCCCTCTGTCAAATAAATAAATAAAATCTTAAAAAAAAAAAAAAAAAAACAGTGCTGAGCGGCAGGAGCTGCTCATGGAGGGGAGGGCTGCCCCGGGACACTGTGCACCCACACGGATTGCATTTTGGCCAAATGATGTTTCAACCATTAACTCAGGCTTTCAGGATGCCCCAGATACATAATGAGCACCTTTTGGAGAACTGTATTTCAAAAGAAAAAAAATTCAATTCCTTATACAAGTATTTGGTTAATTTATAAATTTATAGCAACTCATTAGCTGCTTTTGCTGCTGTGTCTAAAGCACCCCTCCAGTGACTGCTGGAGAAGGGACCCCTGCCAATGGTAACAAGTGGGACCAGCCCCCAGAGGCCCTTCCTACTCATTAACCAGCATGTTTTCTTTTTCTTTTTTTTTTTTTTTAAAGATTTATTTATTTATTTATTTGACAGGATAGAGACAGCCAGCGAGAGAGGGAACACAAGCAGGGGGAGTGGGAGAGGAAGAAGCAGGCTCATAGCGGAGGAGCCTGATGTGGGGCTCGATCCCATAACGCTGGGATCACGCCCTGAGCCGAAGGCAGACGCTCAACCGCTGTGCCACCCAGGCGCCCCAACCAGCATGTTTTCTGAAGCCAGGTGCACCCCAAACAAGCACCTGGGGGGGGGGGCACGGAACTCAGTAGCAGTATCAACATGGGCAGAATCAGGGGCAACCTGGAATACATTCGCAAATGTGCTTTAAAATACAAAGAGTGGGGCGCTTTGGTGGCTCTGTCAGTTGGGCGTCCAACTCTCGATTTTGGCTCAGGTCATGATCTCAGGGTCATGGGATCAGGCCCCACATCAGACTCTGAGCTGTGTGTGGAGCCTGCTTAAGATTCTCTCTCTCTCTGCCCCTCCTCCCCCACCTCTCTCCCCAAAATAAAATAAAATAAATAAAATAAGATACAAAGACCTTCAAACCTAGCTTCAAGAGGAGGTCCTTCTAGAACCACCATTTCTCCTTTTCAGAGAAAAAGTGGCTGTTTCTCAAACCACACCCCTTCTGGAGCCAACACTTTCATGTGGAGATATGGGGAGCTGGGCAGAAGGTGGGGGCTTTAGCACCCCCACACTCACATCCCATCAACCCCCCCACCTCACCCAAGCACCCTTCGATGTTATTTTTTGACATTTTTCTTAATCACACGTTGTGAGGGACACTGAGGGCCCAACTACCCGTGTCCCTTCTCTAAGGACCTCTGGTTTGGATAGACCAGGACGGCACCCTGGTTGCCTGAGGTGATTTCTCTTGAGGGAGATGTGGTTCAGGGATGGCTGCAAAACCTAAATTAATCCATTCAGAGTGACACTTGGGGCTCTGTTCTCTTAGACTTGAACAAGGACAACAAGGACATGACCCTGGAGTGCTGGCAGCTGCCCTCACCAGGAGGGAAACAGCCTGAGGCCACAAGTGACGCAGGCAGGAGCATGGGTCTGAGAGAGAACAGATCTATCGACCCGCAGTCCCGATAAGATCAAGAACTTGGGCAGCAAATCAGCCTTTCAACCAGTCCAACCTTGGGACCAATTCCCTGGTTATTCACACCACTGTGGATGTGGATTTTCTGTTATGGAACTGTGAAACACTCTAATAATCTTTAGGGGAAAAAATTCAAAGAAGCCTCCTGCCGGCAGCATAGCGGGTGAGAGGGGAACGGATTTTTGGGGTGCAGGGCCCCTCATTCCTTCAATCCCCTTCTCGAGGTAGGAAGACCCAGGCTCGACGAAGCAGACGGCCAGGAGGGTAGCGTACTGTGAGCTCCCAAGGGCCGCTCCCCAGCGCGGGTGGCACGTAGTAGGAGCTTTGCAAAGGCGACGCGGGAGGAAGACTTGGCATTTGGCTGGACAGCGAAGGAGTCATGACTCCAGACTGTCTGGGCTCAGAGCCCACGCTCTTTGCCCAGAAGAGCAGAGGCAAGCAAGCCGGATGAAGTCATCAAATCCCATGCGCCCAGGAAAGACAGGGGGAGAGGTGGGACCGACGGGGAACAGATGGCAGCGGCGGAGGGCCGCTCGTTCCGGTGCACGCTCTTTCCGGCCATTGTGATCGAGACTGCGAGAGACCTTTCCCTGACCGGGAGGCGCCGGGCAGGAGATGAAAACCATGAGACACTGTTTCCTTCACCAAACCGAAGCCTGAACAGCAAACTGGAAAGAATTCGCTGTGACAGGAAACTAAAATGGTGACTGGACGCGGGCTCGGTTCTCCAGGGAGAACGCTGAGAGCCAAGGCTTGCTCGGGCTCGGGGGAGAGCGCGCCCAGGTCCCACCCCACGCCCAGACTCCGGAATGCAGCATGCCCCACCCCGCGGAGAAAGTCCCGGCGGCTGATGCAAGAGAGTGCTCTTTCCCTTCAAAGAGTCCGTTTCAGGAACCCCGCTGCTCTTCCGCCTCCTCCCTCCCACTCCCAGACACAATGCGTCCCCCAAGCGTGACAAACAGCCAAAGGGACAAGTGAAGGCCAAGGGGAAACTTGCGCAAGCCCACACAACTCTCGTACCCTGCCGTGGCAGCCCTCCAGGGTGTCTGTGCGCCGGGGCTCGCACGGGGAGAGCCGGGATCCGCGCGAGCAGGGCGGGGGGCGGCGGCCAGGAGAGTCCGGGGGTCCGCGTACGGCCGTGCCGCTGACCCGCAGCAGGAAAACGGAGCCCCGAGAGCAGCCGGAGCCTCGAGGGGGCCGCCGACAGCCGGGGCCGCGGGGCCCACTAAGAAACCGGGCATTCCTGAGAAGTGTCTTCGAAGCTCCCCTGCAGAGCCACGCAGGAGGCCCTGGAAGCGTACGGCAGAGTTCTGCGCACTCTCACTGCCTCCTCCCGTCAGCCCGGTTCGCGCGAGGCCAGGGGCTGCTGGTGCTTCCCCCAGTGAGAATACCCGGAACAGCGCGGACAGCACGGAACAGAAGCACACACGCGCCTCTCACCCAGCTCTCTCGATCTCCACTTGAAAGCCAAGGGAGAGAGGAGGCCGCTCCAGTCCCACTTCTGAATCCCTTCTTGCAGAAGGCGGATCTTTTACAAAAAAAGCATTCATAGCTCCACACAGGAGGTAACATTCATTCTCAGTCAAGCCAGTTGGATTTTTTTTTTTTTAACTTGAAAAACCCCTTTTTCTAGGGTAGCCTGTGTTACGCTGGGTCACCATACCTTGAAAAACTTGGGACTTGCATTTATGTCTCCCTTGGGAAATCTTGATTCAGTCCTGAAAGCGAAGAGAGCGCACCTCACTTTAAGTGCTTGACTCGGAGAACTGGCCAAAAAAATAAGGGGAGGTGAGGGAGGCAAGAAGGGGAAACGTGCTTAGAAACACACACCCACACCAAGGGAGCGCGCTCCAGACCGGCAAGCACAGGGCACAGGAACACGCGCGTGCGGAGAGCCGCGAGCACCAACGGTGATTTGCAGAAGACTAGCGCGGGTTTAGAGGGAGAGAGCTGAATGAGAATTGTTTGCCCACCGTAGATACAGTCAAATGACCTAACGTGGGGGCGAGGCGCCCGAGGGACACGGAGAGAGCACATGCAAAATGCTTTTAAAAATTGTTCTCGACATTCCTGGGCATCTATTTTTTCCCGGAGAGATGAAGACTTATGTCCACACCAAAAGCCCCCCATGAGTGGTTATCACAGCTCTACTCATCATAGCCCCAAACGGGAAACTACCCCAATGTCTTTCAGGAACTGAATGCACAAAGTGTGGTACATCGCACCATAGACTACTACTCAGCGGCACAACAGAATGGACTAGTGATACACAAGATAACCTGGAAGAATCTCCAGAGAATTATGCTGAGTGGAAAAAGAAACCAACCCTAAATGGTTACATCCTGTGTGATTCCGTGTATACAACATTTCTGAAAAGACGAATGTGTAATGTGGGAGAACAGACTGGTGGTTGCTGGGAAGGTGTGGCAGTAACAGGGCAGCAGGAGGGATCCTGCTATGGAAATGTCCTGACTGTGTCAATGTCAGTACTCTGGATGTGATACTGTACCCCAGTTGTGCAAGATGTTACCACTGGGGAACACAGTTCAAAGGTGCAGAATTATTTTACAACCACATGTGAATTAATCCACAATTATTACAACATAAAATTGTTTGACCAAAATCAAAAACACACCCCAAAACTGTTTCAATTGTATTGGTGGTGGTATTAGGATCACTATTCTGAGTTTGTGTATGTAATAAAGCACAGGAGTTATTATAGGATATTCTAATTCTATGCCCCCTGATCTTTGAGTGCTGATTCTGGGTGGACAAGATTATGGCATAATATAGGAAATGTTAAGTAAAAAATCCCTGCAATCCTGAATTGCAGTATGAACCGTGAATTATTTTTAGCTACAGATATGCATATAAAAAAGGACCAACTCAGCAGCAATGAGCATTTCTAAGACATAAATTATGGTTTTGAAATATCATTTTCCACTAAAAGAAACGAGGGTTTCCTAGAGACTTCTGATTGCAGGTCTTGGGGCAAGATATGTACTGATGAGCCTGGGACAGCTTGTCATGCCAGAGAGGGAAGAAAGTATCAATGATAACTAGGCTTCTACCAAAAGGACTCAGAAGCCAACTTGAACAGGCTCTACCAGCTAAAGATGGGGCATCTAAGTTTCAAGAAGAATAATTTCATTGATGGTTAGCGCTGGGAAGTGGAAAGTGAAAATTTTCACTAGGACTCTCAATGGTGAGAGAAATTTGAACTTTGATGGACAGTTTTGTTGTTGTTGTTGTTTTAATGGCTTTTTGGGTATCGGTCATGCTTAGAAAAGTCAGTTTAAACCATGGGAAAGACTCAAGCTTCTATCTTACCTTTCCTGTATGAATTCTACCACTAGACCAAAGAAAATATTTAAGTATTCCAACTAAAAAATGAAAATAATATATCCAGAGGCAAGTACCATAGGACCCTCCATACACAACTAATCCTAACATTGCCAAACACTTGGTGGTAACAATGTGCCCACCGCCCGGTCTGATACACTCACTTTCATCCACTGACGAGGACATGAGCTGGAAGAAGCATCATCACTCTGAGTACCCCCAAGAAAACACAACGCTGAGGTGCCATCAGTTGAGGATGCATTCCAACTTCAGGGATGTTCAAGTGGGACTAAAGTGCGCTTTAATCAATACCCATTTCATATCCTGACAGTTTTATTTTACTGCTTCTCACTTCTCAGATGTACAGAGGACAGTATTATCACCCATCCTAATCACTAAAAATTGAAGTAAGATAGCACAACACTATAGCAATAAAAATAGATGTGCACAATCCTTAAAGTACTAGAGTGTATAGAATTTTTAAAAAAAAACCCGGATTTACCGCGATAGGATTGACCATCTGGATCCTCTATGGCCTGTAGCTTCGTCCAGTGAACAGGTCTTGTTGGGGTTTTCTGATCACATCTGTTGACATCGGCCCCTGACGACCCACAGAAGCATCTTCTGCTGCTGCTTTTCGGCCACTGCCCATCATCCTCCCCTTTCAGGTTGCGGTGGCTCCTCGGCAAGTGCGGTAAGGGGAGCAAGTACCACCAAACCCAAGTAGCATCATCAGGGATCTGTGAGCCTCTGGAACTATGTGCAAACTAGTCCATGCATATATACTTTTTTATGGGATTCTGGAATTGCTGGTTATTTTCCTTTTGAGTGTGTCTTGCCTGCCATCTGGCTGACTTTGTCAAGAGTGGGCTGTTGTCAATCGTGATTATTTTCCAAGATGCTTTTTCTTAATGAAACATTTTGGTAAGAGGATTATCTGTTGAGACATGATTCCAATCTTATGGAAGACAAGGGCACATCAACGGAGATAAATGGTCTTGGGTGCATGAAAGAGGAATGAAAGAGAGATGGCAAAGGTCTGTTTCTGGGGTTACAGAAAGCTCCAATGCCAACCAGCTGCGGAGCCCAGGACTGACATCGCATTAGGCCTGGGCCTTTGTGGAACAGTTTACTGAAAACCCGTAATACTAGCATTCCGTGCTGCTCTGGTGAGAAAATATGCAAATGGTCTGCAGTCGACGTACCCAGATAAAAAAGGGACAAGTATACTCGCATGTCTAACCCGTGATCCTATGCTGGTATCGCTCAACAGGCCCATGGGCCAAATCTGGCCTGTCATCTGTTTTTTATATGATCCATATATAATAGATTTTACATTTAAATTTTTTTAATCAGAAGAATATTGTACAGCATGTGAAGATTACGTAAAGTTCACACCTGTGTCCATAAAGTTTTATGAGAACACAGCCATGCCCCTTCCTTCACATATCATCAACGGCTGCCTCCGCATTCCACGATAAGCAGCTTCCACCAGTCTAGCCCACGAGGCCTAAAACATTTGCCGCCCCTGGCCCTTTACAGAAAAAGTTCACCAATGCCTTCCTCAGAACTCAGGTTCAGCAAGTTTTCTGTTAACTTTTTCATAAATAAAAGATTAAATCTGGATGTGTAGCTGCAAAACATCTCATATTTGTTATTCTGTTTGCCGTAGTTTTCAAAGCCAGTGCACCACACACACCCCACCCAAGAATGCAAAACAGGAACCGGGATGGATGGTCTAACATTTCCCATTTGCTATTTCTGGCTTCACAGTTT
>NW_024426774.1:63934495-64239976 GCF_017311325.1 Ursus maritimus
GGCGTGCACGCAGGAGAGAAAAGACAACAGTTACCCGCCGTGCTAGATTTAAAAGCATTTAATGACATAGCATATATTTAACAGGGCAAAAGTTGAGAGGTACAGGTCAAACGACTGAGCGCCAGGCCTGAGCGACCACCTCCCTGCTCAGGCCCAGCCTCTGGAGTTCATTCCTATCGATGCCATTTTGATTGTGCAGTAAGATGAAAATTTGTCATTACAATCGTTACAGTGACAAAGAAATGCACACTATGTATCAAATAGCAAGGTAATGAAGCAAATTATAACACAGTGTGGCAACGCACGAGCAAGTAACCATTAGAGTAACATTACTTTGTCCAGTAAATGCTTCAGTTCCACTTGTACACTTACCAATGATTTAAAGGGTTTATTATACATCTAGTTTTATTATACTTTGTACTAGAATTATCTCAAACATACAATATAATGTATTTCGGCAAAAAAAAAAATTGAAATTACAGATTATTTAAAACAGTATCAGTTTTCTATTCCTTCTCGTATACCGGTATACCGACATTCTGAACTGTCCTTGCAGGTGATGCAGAAAAGCCGCATGTCAGGTGTTAGTAAGTGATGCCAGATACAAACGGTTTGGGTCTGCAGATTTAACATGGAGCTGCACTGTGGCTGCAGCAAGATCATAATACACGATCTGTTTAATCAAGGTTAGACCCGTCGTGGGCACGTCTAATAATCAAGACTCAAGGTAACCACTGGAAATAAATGGAAGAGAATGGTGTCAGGAAATTGGTACATTTTGTCTCTGGTGAGCACAGGAAATATTGTTTAAGCACCGCTGCCTTAGCATACCAACAGCACTAGAGGCGGGTTATTTCCAACGCAGCCTCACAAAATTGAGGAACAGTTTAAATATTGAGATCTAATCTATATAATTTCATTAAAAAAAATCTGGTCTTCCCTCTGCACCTCAAACTTTTGTAACTTGGAGATAAAGTGTTTAGGTGTATTTCCCCCACCCCCCCCAGAAATGCTCTATAAATTAAAAAAAAAAAAAATCAACCACATTGAAGAACATTAGGCACAGAGAGTAATGTGTTGGTTCTGAGCTTGCATGCTGGAATTTCACTGAAAAGGTAAGAGAAGGGCAGGAGGTGAAGGAAAGGAGTTCATTTCTTTTTGCCAAAAATGCTGAACCGCTTCTCCTTGTCTTTCTCTTTGTCCTTCTCCCGCTTGCCGGGGCTAGACTCGCTGGTGATGGTGACGACGCTGGTGGGCAAGGTCTGTGCCCGGCTGGATGCTGGCGTGCTCTGGGTGCTGGCGGACACCTCGTGTTTATCAGAGGAGATGGCAGAGGAGATGGCCTGGATCCATGTGTTCATTTCCTCCTGGACAAAGGACGACAGGTGAGACTCAGCCAAGAGGGATGGGCTCAAAACAGTCTCACTCCACCTGCCCAACCATATGCGCCTCCAACGTTCGGGAAGGCTTGGGAGCAATGTGCATCTAGGCCACGGGGGCATCCGGCTGAGAGGCAAGCAGTTCCCAAATGACCCTCAGCAGAGTGAACACGGTTCAACTCTCACGACAATTTGGTTTACGGGACCTGAAAGTCACCAATCAAGTATGTGGTCCTGCAAACTTGGAAGAATGAGAGGACTGGTCTCCACTAGAGGGATGCACCCTTTTCTTTTACTTTTCTTAAAAAATTGAAGTATATTTGACATATAACCCTGTATGATTTTAGTAGAAGTTGGTTTTTCAAACCTAAAGCACTACACACATTGCTTTCTCATCAGCAGACCTTTTCTCCCTGCATGAAGTACAACCATGAAATGGTTGCTTAAAGGCAGTGGAGTGCCGCTGGGAGGCCCTGACTGGACTTCAGGATCCACATCCTGTCCTGGGACCACCTCACTGTGCCTCATCCACTGCAAGGGGTGGGCAAGTTTTCCTCCATCAGCTTCAGGGTCCTTGCACTAGTCCTCCTGATACCCCAAGGACACAGTGAGATGCCATTTGCTGCTCCTAGTGATACAAGGAGCACCGAACGCCTTCCAGTTGTTAATGATGGAGGAGACCAGATAACAGAAGCCATGGCTGATCACTACTTATACATGGAACACTGTAAATAAAGTTTATCATGCTGATAAATACTTGCCAACTCCCAAGGATTTAGCGAAACGAATCTTAAAAACTTACATCATCTTTGGCTTGGAAGAGGTACTCATTGCCATCATTTAGTCTGTAAGTTGAAGGAAGAAAGTCAATCACAATCTGACTTAGGAAGAAACAAAGCCCTCAATTCCCAAAACCTATGTGGGACATAAGCAGGCCAGGGGAATCCTACCAGAAATGCCCATCGGAGCTCTGCATACATCACCAGCTGTGGCTGGGACCCACAACGGCCCAGCAACAGCACCCTGAACATCAAGAAGCTATGTAATTGAGCCAGGATAATATATACAAAAACTTAATGTTTCAATCCACCGGAATGATCAAAAATGTCCCAAACATATCAACATCTGGCTTTGCTGTGGCAAAGGCCACTTGAGCATCTAATCAATGCTCTAAACTGAATTCAAGAGATAATGCTTTAAAAATGATGAGTCCGAGGGTGCCTGGGTGGCTCAGTTGGTTAAGCATCTGCCTTCGGCTCATGATCCCAGGGTCCTGGGATCAAGCCCCATGTCAGACTCCCTGCTCAGCAAGAATCTGTTTCTCCCTCTCCTGCTGCCCCTGCTTGTGCTGTCAAATAAACAAAATCTTAAAAAAAAAAAAAAAAAAAAAAAAAAAAAGACGAGTCTTCAGGTCATGATCCTAGGGTCCTGGGTCAGCAGGGAGTCTGCATGTCCCTCTCCCTTTGCCCCTCTTCCAACTCCCCCGCTTGTGTTCTCTCAAATAAATAAAATCTTTAAAAAAATAATAAAACAATAAAAATAAAAATGATGAGTCTTTTCACTACCTAATCATGAAGGGAACAATCTGACAAGATGATATAACAATTGTAAATACTTATGCACCCAAGAAGCAACACCCAAATACAAAAAGCACATAAAGGAAGTAATCAATAGTAATACAGTAATAATAGAAGACTTTGACACTGCACTTATATTAGTGGATAGATAATCCAAACAGAAAATCAACAAGGAAACTGCTTTTGATGACACATTAGACCAGATGGACCTAACAGATATATTCAGAACATTCCACCCTGACAATGGAATGCACATTCTTTTCAAGTGCACACGGAACACCATTCTCCAGGGAGGGCCACAAAACAAGTCTCAACAAGTTAAAAAAAATCAAAGTTGTATCATGCATCATTTCTGATTATAATGCTATGAAACTAGAATTCAACCACAAGAAAAAATCTAGAAAGAACACAAATACGTGGAGATTAAATAACAGGCTAGTGAACAATGAATGGGTCAAACATGAAATCAAAGAGGAAATCAAAACATGCAGGAAGACAAATGAAAATGAAAATACAAAGTCTAAAATCTTTGGGATGCAGCAAAAGCTCTTCTAAGAGGGAAGCTTATAGCAATACAGGACTACCTCAAAAAGCAAGAAAAATCTCAAATAAACAACCTACCCTTACACCTAAAGGACTGAGAAAAAGAACAAACAAAACCCTAAGCCAGTAGAAGGAAAGATTAAAGCAGAAAGGGAAAAAAAAAAAACCTAAAAAAACCCCCAATACAACAGATCAATGAAACCAGGAGCTGGGTTTGCAGAAAGATCAACAAAATTGATAAACCTTTAGCCAGATTCTTTAAAAAAAAAAAGGGGGGGGGCGCAAGTAACAAAATCAGAAATGAAAGATGAGAAATAACCGATGCCACAGAAAAACAAAGGATTTTAAGAGAATATTATGAAAACTTACATGCCAACACACTGGACAACCTAGAAAAAATGGACAAATTCCTAGAAGCATATAACCTTCTAAAACCAAATCAGGAAGAACTAGAAAATCTGAACAGACCGATTACCAGCAAAGAAATTGAATCAGTAATGAAAAAGCTCCCCAAAACAGAAGGCCAGGACCAGGTGGCTTCACAGGCAAATTTGACCAACACTTAAAGGAGAGTTAATATCTATTATTCTCAAACTATTCCAAAAAGTAAAAGAGGAAGGAAAGCTTCCAAATTCATTCTATGAAGCCAGCATGATCCTGACACCAAAACCAGATCAAGACACTACAAAAAAAGAGAACTACAGGACAATACCTGACGAGCACAGATGCAAAAAACCTCAACAAAATATTGGCAAACCAATATCTTGGTTTAGAACACATTAAAAAAATACATTACATTAAACTACAATACATTAAAAAAATCACCATGATCAAGTGAGATTTACTCCTGGGATGTAAGGGTGGTTCAGTATTCAAATCAATCAACATGAGAATACCTGACATCTATCATATCAACAAGAGAAAGTACAAAACCTTTATGATCATTTCAATACATCTGAACAAGTACAACCATCTGTTCATGATAAAATCCCTCAACAAAGTAGGTTTAGGGGTGCCTCACTGGCTCGGTTAGTGGAGTGTGCAACTCGTGAAATCAGGGTGAAATCAGGGTCGTGAGTGTAAGCCCCTACAGGGCATTGGGCCTACTTAAAAAACAATAAACAAACAACAAAAAAGTAGGTTTAGAGGGAACATATATCAACATAATAAAGGCTACCGATGAAAACCTCACAGTTAACACTATCATCATTGGGGAAAAACGAAGAGCTTTTCCCCTAAGGTCAGGAATAAGACAAGGATGTCTATTCTTACCACAGCTATTCAACACAGAACCAGAAGTCCTAGCCACAGCAATCAGATAACAAAAAGAAATAAAAGACATCCAAACTGATAAGAAAGAAGTCAAACAGTCACTATTTGCAGATGACATGCTGCGACATATATAGAAAACACTGAAGTCTCCACCAAAAAATTACTAGAGCTGATAAATGAGTTCACTAAGGATCAAGATATAAAAATTAATATAAAGAAACATGTTGCATTTCTATAGATGAATAATGAAGTAGCAGAAAGAGAAATTAAGAAAACAGTCCCAGGATGCCTGATTGGCTCAGTTGGCAGAGCACGGGGCTGTTAATCTTGGGGCTGTGGGTTCAAACCCCATGTTGGAGGTAGAGATTACTTAAAAATAAAATCTTAAAAAAAAAAAAAAGTCCCATTTATAATTGCACCAAAAATAAAAAAATAGCTAGGAATAAATTTAACCAAGGAAGTAAAAGACTCTGAAAACTACAAAACACTGGTGAAAGAAACTAAAGATGACACAAATAGAAAGATATTCTATGCTGATGGACTGGGAAAACAAATACTGTGAAAATGTCCAGATAATGCAACCCTATCAAAACACCAGAAGCATTTTTTACAGAACTAGAACAAACAATCCTAAAATTTGTATGGAACCACAAAAGACCCTGAATAGCCAAAGCAATCTTGAAAAAGAACAACACAATGGGAAGTAGCACAATTCCAGACTTCAAGTTATATTACAGAGCTGTAGTAATTAAAACAGTATGGTTCGGGCACAAAAAAAGACATAGATCAATGGAACAGAACAGAAAACCCAGAAATACATCCACAATTATATGGTCAATTAAACCTTGATAAGGGAAGCAAGAATATGCAATGGGGGAAAATGTCTCTTCAAAAATGCTGTTGGGAAAACTGGACAGTAACGTGCAAAAGAATGAAACTGAACCACTTTCTCACACCATACACAAAAATAAACTCAAAATGGATTAAGGATCTCAATGTGAGACCTGAAATCAAAAAATTTCCTAGAGGAGAATACAGGCAGTAATTTCTCTATTAGCTGTAGCAACGTTTTTCTAGATATGTTTCCTGAGACAAGGGGAGCAAAGGCAAAAATCAAGTATTGGGACTTCAAATAAAAAGCTTCTGCACAGCAAAGGAAACAATGAACAAAACTAAAAGACAACCTAGTGAATGGGAGAAGATATTTGCAAATGACATACACGATAAAGGGTTAGTATCCAAAATGTATAAAGAAGTGGGGCTCCTGAGTGGCGCAGTCAGTTAAGCGTCTGACTCCTGGTTTCAGCTCAGGTTGTAAACTCAGGGTTACGTGAGATCGAGCCCACATCAGGGTCCACGCTCAGCATGGAGGTGGCTTGAGATTCTCTCTCCCTCTCCAGCCTTAACTATTTTTTGAGATGGGGGTGGCTGGGTGAAATAGGTGAGGGGGATTAAGAGGACACTTATCATGATGAGCACTGGGGTCATGTATAGAATCATGGAATCACTAGACCGTGCACGCTAATAAAATACTGTATGTTGATTAAACTGGAATTTAAAAAAATGAGTCTTTTTGAAATTTTGCTGCAGAGCTTGTATCCCCCACATTTACAAATACCAGAATTTTTAAACAGACATACAGAAAAGATATCCCAGATTTCTCTTCTTACACTATAGGTAGTAAAAGAAATTAATCCGGAAGGCCATCCCTAGGACACTGGAGAGTCACTGGCTTGGAGGGCTCACTTATTCACTTCACTGCGGTACAGAGGAAGGGGTGTTCCTGGCGGGGAGGAGAGTAAGTGCCCTCTGCCAAAACCCTGCCCCTCTGAAGCTGCATGGAGGGAGAAGGAAGGAGGCAGGCAGGCTGTCTGCACCTTGTTTCACACAATGTAAAGGGTTCCAAGTCCTGAAAAGCCTGCCTCCGATGCTCCTTCAAAGAGCTCAAGTCACACCCTTTGAAATGCTTATTTGCAGTCCATGGCCTACTCCAACTGACAGGACACAAATGTCTTACTCAAGACCAAAGCTTTTCAGGTCCCCAAACAACAGATCAAATTAGTATTAAATTAATTAACATTCTAACCACAGACACGTTTACTTACTACATTTTTCAAGATAAACCGGCTTTTCCACCCATTTCCAAGTCTAATAAGAACTTCTGAGCCTGGATCCACTCTGTGGGGAGCTGTATGTGTTCTACAAACTAGAAACATGTGGACCTAGATGGTTCCAGAAGCAGCTGGAACAACCGCTGAGCAAGCCAGGGGAGCACAGAGACCCAGGTCCCACATATGCACTTCCTGTTTATCTCCATCCAGCTCCAGGATGACTCACTTGACCCAGCTCCAGATAACTTGTGGGCAAAGAACAGCATCTCCTGGATTGGGATAGTCTACAAAAATGGGTAAACTATTTTTCTACGCTTCCCTTAAAATGTGAACAGCTCACCTTGTCTTAAGGAACAGTAAGTTCCAGCTTATCAAAACAAAAGCTCATTTTCTTCAAGGCTGAGCTGCGCCATTAACCACAGGGAGGCTGCTGACTGGCCACAGTCCCGAAAGATCCTAACCAAGACACATGACAAACTACACAAGGTTCACTGGTGATTTTTTTTTAAATGACAGAGAGGAAGAACCGGATGACCGCAGTACCTGGGAAAACCAACCCCGAGAGTGAAAATACACCTACTCTCGGCAACCGAGAACAGGGCCCCTCTCACCTCAGCTTGAACACGTGTTTCTTCTTCTTGTAATCAAGGGCCACTTCACAGATGGCTTCTTTCAAACTCACAGGGACCTCGCTGTGGTAGGGGATTCCAGAGGCAGCCGTCTTTGCATCTTTGTAGAAACCCATCTCTTGGTTATTTATGACACAATAAACATTGTGCCAGGACCTGAACAGTAAAGGAAGGAAGGTGAGGGTTCTAGACCACACTCCCTTACAGAATTAAGAATGTGATTAATACGCAAATGATCCATACACCACACGGTATGACCCCTTGTTAAAAGCCTTTCCTAAATTCTGCTAACACTTGATAAGAGAACAAAATTCCTCCACGGACTGCTGGGATGGTGGCCACATTCCTACAGTGGCAGGTGACTGACGGCTACTTCTCTGTGTTTGGGGAAAAACATGGCGCCCTCTTCTATTACATAATACTCTTGTTCTGACGGAAAGATTTTTGTTGGTGTTGGTACTCTTTGCTGTAGTTCCCTCTTGTGGTACTGCTGTACAGGGCAGACTCCTCATCTGAAACATGCCTGTCCTCACACAGTTAGCTCTTCAACCTCAGTTTTAATCCTGATGGGGCTTGGCAACCTGATAGGGAGGCAGATCCAGGGCCATTAGCACTGGAAGTACCTCGGGATGAGTCAGAAAAAAGACAGCCTTTTCCCCATGATATGGCAAACTGTTGTGATATACTGATTTTTATCAGAAGACACTGTACTGCCAACTACCTAAACATAAAAATTTATGTTGTACTCAATGTGGATGGGATTTCCTGGTCTAATGTACACCCTGCACAACTGTACATGGTGGTCCCAGGCCGAACGGTTTATTGGTTAAGCATGTTGGCTTTGGAATCAGATACAAATTTCACCCTGGCTATGCTATATACCAGGTTTCTAAAGGGTGAGTTTTTTTTTAACCACACAGAGCCTCCATTTCTTTATTTATAATAAAATAGAGATAGTAAAAGTAGGGCTTGTTGGGAAGTAGTGACTATAAACACGGATATGGAGATAAGGTCGGGGAAATGAAGGTCTTAAGAAAAAAAAAAAATCCCACAAGGAAGAACACTTCACTTTGGGGAAATTGCTCAACCTCCACCTAGCACATTTCTTCTCAGGAAGAATTACCAAGGCCCCTTCTTGCTATTCCCATCCACACTTAATTAACCTTTCTCTCAGTGAGTCAAAAGCACTCCCCTCCCACTTTCCAATGTCAGTCCCAAGAAAAAAGTGACGCCCAGGAAGCTAAGAACAAATAGACTTCACAAGCGCACACTCCCCTGCTTTTCAAGTGGCAAGCGGGTGCCTCGACCTTGAACGGGCTGACTTCCCATCTCACTGCCTCAGCCTTCGCGGCTCTCACCTGCTTGAGGCTTTCTTATTGTGAGCCTCCCACTCGTGCTTCCGATTCAGGAAGCCTTCCATCTGGGCCGAAGGCGTCTCTTGGGTTCTCGCCGGCAAGGTGGCGGCACTCTGGGCCGGGAGGGCCGTCTTGGCTTTGCGGTCCGAGGTGGGGGAGGGGATGGGGCTGGACTCCTTCGAGCTTGTTCTCTGCTCTGCAGCGCCGTTGACCATTTCGCTTGTGTCCACCGTTTCTGCCATCTAGGGACAGGGGAGAGGCCATTTAGCGAGCCCCGTGAGGCACAGGGGTGACCACATACGCTCTGACTCGCACACGTGGCTGTGTATAAATGCCTGGCACAGATCGAGGCAGTACAGTAAAACCATTGCAACATCCCACAAAGCCAGCTGGACACCAGGGACATTAGAAGGTGGGAAGGGATTAATGCCCGCCCGCTTATGGGGAAATGAGAAAAGCAAAATGCCAGGATGAGTTTTACTGCACTCTGTTCCTCGGATCAATCCATTTTCTCTAATGTAACTCAGATCATCTCCTCTTAGGGTTACTTGAGAACAAAAAGACGACAGTACCAATCACACGTATTAAATATGAGAGAGTGGATGTTACACAGCAGCCACCTTACAATCAGGGACGCCACCACAAGAGCTGCAAGTTGAAGCGAAAGGGCATTCACAAACAGACCGATAGACAACGCTATCAGAACCACACAGCATTCCCCCAGAGTAAGACAGGGAAAGACCTCCGGTTTCTAAAAATGCTCTCTGGCTCCCCTCCCCCGCCCCCAACACATTGTCATAAACACATGCAGAAATTAGGACGACAATCATGCATTTCACATCTACCATCCCAGTTAGACTTTGGAACTTAAGAGCTGGAAGGAAATGAGGCAAGTCAACAAACATCAATTTAACCACATCTGCCGGAGTTGTATCGTGAGTGGGTTGTAGTTTGTGTTAAAGGAGCTGGAAAAGCCAATCACAGTCACTCAACACCACACGGCTATTTACCCCCAAACACAGACAGAACCAGGGCCTTCCCCATCACGTGTTGGTTGATCACGGTGCCTTGCTGCACTGAGACGAGAAAGCCCAGACACAGCCAGGCTTCCCGCGGCTCTGACCGTCAGGCTGGAGACGTCTTCGGGAGCTGTTCCTTCCCAAGCTCATTTATATTGTGACCCTCAGGGCTTTTCGGCTTTGGAAATGCAGTAGGGTCTCGGTTCATTATCGCTTTCAGCCTGTGTACCATCAACTGTGTACCATTAACTGTCGCGGCCCCGGCTGATACACCCAGGGCTCAGGATTAGCAAGTTACTAAAGCTGGGTGTGGCTGACGCTTTAGTGGATTACAGACAACCTGCACCCCTCATACACGGACAAACATGGAGGTGTCAATGGCAACGTTCATTAGATACGTCCCCCACCACTGCTGCCCAGAACCAGAATGACAAGTTAGCAGCAACAACTTCAACGGGAGAAATGGGAGAATGACCACCACTGCTTCAACACTCAGATATGTCAACTCTCAGGAACAGGATCACTCGTTTAGGCCTTATCTAAGTGGCGGGGCGGGAGTCACGAGTTCCTCTTCCATCTGTACAAACTACCACTGTCAGCATCAGGGTTTAGGGTAAGACCAGAGGCTTTGCAGTTTAAGGGTGTTTTTGACTGGAACCCTTTACCCACATAGCAATGTGGAAAATGGACTTTCAGGGCAAGGAAGGCATGGGGAAGGGGGGGGGGTGGACATGTGATTATCCTGGCCTCGTAAGGGACACCCTGTAGACATGTGCTTATGAGCAACAGGCTATTTCAATATTTCTCTTTCCTTTTACTTTTAAAGGAGAGATGCAGGAGGGGAAATAACCACCAAAAAAACAAAACCCTGAGTCCAAACAAAGTGAGTGGATTTTAAAGTTGACAAATCTGTTCTAGTGTGGAATTTCAGGAAACTTCTGGTGGGAAGGAAGTGTGAGTTTGGTCTGAAAGGCCTGTGCCAGGTGTGAGTCTAGGGAGACATAGGGTTAGTGTGTATAGAAACCAGGTTAAAAAAAAATTAGTGCTGCAGCTGTGTCTTGAAAACTGCTAGTGACAGCAGTGACCTGGACGGAGCAGCGTCTGTTGGGAACAGGCTAACGTTTATAGCACTGGGTCAGACTTCAAGGTGGGCAAAGGCCAGGGAAGCCTCTTCTGGGGGAAATTCTGCAGCAAAAATTTTTTTCTTTAGAGTTAGAAGGAAAGAGAAAACCCCAAACCAGTATGCAAAGATAATTAATGTTTATGCAAATGAATCACTAAACCAAGAAAACAAGGAAAATAAAAGGAACAAAATGATTTTTAATGGACATGTGCTTAAGCATGCCAACAGACAACACACCACTAGAGACAAACATCAAAAGCAAATCATAGTGCTGTGATCGTACATGTGAATCTCCGCCCCACCCCCACCCCATGTTGCTTCTCTTTAGCGATTAGTCCACAGTGCTTTAGTGGCTGGGTACACCTGAGATCTTTAAATCAGGAGGTGAACACGAATGCAACGTGACAACTAGTAGCACAAGAAACACCTGATTGGTGCACAAAGTGCACGAAGCAACACTATTTTCAAGTTCATTAACTTGAGTCTCTGCACCACAACTCAAAAGAACGAAAAGGCTTTTCTTCTTCCAATCCAATTATAATAAAAAACTTGTTCTGGCAAGCTACAATTTAAAAATCTAGATAAAAATAGGCATGAGAACAAATGCCAAAAACATCATTGCACTCTTTCTGTGTGCTTATGTTTTTGTTCTCTTTTTTTTTGGTCTTCTAAATACAAAAAGCATAAAATTGGTTATCATTCCAGATGATATAAAATTTAAACATATATATATATATATGGAAACATCACATATATACATATAGATCAATGACACAGAATCTGGAGCCAGAAACACACATCAGGGCTCCCTAATGACCAAAGATAAAGCAGTTTTTTTCTAAAATGAATTTTGGTGTGTTTTAAGGCAGAGACCCAATAATGGTGCACACTACCCCCAGAACATAAGAAGCTTGGCATCTATCTATATACCCATCTACAGTCGCAAGTAGATAGATATGTACATAGAAATAAGGAAAAACAAACAAGATGCTATATGATGTTATCCTGACAAAAGAAAAAAAAAGACATGCATCATGAAATGAAAAGACAAATCAAGACTTAACTCATGGAAAACACATATCAAAACAGGTTTCTGATTCCACTAACATCTAAATATGGCAAATGAGCAAGTGACTGTCTCACAAGGCTTGGATGTAGTATGGATTTGGTTTTGTTCTGTATCAGTACCAGGAAATCACCTCTTTCATAAGCTTTTATTCCTAAGGAATAGAATTTCTGTTAAAACATTTTCAATCCCTGCTGGTGGTCTGATAAATGCCATTCTAAAAGACTCCTTACTGGAGAACCCCACAAAAAAGTCATAAGGAAATGAAAAATAAATGAGAAGATCCGTACGAGACATACAATGGAGTTTCTGTCTACACAGACGCTAAATTACTTCTGAAGCCAGGCGGTGTCCAACGGCTCCTAGGGCTGGTCCACCAAGTGCATCATTCAAGTAATCAGGGTGAACCAGAATGGCTTTTGTTCCGTTTGTTTGAAAAATTTAAACAGTTTGACACCCTGAAGTCATCGACTGAATGGAGAGGCCCAGAAGTCTGGTAGGCAGGCTTCCGGAACATGCTGAGAACTGCTACCACCTGCCATGCTGGGCGTCATGGCGGTGCCGACAGTGACCAAGACAAAGGTGGTGGCAGGGTCAGCGGGCATTTCACTCCTGAGGCTGGCTGCGTTACTTGCTGCAAGTAAGCTCAGAATCTCTCAGTTCAGGTCTTGGCAGAAAAAAATGAGAGGAACTCGTTCGGAAAAAGTAATAATTCAAGGGTCTCAAAATCATTTCAGAGTCTGCCTAAAATTAACAGAGCTTCCCAAGTAGATCCATCTCCACCACCCCCGCCTTTTTTTGTTTTCAATTAGTAAATGCATCCTTTGTGGAATGTGACACAGCTGACTTAAGGTTTTAATCTTAGTACTGAGAATCTCCTTCCTTATACACCAGTCTTCCTAGTTACTATTAAGCTATGGCAGGTTAATGACATCTGTAAAGGGGGGGGGGTATGTGTAGCGCAGTATTACACCCTGTTAGTATAACTGGATGTGTCATACCTGTCGGATTCTAGCTTTCTTCTTCATTTTGCTGTAATCTCATTTAATTTCAATTACTCATGTAAGGCTTTCGCTGTAAAATCTTAATAAAGTAAAAAGCTCACAATAAACAAAAAGTAAGTATGTTGCTTTAAGGCAACTGAGCATCCATCAGTTAAAAGACTCAAATAAACATGAATTAAATGCAAACAAATATGAAACCAAGGAAGCCTATGAATTAAGGAAAATTTTAACACTGTGGGTGAGTGGAAGCCAAAAGGTCAAACCAACAGGATTTGGAAAGAGTGGTTCTTGACAAATGGTAGTGAACTTCACAGTCCAGACCACGGCTGGTCACTGGCTGTCCGTCTGCTATTAAAGTTTTTGTAGTTTTGGTAGGTTTGAGAGCGGTAACTAACCCGTGGAGATCCCTGTTCAGCCGGCAAACCGTTCTGGGAAACTTGCTCTCCTTTTGAAGTATCCCTGTGAGGTAAAGTGGAGAAGGAGGGCAGAGGAGGGAAGGGGAAGGGAAAGAAGGGGAGGAAAAAGAGAAAAACAGAGAGGATGAGGGAAAATAACATCACTCAATTTTATTACAGAGTTTCTATCAGAAAAGCATATGCAAGCCCCTTTTACATAACGTAATTTCTTTTTAAGGACTTTCCAAGTGTTGCAAACCAACTCTAGGTAGAGAATAAGACCACAAGCATGACCTCTCCCCCCAGTACAGGCAGCATTCAGGGCTGGCATGGGGCTCTTACCACAGCACAATTATTAGTTTTTCAGAAATAGATAATAATTTGTTCTTTATGTGAAGAACTTTCAAAAAGCAGCACCACATAATCAGTGGCCTGAAATCCGAGTGGTTCACGCCATGCATTTAGTCACATGGAAATTCTGAGTGTGTGTGCGTGCAGGCAGTGTCTACACTCCACTTCTGCCGCCTATGCGGCAATATGGCTGCAGACAAGTCAGTGTTCTCCAATGTCATCTGGGGGTGACTACACAGATTCAAAGTACTCTACAGAATTAACAGGAAGGGCATGTGAGGCCTGGCATAGCACAAGCTAGCAAAGATGCTCCCCGAACCTCACTTGCCAGTGAAGCTGAGACTCGAGCAGTGCAGGCTGCCTGACTCACCACTGCTGCTGGGACTCAGTCTCCTCAGAAGCCTTCGTGCTCGGCTCGGGAGAGGGCGGCCGCCTCTTCCTCTCCTCTTCCTCTTGCTGTCTGCGCACTTCCAGTAACTCCAACTGAGAGAAAACATGGCAATGTTCAGCAGAGCCCCAAACTCTGCCTCTTTTAAGGAAAGGATTCTCGAGGGACCCAGAAAGCCCTCCTGCCTCAGTTTTCGACCCTGGATCACACTGGATAAGCAGGAGGTCTAATACCCAGCAAGATGGCACTGGGGTCACAGGAACTGCAGCTATAACCCTAAACTACAGGAAGTTTAGGGTTATAACCCTAAGTTTATAACCCTAAACACACCTGAGTGGCAACGCAGGTCTACTCCAGTGTCCCCCCGGGACCCTGGGTTTAACTTCTAAATGAACTCTGCAGCTCTCAACTTTGCTTGGGAAGCAAGCACCTGAGCATGACGGTCCACACTGGACTTCCCATCCGAGCTCAAACACCATTGAGAAAGAGTTGCAATAATTCTCAAGGAGGCTTCCTGTGCTGCAGTAGGTGTCTGTGTTCAGCCCCAACCCGAATAACACATAAAAAAAAGCCAGAGTGGCCTAGCTGAAACTAAGCCATTTCACGAGCAGTATGTATGCACTGAAACTATTCCGTTTAACACACAAGTATGCAGATATATTTTAAATTCCTAGAACTGCAGAACTTGGAAAGAACTCCGTTTTTGTCGACCACAGAGAATCAGCTTTCTGCCAGAAGTCCAAGTGTCATAGGAGAGGACACGCCAGTGAGCAAGCCTTATTCTAAAGCTTTAATTTAGTGGCGACCGAAGGAATGATCGAGAATGGGGACAATTCTCAATGGTCTAGGATCCAGCTACTACTTGACAGAAATTCTAATTCTGAAAATCTGAATGAAACCGTACGGCTAAGCTCCCCTACAAACCAAAGCTCCTATGAGATAGAAGAGGAAAGGCAGATCAAAAGAGAAAAGCAAACCCCAATCAATCAATTCCCAGGCAGGTGGCTGATACAAAACTGATCACAAATCTAGGTACGCAGGAAGTAACCGAGGGAGCAGCAGCCCCGGACAGTCTCCCCAGGTTCTGTACCAAGAGAACAGCCAGTCTCAGCAAAGTCCTCACTGCTTCTCACAACAGCAATAACATGAACTCTCTGGTCTAGGAGGCGGACAGGAAGAAGCTGCCCTGGAGAACCGAAAGGCAAAGCACCGCCAGCACCCCGCGGCCACTTACCGTCGTCAGCCTCTCCAGGGCGGAGAACCTCTCGTCCCAGGTGGCTGCAGACTTCTCAAAAGCCTCGTGGCGCTTGATGAGCTTCTCCACCTCGTCCACACTCTGGCCTATTTCTCGGCTGGATAGGTAGGGCTCCTGTCCGAGCAGCCAGGCCTCAGCCACACTGGCGTCCCGTGAGAACTGGTGGACCTCCAAAACTGCACAGGGTACCAAGAGTGAGTGTGGGCCAGCAGGGGGGCCTGGCCGTCGGGGATGGCGCTGCCCTCTGGAGGCAGCTGCCCGCATGGCCAGTCTACAGCCCAGATCAGCGCTGTCCTGCCTAAGTGTGACGCGGGCTACATATCCAACTTTAGCTTTTCTAGTAGCCACACAGAAAATAAACAGGTGAAATTTTAAAACAAACAGATGAACTTACCAAGGATATTTTAGATAACCCGACAGATCAAACTAGCATTTCAACATGTAAGCGATATAAAAAAAAACGAGACGGGACTTCTTTTCCTTCTGTCTTTGAAATCTGATACGCATTTTATACGTATAGCACATCTCAGTTTGGACCGGCCACGTTTCGCATTCTCAAGAGCCGCATGTGGACAGGGGCTACAGCAGACAGTGCTCGGTACAGGCCCAGAAGGTATGCTCTACTCACTCGGCCCTACTTCAGCGAGGTAAGCTTCAGGGCCCTGAAGGAATTCAGTCTACATACAACCAGACCACGCTGACGAAGCAGGCATTCATTCACCAACCGCCCTTCCCAGGGTGGTAGCTGTAGGTTTTACTTTGGGGGGAATGAGAGGGAGGAAAGGATATAGGGGACACTCTAGAAAGTAGGGACAATATGGGCTTCTGCTTCTGCTTTCTTTGTTCTGTTCCCCCACATATGAGGAAAAACAGCAGGACATCCACCACAGTGGAGGGAGGGGCAGGTCAGAACTTGGCCAGCTTTGCACCGTGGCCAGCATTCATTTTCGCTCCATCATAAAAGGTGATGCTTGGGGCCACAGGGGTGAGACATGGACTGCGGGCAGCATCAGCATCCCCAGGAGCTGCTGGCTGCCTCTCTTCAGCAGTCTGGCCGCCCTCGCCAAGGCCACAAGGAGAAGACGCCACCGATGCATGAGGGACTCACCCCCTCATTGCGCATGCCCAGCACACAACCTGGGGCCTAGGTCACAGTGCGGAGCAACACAGGCTTTGCTGAAGTGAACGTGCCCTGGGAATTCTCAAAATTTATACACCAAATTCTCATCCAAAGAACGGTTAAGAGCAGGATTTGGTTCTAGCCCAAAAGGGTGAGGGGCCTTCCTTACGCATTTTACAAACCTTTTAGACAAGGCCCCCCAGAGTCTGTTTCCAGTGAGTACCCCTGGTGTCTGAGAATGGGGTTCTATTACACTAACAGAGCCCCGAGCCCCACACGCAGCATGGCGAAGCATGATACATAATGCTCGAGCTGGGCTAGCTTCAGTGTTCATACCTACTACGAGATGCTAGTCCCAGTACTGCATGTTATAAACTGTGGTAGCTCACAGATCCCTTTATAAAACCAGATTAAAATTAGAATCTACCTCAGAGGGTCCCCTTGGGGAGTAAATACAGAAAAATATATACAACACTTAGAATAATGCCCAGCTCATTGCAAAATCTTCATAGTTGGTAGCTTTTATAAAGTTACAAACCTTCTATTAAGAGCACAAGATATAAGACCTAATCAGGCCAACTTTCTACCTTCTTGACTGCAGTAGTAATTCCTCTTAAAGATAACTAGAGGAGGAGGGGACTTCAAGCTGGAGTCTCCCAGAGGGACACCGAATTGTCATTCCACGCTGTTCCTGAAGACCACCTCAATCCCACTTACAACACTGAGATCAATCCGGGGATAAAAAATAACGCATATGCCACAGGGAACTACTTAAAAATACTTAGCATGAAATGGTGAACTAGGGCATTAAGAAAGAAGCATTTAGAACACCAAAAATCACTACGTGATAACATCATATCAAATCATAGCAGCAAACTAAACTTGCATGTGGTCAATGGACACCCAAAAAGGAAGAAAAGATTAAGTAGGTCCTTACTCAGTCTTAACCATTCCCATCGGTCTTCCCACTTGTCAATCATTTCTTTTCTCTTTTCCGTCAACTGCAGTAACTTTTCCTTGATCTGTAAGAAAAGGAGGACAACAGGGACATCTTAACAGATTGTACCACATCCTTCTAGCCTTCCCCTTGATGGGTCACTTTGCCCAAGGAAAATACATTTTCTGTAGAGACCACTGCTAAACCAGGGAGTACCTAAGGACTACTCAGTCTATTTATGTACCAGAGAGAAAAATATGGCAACATGCCTTCCAGAAGGGGCTGAGAGGAAGGCTGGGCTCCACCCAAAGCTGCTGTCGTGAGGAGGCCAACCATGCTCTGAGCCCCCTCCAGATTCTGGGGCTCCATACAGCGAACATGCCCAGGAAGAGATGGACAGTGAGGGGGGCAAAGCCCTAACCTCTCTGAGAGAACACCTTACCCCTGCAAGGGGGCCACGTGCTGACGCATCACGTCTCTCTTCATTACCATCACCATAACTAGAATTAGACAGAAAAGGGATGCCACCCAGGGTGAGTACTGATGGAGGAGGTGACAAAGGATGGAACTGCAGAAATGGTCTTTTGTGCCTAGGCTGTTCTAGTGTAACTATCCCCCACACAAGGGAGAGGAGCAAAGAATTTCAAAATAAGTGTAAGCATACATGCATATGAAGACATATATATTTCCCTGTCATGCATACATACTGACAACATAAAGTCATCTTACATCTTAAGGCTGTCTGCATTCACTCTGGGGCCCTAAAGCCAAGAGCCGTCCTACCTCCTCAGATGCATAGTGCTTTCTCGCCAGCAGGGATTTCCCAAGCTCAATGCAGGTTGTGAAACTGTCATTACGAGCATCGATTTCAGCTTTGATACCTTGGTGATTATTCATTAATAGTTCAACAGATGATACGTCCCTAAAATGAGACAAATAGTACCCATTTAGGAGATCAAGCTTTCCAAATAAACATGTAGGTTTCAAAACACATAATTAACTTGCAGGAAATCATTCAACAGCACAATATATCTTTCAGGTCTGATTCAGGACCAGCAATGCAACCTAACATTTGGAATAAGGCTTCTCCGATTCTTGTGTGTGTGTGTGTGTGTGTGTGTGTGTGTGTGCGCGCGGTGCACGCACACGTGCAGGGACATGCATTTACTAATTCAAAATGGTTGCCAGGCAGGTGCCAGAAAAGCCACTGGATTTCTGTTCAAACTTTAATACCCTCATGAGTTAGGGCCAAAGGTTCAGGACATGTGTGTTCCAAAGAGCAGCTGGTATCGCCCTCTTATTCAGGCATGAAGAGGCACACAGAGCCAGAACCAGCTTGGAAATTGACAACTGTAGAGCTGTGAGACCTTCTCATGAATCAAAACCTGAAGTCCTGATCTGGGAAATACAACTGCTTTTTATATACCCAGTAATACAAGATTTTTTCTCAATTACAGCGGGGGCTGGCGCTGGCAGGGGTGAAGCTGGAGGCTGTGTATGTGCCGGCCCGTTCATCTCTTAGCCACTCTTCACTGCCTCGCAGCAAACACGGCCAGAGAGAAGATATGGAAGAAATAGTAAATAATCATCTCGAGACACCACTGAAGCAGATGGTGAGGATAAGAGACACCTTTGGTAATGCATGTGAAAAGGGATACAGTGGTTTTTAATCTCAGACACAGAAAAAGAACTCAATTCCAATGATGAGGGAGAGCTAGTCATGCCCAAGGTATGTGAATGCTTGAAGCATGAGGCCCAGAGAAAGGGCAGGAAGGCAGGAGGGAATGTGGAGCACGGGGGTAGGAGAGAGGGTTGGACAGCACTGTGCCTGGTTCCCTGGTAACTGTGTGCTGCAGACAACAGAGGCAATGGAGGCTGCCCCCAAACCCCTTGGCACCCCAGCTCTGGCCCCTGGTTCTTTCTAGAAGATCCCTCTAACAATCCCCCAGGGTCAGCAGGCGGGCCATCCTCCCACCCAGGAGGCCAGGCGAGTTACCTGGGCTTCTCCTGGGCTTCGATCTGCCGGATGACATCCTCCATCCACAGCATGAGGTCACGCACCATGCTGAAGAAGCGGAACTTGTCCCCAGTGTCCACCAGCCGCACCCTGCGGCCCTCACAGGCGTCTAGCAGGGCCTTCCAGGCTTCCAGGACCTCGTTCTCCCGCTTCTGGATGTCATCAGCCTTGTCACCTGCATAGGCTGCCTGGAGACGGGCTGCGTCCTCCTGGAGCTGCCTCACCTGTAAAGCCACAGGGGAGACGAGTCAGCTCAGATGGGTGGGCATTCTCTCCACTGCCCCACCACTGCCTCCATGCACACCACACGCTGTTCTACACTAATGAGAACACCGAGTCAGCCTGGGGCCCGTACACCCCAAGCAGTTCACAAGAAGCGCACAAGAGATCCACATCGGAAAAATCCAAGTTTAGTATAAATGTACCGAACTGCATGACAGAGTTCAGTGCAAATGAGAAGACAAATGAAATGCTACCGGAATGCAGGCAGGAGACCTTGGTCAGGTGTCCTGGAGGGGGCCTGGGATATAAAGATGGTACAGAAAGCCGAGGGTACATATGCAGACATATTCAAAAAATCAACATGCAACCAGCTCCTGCAGGGTACGGATTTTTTTTTTTTTTTTAAACATCATGAACAAGGAACTACCATGAAGAACTCAGTTTGAAAACAAGTTTCCCATTGTTATGTGATGTTGCTGTAAGAGATCTTACATGGGCCAGTTCAAGTTGAAAAACAAAAATATATCATCTAATATAGCTCAAAAAACTGACTGACATCCAAGAAGGTGGAATTTTCACTAGCCAAATTTCACTAAAAACTCTGCAGACCAGCAAGTGCACATGGGCCTCAGGGAGAGATGCTCCGCGGAGACATTGTAGTTTGTCATGAGTGGATCTGACTGTTGAAAGGACAGCGCACTACCGCTCCCGTGGAAGGCACAGGCACGATGCGTCAAAATTACAAACGCAGGTACCTTTTGATTTTGTGATTCCACTTTGGGAAATTTATCCTACATAGTTATGCACATAGAGGAAATGAAAGACACATTATTTATGCAGCAACATCTGTAAAAGCAGAAGACTGAAAATAAAGGTCCACCAGTGAGAATCTGGTGACATTCGTGATGGGACATGCATACAGGAGCCTCTTCCGCAGGGATGAAAAAGAACACTCGTGCCGAGTGTTCCAGGAGGATGGCTCTGCAGAAAAAAGCAAAGTGTAGACACTGCACCTAATATCTACTTTCTGAGACATAAAGGGGGAAAAACAAGGACCGGCTTTCACCTTTCTGGGGCGAGGCGTGGAAGGGAGATAGGCCTTTACAAGAGAAAGTCGTAACTGGCTATTTTATATTTTTAGATTTCCTTCTTTTACGTTTTAGTAGCGCCATGCTGTAGATGACATCTGATTAAAAACACACATATAGGAGAAATACACACCCAGCCTTCATTTATTGAGGCTGTGTGATCACAGTCCGCAGACAGGTGTCATCCCAGACTACGGGAGCCTTGAGAGGCCTGTGAGGGGAGAATGCTGACAGATGCCAGCTGGGGGCCGTACGTGGGGAGAAGAGGGAAGGCTGGACCACACCGGTGCTTTCAGGCAGCTGGATATTGACCCCCACCACACAGAAGGACTTTAGGCAGTGGCATACAAGGAAAACAAATTTCTGCAACAGATGCAAAGAACAATCAATGGGGTTTGTTTTCCGTGATGGTTTGATTTCCATATCCTCGCTTCTGGAAATCTTCCATGACTGTGACTCAGGTATAATTCAAAGTACAACAAGCAAGTTCCTAGGAAATTATTTGAAAAACTAATTTTCTATATGACTAACCAAAGCTTTCCCCACAATTAAAAACAAAACGAAACAAAAAAACCCCTTTCCTTGTCCCACTGGTCGTTTTTAATTTGTTCTCAAAAAAACCAAAAACAAACAAAAAACCCCAAGGAAACAAACAAAAACAAGACGGCGGAGGATTGGCAAAAGTGAAAATTCCCCACACAAATGAACTACTGCTCTGAGAAGTCACTGAAGACCACTACTATGGCTCCCATGCAGAGTGGAGAGTGGGCTGGCACAAGAGTTAAATGACGGGGAAGGACACACCACCGGCTTCTGGGAGCCTGCCCCAAGGGCCTCCCTCTAATGCTGTTACCAGAAACCTGGGCTGAGTCTGTATTTGCAGGAGGGGCACGCATACTTCTAGAGCTGTAAATGGCCTCGTCCAGCAGGTACGGTGAGGCGGAGACTCTCAAGACGGGAGGCAGTGGACTCCTGCCCTCCCTCCAGATGAGATGGGTGCCCTCAGCAGTCTGAGGCTCACCAGGTGGAGGGGTTTAATGAAGAAAACAAGAGAACAACTCCATCATCTCTGGAGTCTCTTGAAGTTCTAAAAACGAAGTGATTTTACAGGTGCAGGAAAGACCTACTGACGTAAGGTTTGTTCTAGCTCTGCCTGGAGGCATTCCACAAGGTCCCCCAAGCTCTTTTTTATGTAACAACAGTTACAGAACACGTTCAGAGCTCTCATGGGAGCATACATCTTGCAAACAACATCTCAAGCCTCAAAGCATTAGGGAACAGAAACAAAGACAAATTGAATGGCAAGTTGTCACAGAGCTGGGAAGTCCACCAGCTCTGAAGGAAAGACTGGAAATCCTTACGATACACAGTGGACCCTACTAAATTCTGCTTCATGCAGACCCTCGGCCACTCCAAGTACCTCTATTTAAATATTCCCTCCATACCTTCTACTTCCTTGGTGGAAATACTGAAGTCACTTAATCTGCACGGAGCCCCAGCTGTGATCTATCAGTCTCTAGAAGGAGCCAATTAAAGGTAGGGGAGAAGACAATAGTGGTAAAAGTGGTCCCTCCAGAGAACAAACTCCAAACTACACGGAAGACTGGTAAGGCCGATGGCACTGGAACGGGGTCAGCCCACAGTCAAAGCGGGGCCGCGTGCTTCCATAAATCAAGATTGACTGTTCCATAGCCATGCCCCTTCATTTCGTATTGTCTAGGGCCGCCTATGCTGTAACGGCAGAGCTGAGGATTTGCAAGGGGGACCATGTGTCCCATGAGGCTGAAAATAGTTACCATCTGCACTTCTACAGAAGGAGTCTGCTGATGCCTGCGCCCTAGGTTACCAATGCGCTCCTGACAGACAAGAACAACCCTCCTAATGTACTCCGGGCTGGTATCTTCAGTGAAACTGGCTTCTTCTCCAGGACCATGAAGTTGAGGAGAAAAAGATACAATTGAGTTTTCATTTACAAGTCATAAGACTGAACAAGAAACTGTGCAGAGATTGGGGAGTGAACTAAAGAGTGATTATACTCCAGGTTCTCACTGCTGAGCTGTTATCATTCTGTCAAGCATCTTTTAAAGAAAGTCTTTGTGTCAGCCATATTGGACTGGGGGAGCGGGGAGACCAGGCGTATTAAAACATTAGACTCTTGTTTTCTCTCTTTCCGGACCTATAACTCAGATCCTGGTGGATGGAGAATAATAAGATATTATTGTGGAAATGATTCGGGTGACTACGCTAACATAATACAAATGTGTGTGGAGACGGTCTAGAACTGGCAAATGTTTGCATGTACGTCTGGGTTTGTTTTAATCGTAGGGATGGTTACTTAATGATGTCTGCGCATGCAGCAAACTGTGACCTTCACGGACTGAGCTCTCCCAAATGGAGCATTTTAACTCTGTGTGTGTGTGTGTGTGGTGTGTGTGTGTGTGTGTGTGTGTGTGTGTGTGTGTGTGTTGAATGTGGGCAATTCTTGGAGGCATGTTTTGAGGAGCCAAGGAACGAACAGAGACGCTCAAAGATGCACAAAGACGCTCCCCGCCACCCTGGGCGGCTCCCTGACCCACCTGAGTGCCCAGAGCCTGGATGTCATGCTCGAATGTGGTGTGCATTCTCTGTAAGGTCTCCACTGTGTTCTGATCTCTCCCAAGCTCCTCGGGGAGTTTCTTGTGTTTGTCCTGGATGCGCCCAAAGATCTCCTTGGCGTCGTGGTAAAATTTGTGCAGTTCATAGGAGGCGGCGAGAATCTGTGTTCTCGTGTCAATGAGCTCCAGGAGGTCAGCCCAGGCTTCGTTGAGCCCATCCTTCCACTCAGCGATGGTGGCAGCATCTGAATGTCCAGAGTTGATGAGTTCATCGGCCATGTGATTGACCGTGTCCACACGCTCCTGCCCAATGTTCCCGGTGTCTCGGGCAAATTCCCGGAACCGTTCTTGTAACATCTGAAACGGAGATGAGCGTTAAAAAAAAAAAAAAAAAAAAAAAACAGTGAGACTACCGTGAACATTTTATTCTTGATCACATGAATGTCCTTTGGAAAGAAACAAGCAGTACGCATGACTTAACAGGTCCTAGCTCTAAAAACTCAACCAGGCTTCCTTCTTGCTCGCTGTCACAGAGCAAGGCCCTGGCTTCATCTCCTTTCACTACTGGGGAAAAGGGCAGAGAGGTTAAATAAGCTAAGTCAAAGTTGCCTGGTGGTAAAAGAGCTGAGCTGAAACCAAACCCCAAGACCTTTGACGTGAGTCCAGGGCGTGTGATGTGCTCACAGATAAGGAGTCAAGCGGCCGTCTGTGCACAGCGCGCACTGCACGGCTGCCCCTGCCCTGCCCACGGTACTTGCCGTGACGTGCTCGTAGTCCTGTCCCAACTCGTGCGACCCTGCGACCACCTCCCTCTCGGCAATCCACTGCTCCAGGTCATCCACCTCCCGGTTGAGCTGGAAGAGCCTGTGCCTCTCGTCCAGCTTGCCCCTCCGCTCTTCGGCGAGGTCTTTCAGGCCAGCGTACAGCTTATCCACTTTGGACTGCCGCATGCTGATGCGCTCACTGGAAGAGGGGGAGGGGAGGAGAGGAGGGGTGGCAGGAAAAGGACCTTAAATGTCACATTTTCTTCAGGGAGAAAACAAATGAGGTGGAGACGCCAAGAAAGCATGTTACATAAAATTTCTCGGAGGAAACTTCTGGTTCACCTATTTAGCTTAAAAAATAAAACTCTGGAATTTGACCTTGAGTAATTTTAGAGCCCACATGTAAACAAGACACAATCATTAAGGCTGAAGGCCATCCTGACTGTGATGATAGAGGGAGGGAGGACAAACCCCAACTCTCTGCACTGCTGGCTCTGGAAATCAGGATTTCCTTTGACGTTAAAAGTTAAAGAACCATGCAGCCGAAGGGACAAATGATATCCCTGTCTGGCACACATCTCCACCTTCTCTGGGGTGCAGGCTCCTCCCCGCCATTCCTGTCAAGTGGGTCCTGGGAGCCCTGTATCCCTTCCAACTTTTCCCCAGCATGACTGTCTTCTAACAGGCAATCAGAGACAAGGACTTCCAATGCTCGACCCTAGAGACTAGGAAGCTGCCTTCCTGGGAATCCTGTCATGAACACATGAAGGACCCCCTACACCAACATGGCCACCGACTGCATCTTCAATGTGCCTTGGCTGATGCACAAAGCCGATTCTTTTCCTGAGTTATAAAAGGCAGTTACAGAGCAAACCTAAAATAACTGCCATTAAAGTTAATATGTGAGTGTGGTATAAAGTGGGGAAGGACCACACACACTCCTCTTCTTTATTCCCAAGGTGCGTGAAGGACTTGATCTCTGAGGAAGTGGTATCATCTTGCTCCTATTGTTTTACAGGTCGGTGCATGCTTGTCTACCACTCAGTTAACTGAACTGGATGACTTTCAACCCAAGGGTAGGTTTTGATAACCCGTATCTGTGCAAGTCAATCTGCACTTGACTCATGACACCAGTGATTTTTCAAGAGGGCCTTGGCTCATAGGAGATATTTAACTCACAAGAGCAATTTCCTAATGTAACAATTCACCCTTCCCATTCAGCACAGGCCTACTGGGTCTATTTGACAGATGCTTCTCAAAGATCTCTGTCACCAGTTACTCAAGATGGATGCTGCCATGTCCGTTCGCACGGATCAGAGTAACAAACCCTCACACTGGGAGGAACTGAGAAGCCCATCTCATCCTGACGACAAAGTCCTCACCTTTCAGGATGGCTGTCAGCCACCAGGGCCCGGCTGGTCTTGGAGAGCTGATGCACGGTCTCCGCATAGTCCTCCACTGCTTGTTCCAGAATCTGGTGCTTCTTTAACATGGAGACAGCACTCTGCTCATCCTGCAAAGAGGGGGAGGGTCACAATCAGTCGTCCCCTCTGACCCAACACCAGCTTCAAGCGGGACCAGCTGACTGCATGATGGGTGGAAGGAAGAATCATGAGAAAGAACAAAACCACAAGTGTGATATGGGCAGGGCAATGCTGAAGCCTTTCAGGAGAGTCAACCCGGACTGGACCAAGGGGGGGGGCATGAAAGATGACCACAAGGATCGTACAGAATGAGTGAGACCCCTCCAAGGTACAGGCTCAAGCCCAGGAACCCACGTGTGCCCTCGCTGGCTGCTGAGGCCATACATAGATGACAATATTCTGCAACCCTAACAACTTTTAAATGGTCTCAAAAGCATCTTGTCAAGTTTAGGTAACTCTATTAACTAAAGAGAGCAGAAAGGACTCTGGCAAATATCTGTTAAAAAAAGAAAAAAGGCAAAAAAAAAAAAAAAAAAAAAAAGGAAAAAAAAAAAAAAAAAAAAAAAAAGGATACACCTAGTCTTAATGACATATACCAGGGTTCAGACAGGAAGATTCTTGTCAAGGGGAGATCCCCACAGATTCTGGTCACCTTCATGCACCACGGTGTCCCCCGTGACACTCGAAGGCAATGATAAAATGCTTCACAAACACACAGTCACCAGCAGAGAACAAGCTTGGGGCGGGAGTCTGAGGCTCTCCAGGGCAGGGCTGGAAACCTCTCTCACCTTGGCCTTCTCCTCAGACATCATGTACAGCTCCTGCTCGCTCATCCACGCCTCAGCCTCGGCCGCGTCGAAGTAGTACTGCTGGGCCCTGTGCGCCTCCTCAAGCCGCCTGTGGCGCTTCTCAGTCTCCTCGATGAGGAGGCCCCACAGCTCCTTGAGGTCAGCGAGTCTCCGCCGGATGGCCTCAGCATTGAGGCTGCTGCTGTCGGTGACAATGCTTTGGCTCCTCTCGAAGATGTCATCAATGCGAGGCTGGTGTCCCTGGATCTCTTTCTGGAGCGTCTGTGGGAGCGGGGGAAACAGAGGCTTGCTGAGCCGTGACAGCAGGCTGTTCCGCGAGCGCCAGGGGGAAACAGTGCTCTCTCGCACTCTCTGCCCTGCAGTCTGGAGCAATTATTCATCTGACTGAGCTAGCCCAAGCAGAAACGCTTACCTGATTTTTCTTTATTAACAGCTGCACAGTCTGGAGGTTGTGGCCATGATCCGTGGAAGTTGCCAAAGGCATCCTCTCTCCAACCCACAACTGGAAAGAATTGTAAATTTAGGTGGTCAGGACTGCTCAAAAAGAACAAATATTTGATGCAAACAAGTGCAGCAGAGGATCAGCAGGGAGGTCAGCCCAAGAGAGGGGTGTGTGACCCCACTGGGAAGGGCTGCCCGAGGTACAAGGTGAGGGATGGGCTTTCAGACGCTACTTCATCCTCACTGCTGGACTCACTGCAAGTCCTCGCCCTTAATTTATTTTTAAAACTACTATTCTAGGGGGATTAAAACCCTAGAACATCTTTAGAAAATCAAAGAAAACAATGGAGTTGCATTTCGTGTAGATACATAAAAGCGTAGGCTTCGATAACCCAGCTCACCAACATGGCCCGAAGTGAGTCCAACAAAGAAGTGAGAACACGACTGACGGCAGGACAGATGAGGAAGCTTATGGAAAGGCCCCTTGCGTGCTGAAGGTCTACTTACAATCTCGTCTTCCACATCCCTGTTGAACTGATGGATCTCTTTGGAGGCCAGCAGATTATGCTTTCTCTCGTTCAAGGGCTCCAGCAGTTCCATGAACTTGGTCTGCACGGTGAGGCGCTTGCTGTCCACCTCGTCGGTGCTCTTCCCCTCCTGACTCAGGGCCTGGGCCTGGCTCTGGAGCTCCTCGATCTCCTTCTTCCGCACCTCCATTTGGTTCTCCAGCATCTGAGGGCAGAAAACATCAAGTGTGTCACACTAGAGACATGGGAGACACACAGTCCTATAAAATGCTTTGGGCACTGGCCAAAAGGGAAGACTGAGTATAAATTTATATAACGGAGAGTCTAAGAAGGGACTCTTAACATCTATATCAAACTACCGATCAATCCTTTTCCAGGATTTCTTTTTTTAAGATTTTTTATTTATTTGACAGAGAGAGACACAGCGAGAGAGGGAACACAAGCAGGGGGAGTGGGAGAGGGAGAAGCAGGTTCCCCACTGAGCAGGGAGCCCGATGTGGGGCTCAATCCTAGGACCCTGGGATCGTGACCTGAGCCGAGGGCAGACGCTTTACAACTGAGCAACCAGGCTCCCCCCCACCCCTGCCCCGGCTTTTTTAAAGTAGGTTCCATGCTCAGCATGGTATCCAACATAGGGCTTGAACTCCCGATCCTGAGATCAAGACCTGAGCTGAGATCAAGAATCGGACGCTTAACCGACTGAGCCACCCAGGTACCACCCTTTCCAGGATTTTTTAACTCAGGAACAACATTCAAGTTCATCCAGGAACTTAGAAGGCAAATAACAAGACAAATAAGAATTAATTATGGGGAAAGGACAGTCTTCATCTGCTTGTTCAGAAGCCATAATGATGTTGGAAACCCATGTTAACCATCAATAATGTCTTAAGGTTCGAGTTCTTTTAGGCAAAGAGAATAGCTAATATTTCCATCTTCTCTCAATTTTTTCAATTAGAAGGCTGATTATTTTTTCTTAATACCAGATTATGAGGTGAAAACATGCTAATTACTTATTTACAGGAGGAGAATGAGCGGAAGTGAAAGCAGGGGGAGTCTCACTCAGGAAAACATCACATTGAGAATAACACCTACTGATGGCTAAGAGACAGGGGGTTGCACCTAGGAATAAATGGACTCCTTTCTTAGATAGGGAAGTAAACAGCCATGAGTAAAATCCACCCTTAACAAAACTCCTTAATGCATAGTAAGGTAGCCAAATAACCACATCACTTAGCAAAAGGAAGGGTGAGTATCACTTTGAAGAAACAGGCCTCAGCACTTGGCAAAGACACTTCCACAGTGACTGGTTCTAAGCACAACTGTGGGGCTGGGGACTTGTCCACACATTGCAAACCCAGCCAGGGAAGCCACTGGAAGATTCTGCCACCAACCTGCTTTCTCAACTTCACGGAAGCTGTTTTCTCAAAATTTAAGGTAAATTCATTTGCCTTTAGAATGCACTACCAGGATGTCCCCAAAATAAGTAAATAAATCTCTTTTATTATCTAAAAAGTACCCTGACCAACTCAGATAACTAACATGTACCTCCTAGACGTTATACAGCAAAGTATGAGAACAGGATTGCTTTCCTTCGTGTAAACTGCAGACATGAATGAAGTGAATATTTACTCAACTGTTAAATGGTACTATTATCTCTCAACTAAGATGATGACAATAAGAAAAAGTATTCCCATGCACAGACACCCAATATTCTACTAATACTGTGTCTTTCCAGTTGATTCTAGTGGTGTCCACTGATGCTGTCAGGACAAACATTTTGCTGGGTTAAAACCCCTTCACACAGAAGATAGGTGGTTGAGAACATGGTGGGCGAGTTAAGTCTATAAAGACGACGTCAAGAAAAGAGAAAGAGGCCCAAGTATGTGGTCCCCTGGTGCACTTGCCTGTTGCTTTTTAAGCAGGATGTTGACGCTGGTCAAGTCTTTGCCATAGTCGTCTGACTGAATCTGGCTCTCCAGGCCGTGCAGCCATTTGTCCAGATCTGCACAGCTCTGGGTGAAAAGTTCGGCCTTGTTTGCATCAAAGAGCCGCTGGGCCTTGGTTTGGGTGGTGGATTCAAGAACTTCCCACATGTTATGTAAACCAGTGAGTTTCTCCTTCACCACAGCTTCCGTCTCAGGCTTTTCTGAAATCAGCTGCATTCCTTCCTGGAAAACATAAATAAATACAGTTTGCTAGGGAACAAAGGTCACTGTGAAGACCAACCCTAAAGTATTTAATCTGTGATCTACCTATTCATTCAACCTACAGAGCCTTTCCACATAAGGTTACCGCTTAATAAAATGGATAAGGGCCTAGTCTATGTACACTACACGGCTTTCAAGAGTTCAGCAAGAAGTGACCACGGCATGCTGAAACAGTTCCATAGGGGGCAGCGGGAAGTGCTCATGACGGCAGATTTCATCCCCCCCACTCGGCCCCAAAGACCCCAACACATTATTTTAACCTTTAAGAGTCTGAAACAAGGGGGCACCCGGGTGGCTCAGGCTGTTAAGCATCTGCCTTCAGAGCTCAGGTTATGGTCCCGGTGTCCTGGGATGGAGCCCCGAATCGGGCTCTCCGCTCAGTGGGGAGTCTGCTTCTCCCTCTCCCTCTGCCCCTTTCCTCTGCTCCCTCACCCCTGCTCATGCTCTGTCAAATGAATAAATAAAATCTTTATAAAAAGTCTGAGAAAGAGAAGAGGGAAGGTAGGGAACTTCACGTTCATGTTCAGTTATGCTGCACAGAATCTCCCTGTGCCAAAATAATACATTTTAGGTTATTATAGTGCCTGGTCACTGAAGAAAAATTGAGAAGATTTTTAAAAAATACAAAATATTTCTAAATTCTGTGCAAATCATCAGCCTCTCACATTCCAGAATATGTGATAGGATCAAGAGAGTGGCGACTCTGTCCAGGGGGCTCACAGCCCATTATCTGTAGTAGGTGAGAAACAAAAGAGAAACCAAACTAGTGCTCACTAAAAGACAAATCAAGTGTTCTGCACCACACCTGGCTGGGTTTTCTGCTTTTCTCCCTTCTACCGAGTCAAAGTCAGGAACTGGTAGGTGGGAGAGGGACTGCTCCAGGCTGTGTAACTTCTGTACGGGATCAGACAGGACTCAAAAAGGCGAGAGTCCATGCTAAAGAGAGGAGCTCACTTTCACCCGGTCACTCTCATGCCATGGCCACACCACAGAAACAGGGGCCTCACCGGGGCGCCTGGGTGGCACAGCGGTTGAGCGTCTGCCTTCGGCTCAGGGCGTGATCCCGGCGTTATAGGATCGAGCCCCGCATCGGGCTCCCTGCTCTGCTGGGAGCCTGCTTCTTCCTCTCCCACTCCCCCTGCTTGTGTTCCCTCTCTCCCTGGCTGTCTCTACCTTTGTCGAATAAATAAATAAATAAATCTTTAAAAAAAAACAAAAACAAAAAACGAAACAGGAGCCTCATCAAACATTTTAATTTCTCACCTTCTCAATTTTGTCAAGCCATTCTTTGTTGGATGCAAGTTCTGCCATAAATGCTTGATGTTTTAACCATTTACTGTGCAGATTTCTGGCTTCGTCGTAAGACATGTCCTGGGCGGTAAGCATCTTTTCATTGATCCAGAGAGATAGCTAGGAAAAACAAAAATCAGAAAGGTTTCAGAGATTGTGATCACAGACATCAGCCTTTTTCCTGCCTGGAAAGAGTTGTGTTATGTTGTACTATGCATACTGCACGTTTCCATGTCAACAGACAACCAAACATTTACTTTACAACCCTGACCCGTCATGACAGGTTATCTCCATTGTATGGGAGATGTACCTGAGCCATGCTCCAAAGTATGCATCTAACGCTAAATCCAGAAGTACAAGAGCGCTCCGAGCCAGCTTTCAAAGTGTTTGGCACGCGTAACCAGCCTTCCCCCCAAAGGCTTGTGTTTAAAATTCTGCCCTAACCAGTCCAAGCCACAATCTTCTTTCTCTTCCAAGTACTTGTGCCAGCTATACCATGTTAATCATGATTAACTGCCTTTTACTCTATTTGGTAATCGTTTTACTCTTTTAGTTTTCTATTATATATAAAAAAGACCAAACACAAAACCCCCCACTCTTTTATCCCTCCCTTCCCTTCACAGCGTATCTATGGGAATGCCAGAAGCATAAATAACTTGTTCACTGTAGGAGTAAAGCAACAACGATGCCCTCTTTAAGTTTCCTTCAAAGGCTGAATCACCCTCACCTCTTTTTCTATAGCCTCTATTTCTCTAAAGAGCCTTCCATTCAGACCAAGAACACTCCCCAGGACTTGATTTTGAGACCCAACATGTCTCCTTGGATCTATACTCTGCAAAGGCTCACAAAGCCGGCCAGCTGCTGACAGATCTGAGAAAGGAGTTCTCTCATGAGGCCAAGGGTGGGAGTCAGCCCAGCCCCAGGCCCTGGACACGCTTCCCTTGCTGGCTTTCATCCCAATTCTCTGGGCTCCTTACTGCCTGCAGTTGGCCAGGCCAGGTCCTAATTCCTACCCCGTACACAGCACTAAACCGGGAAGAGCTTTTTGTTTGCCTAAGAGAAAGATACACAAAGGAATGTAGGATCAGCCTACAACCAAAGGTCTTCACAGACCATGTCCCTTCTCCTGTGTGACCAGGAGAAGCCCACTTTTGTGGCACCAGTTGCTGCCACAACAAATCTGCACCCCAGACTCTCCATGGTCCAATCTCCAAGGTTTAGAAATGACATAGAGAACCTTCTCTCACAGGACCAACATTTGCAAGGCCATTTACTCACACTCTGCTGCTGGGAAAGGCTTCCCCATAAATTTGTTTAAACAACAGAAAGTCTGTTCTTTGAAAACGAGGTCAAGGAGGGTGATGCATGTCACAGGAGCACCTCTGGCTCTGAATATGGGCAAATTCCCAGGCACCATGTCTACCTTTCTCAGCATATTCACCCACCACGTAGGAGAGGGGTGGGGGTAGAAAGCAAAAGGTACTGAGATCTTTTGTTGTCATTCTTTATCGAGGTGAAAAACCAGTAAATCTCATATACCCCTTTGTAAGCTAGGACTATATAGATTGGTTACATAACAATAGGAGCACTACATTTCCTACTTTAAAAGAATCACCTTTTTTCCAGTTATCTGGGTAGCTAAAATCTGAATTACTATGGCCAATTCATTCAGTCCAAGGGGGAAAGAGGTTAAAAGGAAACCAAATGGTAAAACTTGCCCCGTCTTCTTCATACACACAGATTAAACACAATAGAAGGCATTAATCCAAAGTGCAAAGGACATTCACATATTTTTGCTATTCATAACCACCTACCCAGAGAGATTTAAAAAAAAAAAAAAAGAGCTACATAAAAATCAGAGGCTTATAAACAAATCTGCTCTTTGCGGAACACATCATCCTACAGATAAAGCCCCATGCGCTACAGCACAATGAAATGGAGCTATGGAACTTGCTAGTTCATCAGCCCTTCATCAGCATTCTGCAATCAGAACTACAGTTATTATTTGTGGGCATTTGCAAAGGTCATTTAAGAATATACTCATTCTCTGCAGAAAAGAACACTGTGCAGATTGGAAAAGGATAGGAAAAATGCTTTGATCACGGAATCAAGCTCAGAGCAAAGCAATGGAACTTGCGATCCCTTGTGCCACACAACTCTAGTTATACTGCCCTTTTAAAAAAAAACCCTTCAGTTTCTGAATGTTGTTTCCCTATGGTGTGAGGGGATAAAAGAGAAAAGCAGTAACTTCTAAATCACTTTTCAGGAATTCACTACATTGAAATCCCGCTACAAAAACTGTGATGTGCTTTATAGCCCCATCTACAACAGGGAATAGGGGGCCCCTGCAGTAAATTTCTCCCTCCGGGCAGTGGTTACAGGGAGTGGCAACAAAGGCAGATCTCACAACCCAAGCCTGCTCTAGCCAAGGCACCCACGGGGAAGGGACCGGGGAGACAATTTGGATTCCCGAGACTTTGGACAATACCCATAGCCGGCAATGGTACTAAATCTGACCTGTGGGTACTATGGAAGTTTCTCGAAGCATACTAGATTTTCAAATGCAAAGCTGGTCCATACACAAACTCCATGCTCAGAGATCCTGGCTTAAAGGGTACCCTTAAATTTAATTTTTTTAAAGAAGGGGGAGGGGCAGAAGGAGAGGGAGAATCTTAAGCAGGCTCCATGCCCAGTGTAGAGCCTGACTTGGGACTCAGTCTCATGACGCTGAAATCATGACCTGAGCCGAAATCAAGAGTCGGACACTTAAAAAGGGTATGTATTTTAATGAGGCTGAATGATGCAGAGTTCACAGCCAAAGAACACTACACACCTCCCCTCTGCTTGCTCTTCTATACCAAAGGTTTTGAAGCCTCCAAACCTGACCTATATTCCGTCACCCCACGGAAACTCTACGTGCTGAGGTGGGAGAGACGGCAACCCCAGCAGATCCTATGGCTGTACTAACTTTTCATGAGGCTCCAGGAAAGAAAGGCTGAACCAGGAAGACTTAGCAGAGCAGGCATAAAGAGACCTGCACATCATTCCCAGGACTCAACCGGCGGCCAGAACCTTTCTGCATGCTGTGAGGGGACATCACGGCAGGACTGAGCCCTTGAGGCACGTCCAACAGTCAACTGGTGCGTGGTGAGAAGTGAACTCCTTATAACCAACAGTGCTAACCTGAAACAAGTAGTAACGAAGATCTGACAACCCAGTAAGACGACTTCCTGTGATTCCACTGGGAAGGACTATCATTTTATCCACTTACCTTCCCTACACGTTTCTACTTATGAATCCACACATGTATAAATGGAAAACGGGAAAACTTCATTTGGGTTTCTCTCAAGGGTTCCTCTTGTCTCCTCACCTCCTGCTCTTTTTCTGGCATTCTTTCCCCCAAATTTAGCCTAGGTTTCACCTTGTTGAGGTCCATGAATTTCATTTCATTAAACTTGCCTTCTAAGCCAGAGTATGGAATCCTATTGACTCCGTCCTCCCCCTAGGATGCCCTGAGGTTAAAATGAGTCATCCACAGTACTACAAGGGAACCATCAAGGGATAATACAGGGACCACCAACGTGTCAAAGGCAAAGGCCAGGCTGCAAACAGCTCCTGATTCATCCAGGACTAAAGAGTCACTGAGTATTCACTGTGGAACAACATGCACCCCTACACAGCTAACTTCAGATCCCATTACTCTCCTCTAAGTCCTGTCTGGGGGACACGAATACCTCTCTAAGTGAGCATCCAATCCAAATGGGTTATTGATGCTCGCTGTCATGTGAAGAAGCACTCCTGTCTTCAGCCTGTCTGGCTCCCGGCAAATCCCTCACAGATCCAGATTCATCAGAGTGGCACAGGAAGCTGACAGACCCTAACCTACGCAGTTTAGGGGCTTGCTTTCTGAAGCTTAACCTGCTAGAGCATACTGCAAGATTCATAGTGAGACAGCAGAACGGACATGAAGGATCGCTTATCACACACTCTAACACGACTGCTGGTAGGGCTGTATTTCTTCTAACATGCAGCCATGTGTTTGCAGGCAAGGTGTTGTGATGATTTCAGTCACGTTCTTCACGCACGACTGGATCCCGTCCCCACACCCACCAATGCCCCTCCCAAAAGGGCCCTGCAGCTTCATTTGGATATCCTTCATCCCAATTTTGCCTCCAAGGGGATTTAACCCAATAAACCAGAGAGGACGGAGTCTCAGTGTTGTTCTCTGGCAGAGAGAAAAATGCGATGTGCTCATGAACTCATGAACATGTGAAGGCAGCCAGATGCTTTTCAGCTAGCTTGCAGAAAGACTGCATTTTTCTAGCTAACTTTAGTTTTCCAAGTTTGTTTATGCACGTATCAGGGGAGCATGAAATAGTAAGAGAATCATTAGATTAATACCACATGTTAAAAAAACTCAGGAGTCTGAAATCAGAACTGCTGCTCCTGGCATGTTAGACACGTATTCAAGGAACCTGAAAGATGGATACTCCAAGGTCTTCAGTGAGTAAGAAACTCAGTCCGCATTTTTTAAATCTTTGCTTCTTACCTGGGTAGCCAGTCCTGTTCCTCTTAGTTCCTTCCTTCTCACTTACAACATGCTATTAAGTAAACGTTCTAGGGTATCACACTGTCTTCGACGATGGGGATGTTCCACACCCACACTGTCCAATATGGCAGCTGCTAATCACAATTGGCTACTGAGCACTTAAAATACACCAAGTATGGTGGAAGAACTACATTCTGAATTCCATTTAATTCTAATTAATTTAAAGCAAAATAGCCACATATGGCTAGGGTCCACTGTAATGGACAGCAGGATTCCAGACTATTCTAGATTAGAAGAATCTAGTTACTCTAAGTTGTAGCTTGCAGGCTAGAGAACTGATGAGGTGCCATACTGGCTCAGCTAGAAATGAATTTCTGGGCCTCAGTTAATTTTATAATCCCAAGGGCTCTTCTGCCAAATGCTCTCGCTCTCCTTAGAAGAAAGGGAGGGAGGGGCTGACGGGAGACATACCTCCTGACAATCTTGCAGGAATTTCTGAAGATCCCTGTTGTCCTTCAATCTCATCAGAAGCTCGCTGGCTGCCTCACGATTCTTCCGATGTCTGTTGAAACAATAATAAAAAATTACTTTTAAAAAAGGAAATACAGAATCTTGAAAGACTGAATTTACAACTCAATGTCTTTCCTGGGTATCTACATATGATAAAAGCAGTTTGCTTCTACAGTTCTCATTATGTCAAAAAGACAAGTGAGAGAATTTAGCATCCTCCAAATGAGTAAGCCACAGTATGAGACACCAAAGCCCCTGTCCACGCCACACAACTGGCAGAGGATGGTCTCAAACGAACCACATAAATCCAGGGCTTGCTAATCTGGCGCTCGGGGAAAAAATGTGAGCATGCACTGTGTACAAGTCCCCATCTACGGCACTGCAGGAGAATCTGAAACTCATCTTCAAGAAACTGGGGTGACAACTGTGGCTAAGAAAATATAGATAACCATATAACTGGCTTTAAATTAATGTCTCCTAGATAGATATTTTCCCACCTTGAGAAAAAGTCCCCTCAAACAACAGTGAATCAAGAATGAAAATTTTGAGACCTGTGAGATTATCTACCTACTAGATCCCACTCTTTATTAATGGATAAAGATAATCAAGGTTGAATGAAGCTGAAGCACGAAACCTCAAGAAAAAATTCCTAAGAACAGGTAAGAGCTGCTGAGCTTGGGGAGTGACAAGGGAAATAGGGTGCCGGCTCCCCAGCCCAAATGCTGTACTCAGGGCTTCTTCACACACACTGTCGCGGTACCAGAACTCCGCAGCGCACTTCCTTCAAGCGCCCAGTGGCTTAGGTTCTCCACCAGAGACGGTGAAGAGCAGCTATGGGCATGCCGGGAATGCCGTGGGAAGGATGGCCTTGACACAGTTCTGCGGCAACAGGGAGGTGCTCCGCCACACCGAGGGCCAAGCAGCAGTGCCCTAACACGGCTTCCCCGATATTCCTGAGGAACCTAAGCCAGCCAGGCAGCCTAAGTGAAGGGTATTAACTGGGGCAGATGAGGAGGCTGGGTTTTCATTCTGAGTCTCAAAGCAATTTCTTGCTCCATGTGCCTGGGCAAGGTCTCTCTTGCTGGGCCCCCATGGAGGGATGAGGAAGAACACAACCTCTGACTCTCTACGATGCCACGAGCAGCTCAGGGGGCACCAGCTGCTGTCTGACCTTTAAGAACCTTCCTCGGGAGCAAGAGCGAGCTTACAGTGACACAGTGGGGGACCCGGCCCTCAGTGAATGCTGGCAAAACTGATCGTGGCAACACAGCAGCCGTCATCTGCCCGGGGAACCGAAGGGAAATGCTCTCTGCTCCTACAGGGCGTCAGTGCCTACAGAACAACTAGAATAATACGAGTGGAAATAATACTGCCAGGTATATGCTAGACACGCATAATCCCTTTCTAATGTTTTTTAGTTGAAAGAGGTTTCATAGCTTCGGGAAAAGGGACCTTAGTATTTTTATATCACTTAGGTAAAACGCAAAAATAGAAAAATATTTCTTAAATAATGCTAAATGGAAATAGTATATGCACGTTCAAGGGCATAAAACCCCAAGGCACAGATCGGAAAGCAGAAACTAAAACGTGCCAGGGCTAAGATTAAAGGCTGTAGCTTCTTCCCCAACATTTTTAACATTCTATTTCTTTTATAACAACAAAAAATAAAGGCCAAAGCCTCTTCACGGCATTGATACCCTTTCTCAGATACCAAAAATTTGAAAAAAATTTATTTAAAGACTGTTAGTGAATTTGGGCTAAAGGAATTACTGTCTAAAAATGTGGGTGGGGAAGGAATGTCCAAAAAAAGTTTAAGCTCCCAAACCTCAAATTCCAGTCACTATTTGTAGGGGTTGTAAGAAGATAAAAAGCCAATCTTCAGGAGGAAGGTAATTTGGAGTCAGGCACGAAAATGCAGGTCCTGCCTTTAGTCAAAGGTCTTCAATAAGAGACCCAGGTCCCTTCCACAGTGTCACACCCAAGTGCTCAGAAGGCGAGGAGGGATCAGAAACTGGCAGCTACAACAGGACACGCACCCTTGAAGCTCATGGCAATGGTGGAAATAAAAATAATTCAAACACTGTCTGAGAAGTCTTCCCACGCAGAAACACAACCAGACAGAATCCTGACGGTAGCTTACACAGTCAACCCTCACACATGCCCAACAGATTTCTGGCCGGGCAGTCTCTCTCTTCTAGTGGGACCAGTTAGAAGGGAAAGGTCAAACGGTGACGTGGGGCCCCATATCCAAATGACGCAGATCTCCGAGAGAGCATGGTGATGGCGTCTCAAGGGCACGCTCTGCAGTGTGAAAAACAGCTACAGGGGCAGCACACCTGTTGCTGACTCAGAGAACCCTTGAGACAAGTGAATGGGGCTTCACTGTTCACCAGCGGCAGCAACCAATGGCGTTTGGGGAAGGCCTTTCAAGCTGGATCGTGGATTTAATCATAGGGAAGGACCTTCTAAAACTTGGCCGTAGTTTCCTACAGTCCTAAGGGTGTTCTTTGTTTGGGGCAAGGTTAACTCTGTTGCTTTATTTCCATTTCTCACCCTCTACCCCTGTATAAGACTCGGAAGCTACTTCAAACTGAGGCAGATGCTAGGTCTCACTCTGGTTCTTGTAAAAAGTCAAGAACCACAGGTACCTGAGTAAAACAGATGGATACTACCAAAGCGTTTTCCCCTGGGAGATGGGGTCTGGCTCTTCGAAGCCGGATCCCGTTTCCTTGCTCTCCCAGGACTACACTGTGGCTGGAACTTCTTTCCAGCCAGGAAGCTCACCCATTCGCACGCCCTGGGGCGGGCTTGGACAGCAGGCTCCTTTCCACCCAGGCATGAGCACTTTAAAGGTCACTCGCACCCCACCCACATCTGTTAAGAGCCAGTGTCTTTGTTCTAGTATTTTTTCATTTCAACAAACTCAGTGGTAGTCGACAAGATTTCCAGAACGTAAGCACGTGATAATGATTTTGTGTTTTATGAAAACAGCTTTACAAGAGCATCAGAATGTTTCTGGACAGGGGATTAGATCTGAGTGTTCAGATATTCACTTAGCTTATGGCCCCGCAGCACCTGGAACTCACATGTTTGTGTATTTTGATAACAGACAAGAATCCTCTGGGGTCAGTTTCTGATCGGGAGGCCTCTGAGGATATGAAAGTGAAACCAGAATTCAGTGAACACGAGCTGAGGAAAATGTAGTCGTCCTGAGGGCTGATCCATGGAAAGCCCCCTCCCCCTTCCATCTTTCTTTTGTTTATGGATAATATGCTCCATTTCTTCTTCAACAGAAATCCTAAGGCGGCTCTGGAACCCCAGGAGCCCAGGCTCCGAGTCAAGGGCAAAAGTAAGGTTAAACCACAACGGAGGGCTGCTGAAACGTTCTCTCCCGTCCAGGAGTCTCCAGTCTTGACAACATCACCTGCTTCCAAAAACCCCTCACAGCTGCAGCACCAGGGGATGTATGAACACACGCAGCAAAGCGCAAGGCAGCTGCACGCCTGCCTGGAAGCACGTGTCCCTAACGGCCAAGTCAGCCCTCAGGAAACCAGCTGTACGCGTCTAACACAGACGAGCATGACGTGCTGTATGCACAAAATAACTCAAGACTGAACATTAGGAAGAAAGGAAATTCTTTTTCTCTAAGTTAACAATACCTTGCCTAATCTTTGTTTTTCACACTCACTCAAGGGTTTGCTGGATTTTTTTTTTTCTTTTTTGTAGTTTGAAGAGCAACAGATACGAAATGATAATATACGTTATATCCTATTCCACAGTAGCACTCTTCGAAGATATGGCTGAGGCTCTGAATCAGTTGAAAACGCTTGGAAGTGCTAAAGCCAAAACCTCAGTCTTCACGGGGAGGGAGTAATTCCCCCTTTCACTCCGTATCATAAAAATTTCAGGGTCCCAGGAGACCCTCTTGGATATCGTAAGCAAGGAAACATTCTCAGCAAGAAGTTCTTCCTTTCCACTGTACTTGAAAGCCAGGAAAGAAGCCTGTCTGTCGATGACATCAGCTTCACAATGAGCCCTTAAATCCAGCCCAAACTGGGACCACAGAAGATCGGGTAGAACAGAGGCCAGAGACTGACCCAGACGGGCTAAACCAGGATGCAACTGGCCAGACCAGAGCCACCTGTCCTGGTGCATCCAAACCCTGACCTGCCATGACCTCCCACTTCAGGAACAGGCAAGGCAGGGTGAGAATGAGGGTTGCAAACAGTACACTGGCCTTCAGTCAGGGAGAAAAATCCTAACTGCAAATACTTGAGAAAACAAAAATAAAAGAAGGCATCAAATCTTGGAGATGCCTTGGCAGAAGAGGAAAGGGGCTTTTCTCTCATCATGAAAAAATCCTATTACGGCATTATCCAAGCCAATTTTCTGAGAAGGGCCTGATAATGCTCCTTTGTGGCTCTGCCAGGTACTCAGGATAAGCAAACTTCGCCGTGCCTCCCCACTTCCTCCTGAAAGGCTTCAGAGGAGTCTGGCGTGGATGAAGGTGAATGTGGGCTTAGCTGGGGAAGTGTGACTCTCGGGGCCCCATCACGTGACAGGCTACACCCATCAGCTCTTGAAGGGTATGGCTTACACCTGATTGCTAATTGGCATCACAGCTCTTATAAATCTTTGATTAAGTATTAGTACGGCTTCTCGGGGTTTCTTTTCTTTTGTGGACACCTGTCCACGCCTGACCATGAGAACCACACTTCCAGGCAGTCATGTGCTGCTCACTGATTTTCTGTGGTAGGTAGATTAAAGTTTACCAGCTGTCCAGACCCTGCCCACTTGGAAATTCATACAGTCCCAAGGACTTGTGGCTAATGCTTCAGAGGCCTGGGAGTCCCAGGGTGCCAGACTCCCTCAGGAGCCGGAGCGCCGTACCTGTCATCGATGGAGTCCACCTTCTCCTGGATGCGATCCGAATTGATGTTCCCGTCGCTCACCAGCCTCCGGCCCGTCTCCACAACAGCATTGATCTTCTCCTCATTGGCGTCCATGGTGGTCATGAAGTCCTCTTGTTTTTTAATAGCTGCTTCAGCTCCTTCCAAGGTGGTGGGCATTTCAGTGTGGGCCAGAACATACTCCTTTTTCAAAGAGAGACAACCAAAATGAGAGCAGGATGAAACACCATGAAATACGACCCGTTTTCAGAATAACACGAGCTACCTTTCCTATGTCCTAAGTTTCCATGCAACACATACCTCATAATGCTTGCTCCATTGTACTTAAATAATCTACCGAATCAGAGAAAACAAGAGGCTGGGAGGGAAAAAACCTAGTTGTACCCCGTAAGGTATGAAATTTCCTTAAATGGTTCAATGGCTAAACTTTTTCCCAAAGTCGGCAAGGAAACCAAGCAATGCTTTGTGCATCAGCCACCAGGGTCCTCTCATGTGCCCACTGCCCAGTGGGAACATACTCTTCAAACTCTCTCTTGAAAAGATTAACAACCCTGATGTTGGCCACCATCTCCAGCCTTTTTCTTTCTCTAGTTTCTGCCTTGTGTCATTGGGTGAACTCCCTGACTCTTCTGGGGCAAGGAACACAGAACCACTTAGTTCCCCCACAAAAAACAAACAAAAACAAAAAACCCCAAGCAAACAAATAAAAAAACAAACAAAAAACCCTCCCTCACTGTACCTTTCAGATCATCGAACTGGATCTCTGCCTTACAGAGTATGGCCAATGTAATGCAATACTATGAGGACATGCCATGAACATAAGAGATCCTCGAAAGCGGCTGAAACGGAACGGTACTCTGCAGGGAAGACAGTGCCGCAGGAACCTTCAGCGCCCATCCCCTACGCTGTGATGGCTTTCAGTGCCCTGGCAGGCAGAGGGTAAGAAGCCTCTCAATTACCCCTGTTTCCACCCAGGGTGCTCTGAAGCAGCAGCCTGGCTAGAAAGCCTCAAGGGGCAAGCAGGACCTGCTGTACCGGGGAGGACGCAAAGGCAAGTGAGGAGCAGTACCTGGTTGTTAAGGAAGGCCTCGGCCTGCTTCGTGTCCCTAAGAAACTGCTGGTAGGCATGTGACTGCGAGAGGAGGTTCTGCCTGTTCTCCCACATTTTGTGCAGCTCGTTCCACCCAGTGTCCAGGGCCTGCAGCCGCTGCCGCAGAAACATGTACTGGGCGTCGGTCTGTCCCTGGGTGACCATCTCGCCCATGTCCCTCATCTTCTGGTAGTCCTCCTCGTAGTTGTCAATCTCGTTTTTGATGTTCTCGTGCTGCGTGAGGAGCTTCTCTGCCTCGGTAAGGGTGTTGGGCATGTCCTCAGAGGCGATGGCCGTCTGGGTCCGGGACAGCCAGGACTGGAAGTCGTCCAGGTCCCGCAGGAACTGCTGCAGCTTGCTGGCCTCTCCCAGGGAGGCCTCGCGGTTTTTCAGTGTGGTCTTCATCTCCTCCCACACGTCGCTGATCTCGGCCAGCCGAGACAGGATGGCCTGAGCCTGGTCGGGGTGCTCGGACTCGAGCTTCTCGGCCTCTTTCTGCAGGTCGCTCAGCTTCGCCTCGATGGCCACCAGGTCCCGCTCCATGCCGGTCAGCTTGCGCTGCAGGGCCATGACGCCGGCCAGGTCATTGCCCAGGTCCTGGGTAGACTCGATGACCTTGGTCTTCTCTCGAATCCAGGATTTGGTTTCATTGCATTCGAGGTGGTAGTTCTGTATGCTCAGGGCAGAGAGAAGAGCGTCCTTCTTCCTGTCCACCAGCTCTCGGAACTGACTCCACCTGTAAGCACAAGGGCACGGACACAGCCCTGTCAGAGACAGGCTGACAGCTCACGGCTACACAGTGACATTAACAGTCAAGATCAAAGCTGTCATGTTTTCTCTCCATCTCTGCTAGGAAAATAAATGCTTTTTGGAAAATCATCTCACTCAGCGTATGTATACCAAATTATCATCAAAACACCTCAGAGACGAGACATAATATGGAAAAAGCCTGACATGAAGAGGCACTTGTTCAAGGAACTCCAGTGTGGACCGCACATCTGTCCCACAGAATCAGTTACTTTTCCGTAACTGCATTTCTGCCATGCGGATTTTTCTTATCCCTGAACTGCAGCTAATGAATATTTTCCAAACCCAAAATGCCTGACAGTCATCTTCAGAACGGAGGCCACCACAAGCTATTCAAATGTGTTTATTCAACAGAAAGATAACACCAGGACAAAGGTCTAACTCGATTATCAGGACTTCCACTCTCCAAATACGTCTAAAACATGCTTAAATTCTGTTCCAGAAATCATCTCAAAAGGGACAGGAGCAGTGCCACCTTGATGCCATGGTCCACACTGGGTACAGGCCTCACACTAACACCTTAACTTCTGATGTGGGGACAGGCAGGTGCCAGGATGCCTTGAATGACATCACCCCAAAGACACTTCTTGCAAAACCAGGGTATGTTGAAAGGCAGATGCCAATGCTGTGACATTAGGGTGATATTATCAGTGACCCCGTGTGGAAAATTCCTGACAGCAAGGCTCCGCCAGGGACCCCGCCCTCCCTGGGCCGACACACAGGGAGCCAGCACACTGCAAGCTGCACGCTCACCTCGTGTTGAGTTTGTCCTGCTGGGCTTTGATTTTCTCGCTTGGGTGGCCGCTGTGCATGAGCTGCCGTGCGATCTGGTTCACCACGGCGACCCGGGAAGCCTGGTTATTCATTTCCGGTTCAAGGCTCTCGAATCTGGAAAGGCAATTCAACAGGGTACTCACCTCCTTGGTCACAGGTGGTAACGGGGGGCAGCTGGTGGCCCCGACACCATCGGCAGCGCACCCGCTCACCTGTGCTGGATGACTTCCAGGTCCTCCAGCTTCTCTGGGATTTGCATGTTGTTGAGCCACTGCTCCTTCTCGTCGATCCAGAGCTCACAGGCATCAGCCTCACTGAACATCTTGTACAAGGCTAGGGTGTCCTGCAGTGCCTGCTTCCTCAGCCGCGTCAGCTCTGCCACCTCCTTGTACCGTTCCTCAATGCCCGAGAGCCTGCCCCTCACGTCCGGAGACTCGGCGTGCTCCTGGGGGAGGGCACCGGCCTGCTCGTGCAGCGTGTCGATGGTGGGCCTGTAGTTGGCGATCTCCTCCGCCACGTCCTTGTGCTTCTTGACCAGAGACTGTGTAGAGTACTCGTCGTGGCCCACATCGTTGCTGGAGACGATCTTGAGGATGTCCAGCATCCACGCATCGATGTCATCGGCATCCGCCTGGAACTGGTGCAGCAGGGAGGCCTCCTCCAGGCGCTTCTTCCGAATGGCCGAGAGCTGCTCCAAGTTGGCCCACTGCTCCCGGATGTAAAGGATCCTCTCTCGGATCTTCTCGGACCCAAAGTGCTCCTCTGCGATCATGTCTTCACCTTCTTTGATGGCCTGCTCGAAGTGGCCACTGCGGCCGCTCATCTCGTCCTCGAATGCCCGGTGCTTACTCAGCAGGCGCACGACGCTGGTCAGGTCCTTCCCGTAATCGTCGGAGGACAGGATCTTCTCCTTCTCCCGTATCCAGCCCTCCTCTTCGGCCATCTCCCAGAAGAACTTCCAGAGGCGGCGGGACTCTTCCAGACGAGCCCGGCGTTCAGCCGCCAGCTGGCAGAGTTCTTGATAACAGAACTCCATGTGGGCCACGCGGTCTCGGATCACCTGAGGGTCGCAGGGCTTGTAACCTGTTTAATGCAAGGAAGGAATGTGGGAGTCTGACGGCTAAAGCACAGGTCCCTGCTTGTTTGCAAGTAGTGAGTTACACTCGTTTTCTCACCGCCAGATTACCAGTTCCATTCTCAGTGCAGGGCCATGTTATAAGACAATGGAGAACCTTCCAGGGCCTTGCCTGGACATGGGTGGGTGGGTGGGAGGCAATGATAAGTGTTATCTTTTTGCTCCAAGTACAAAGTGGTCATTTATGAACCAAAAAAGCATATAAATCATAAGAAAAAGATCAGCTGCGTTCGTTTCTCAAGTATAAGGAACACAACCAAATCCTTCCAAACATCCTTTAAACAAGGGTACGTATGACCAGATGTGAGAGCTGTGAGATGTTTGAGCAGCCACGCCAGGGCGCTGGATGCATGGAGTGTGATCTAGGCAAAGTGTGACTGCCAAATGTCGCCGTGCAGAACCAAGCAGTACTTGAGTATTTAACGGAAACACATGTTCATTTCAGAAGAGCCTGGCAGAGTTAAAAAGTACCCAGAAGGCCACCCCACTGCAGCTCGTGTATCCATGACAAAGCCACTGGGAACCTACAAACTTCAAAATGCCCACTGGCACACACCACTTATCTACTTCTATAAAGATGGATCTCTGGTGGCGAGGACGAAAGGTCTGCAACAGCCCATCCTTACCTTCCCCGTCTGTTGCAAACTTCTGCGCAGAAGCATTGACACCTCGCACCCGCTCTGCCTGGATGCCAATGTCCGCCTCGACCAGGGCGTGCTTCTGCAACAGGTCTTCCACGCCGAGCAAGTGTTTGCCGTAGTCTTGAGACAGTAATAGCACCTGTGCACCAGAGAAAACAGAGGGCACATCTGTGCAGAGAACCTTGACTTTGGTGTCTCGTACTCTCTGGACAAGCTGAGAGCCGGCAACCCGGCTGCACCCTCTCTCCAGCCCCCCACCCTCCCTGCATCTCTAGGGGGGCAGAAGGACAAGCAAACTGGAACAAAACCAAACAAACCCAAAAGCCTGCATCAGGAGAGACATAATAAACTGAAGATCATCTCCCCTGGAATAAACAGGTCAAAAATACACTAAGAACAGAAGAGAAAAAAAGGGAGCAGGGGAACCGGTAGGACGTGTGAACTGGGGCTCAAAGAAGAAACCACCGCAGCAACAATATTCCAGAAGAGAAGAGAGAAATGCTGTAGTTATTGCAGAGTTAAAAAATAAATCTCCCTTAAGTTGCTGACCCCTTCCATGGATGTTTCCCTCAGTTAAAAGCTTACTGGTGTGCCTCAGTAATACTCAGATTGTCACTGGGAGAAGGATCTAGCTGAAAGCTTACAAACCACATCTTGAACCAAGTAAAAACAGGGTCAGGTGGCTTCCTGCTTGGTACGGGCCTGAGCAATTTCTTTGGTTTAAGTCTGAGTCCACTAACACTTTCTTTTCTTCCTTCCATCAGCTCAATGTGGGGGCCTCATCTGACTTCCTCTCCAGATGGAATTTCTACTTCACTCCTACTTCTGAAAGAACTTTCTGGCCCAAATTTTGGGAACTTTAATGTACAACATGATTTATAAAATGAAAAGTGCCTCCCTGCTAGATTTTATGAACATTTCTACTTTAAAAGGTCAACACAGACCATACTTGAGAACATCATAAATCTGGGACAGTAAGAGGGCAAACTGATGGGAGGAGGTGACCCTATCCCTCTGCCAGCAACGGCTCAAGAGGTTAAGCAAAAGACGAGGGCTTACATCCCAGGAAGAAATCCATCGCATAAGGTCGAGCTTAGGAACACAGCATGCTGAGATAAAAGGGGGCTTCACTGTACTGTCTACAGACTGCCCTGTTCTGTTCCAGCTATGGAGCTAAATGCCTTCCAGCTGGGGGCCTGCTTGACACGGGTGAGCCTTCTACGCCCGCAGCAGAGAACACAAACGGGCACAGGCCTCTGGCACAACAGCAGGTCTCTTCCTGGGCAGAAGGAAAGCTTGGAAGTCTATGCTCAGGCTGTCAGTGAAGGAAGGGGAAGCACAAACTGGCACCGGCAGCCATTTCCAACCAGCCCATCCTATGGCGTGTACACCTGTGACCACACTTCATCCTGGCTGTAACCGAAAGAGGGAGGTGGTCAGAGCGATCCCAACTTAAAAACGAAGAAAGGAGGCTCAAGGAGACTTCACAGCTCCAGCGCTGACCGTCTGAACTGGGGTCGCCTGGTTCCTGACCCACACTCCACCCACACTAGCTACCAGTCTCCCGTCTGCCCACGTTATCTTCCTGGGCCCCTTCCCCACGAGAGCCACCCACACACAGATCAATCACATGGAAAGCTACTTCAACTCTCAAGAGTAAAGACACAGAAAACCATCATCTGATTGATTCCCTACTGTGGGACAGACCTAAATTAAATCTAAATCACTGTAGCGCATCTCTGGCTATGGAACTGGTTTTCGATACACCTTTTTCACACCTCACATCTAACTCCTGAACGAAGAGTCTTCCCACAGGTAATGTGGCTTTAGAGAGTGGGCAGCTAGGGCACACTGGGCGCTGTGTGGTCGGTGGGGGAGGGGGTGGGGTGCCAGGAAGGAGAAGGCCTGATGGATCAGCTCTGGCCTCCTCTCACTCAAGTTCTACCTTCATTTCGTCCATCCAGTCCATAATGTAGAGCATTTCCTGGAATATCTTTTGCAACCCCAGGTTCATCTCGAGACGCTGCCTCCGGGCCCTGAGCAATTCCAGGAGGTACTCCCAGAGCCGGATGACATTGTCTTTCCTTGCTGTGATGCGTTTGATGTCATGGTAGTTCTCTGCCTCGAGCTCCCTGGCCACGGCGACCACAGCCTGCACACGTTCCTCGTACGCGGCAATGTCTGTCTCAATGGCCTCGTGCTTCTTCGTGGCGGCCTCGACTGCAGGAAGGTCGAAACCAAAGTTGTCCTACAGAAAAATGGGGGGAAGAAAAAAACCACACCAAACACAAAATAAAAAAGCCATCCAACTGGAACAAACAGAGACTGAGGTTGAATCTCGAACACAATCTCTGGTGGTCCTACAGCCACACTGACTTGAGCCCCGCCAGCTGCTGGTCTCCGCCTTCCCTAGGACACTTAACACTCCTTGCTAGAGCTAAGATGCCCTCCCTAAAGCGAATCAGCAACTTCTCATTTTACAGAGGGGTGTAAGCGCGTATCTAGCACCTTATACTTTTGTGACTGGAGCAGGTGACAGTTTGTGTGAACCCAAGGAGAAAGGGAAGTTACTTTTACTTATTTCGTGACCAGTCCAACTGCCTTGAAGGATCAGATGGCCAAAGATGAAAGGTAAGAGAAATCTCTAAAAACTACATAATGTGAGCAGTTCACACTCACTCACTGGCTCTAAACAAACTCTGCTTGAGCTGCTTCCAAATCTACGAACAGTGAGATAAACAGAAGACCAAGGACATCAGAAATGATAAACATCCTCTTCATGGGAAGTGAGCAAGAGGGCTCGAGTTACTTCAGAACAGGGGGTGTTGATAAGTAGCTGTCCTGCGGCCCTCGGGGATGGTCCACGTTTCTAGATGACCCCGGGAGCAGGTCCCCGAATGAGGTCTAGAGCAGCACCTGGGACACCAGACGCTGGTTTTCGCTCAGCCAGGTCTCCCTCATAGCTGCCTTGCGGTCGAATCTGCGGGCGAGCTGTTCCAGTTTCTCCTGTCTGATGAGCTCGTTCCGCAGCGCCAGTTCTCGCTCGTGTTCTGCTTTTTCCAGTCTTTCCCAGGCCTACAGAGGCAAAAAAGGGACAGTTTCCTGCAATGTCCAAGGAACTTGCCTCGGCTACGGTCAACAGCTAGTACTTCTCAGTCATCCCGTTTCCACCCTCACTCTTAGGCCTTGCGAAAAGAAATAGTTTTCTGTTTGGCCTCATGGGAACTCTCTTTCCTATCTATATCTGAAAGTCCTGTGTTATATTTGGAAAACAAAACAGTGTAGATAAGGAGCAACATAACTCAATTATAAATCTCTTACTTTGAGAGGAAACAAAGTAATTACCTTCAACAGCTCTGATCACATAAAAAAGATAAATGAGTTCTCAGAAAGAAATCATGTTATGACTCTCTTATTCACCCCATCCTGAGCCACTTTTTTTTTTTTATTTTATTTAAGTAATCTCTATACCCAATGTGGGGCTCAAACTCATGACCCCAAGATCAAGAGTTACACAGTCCACCAACTGAGCCAGCCAGGTACGACCACCCACCTTTTTTTTTGAGCTACTTCTTTTTAATTCACACATCTGAGCATTTTGCTCCAAATCCTCACCAAACGTTCACAGTTAACTAATTTCTATGAAATGTATCGTACATTAAAAAAATTCCACTTAAAATAATCTAAATGTACAAAACTGACCACAGTTCTAGATTTTTCAAATTTCTACCCGGAAATAATGCCCACTGTGAAATTCTGTAATTACAGACAAAACAGACTGAAATGGAAACTGCTGGACGGCCTCTCTGACAGAAACAGCCAAAATCCTAAGCCCCAACCTTTAGAGATTCCAGATACATGAAATAAGGTTTCGAGTTTTCCCTTCTGCAACTTAAATATGCTAGAGTTGACTGCCTTGGACAGATGAGAGTAACAAGGTAAAGAGAATGAACCAAGACTGGTTTGACAGTCTAACATTCCCTCCCAAAACTCCGATAGATCAACCCACAAGTATTTGCTTGACACCCTGCAAAACCCAAGCCACTTCTGTCACGCATCAGTTCAGCANGCCAGGATGGACCCTTTCAGACTGCCCTCCTAGCAATCAAGACCTAGAACCTGAAGCCTGCAGAAGGTCAAGGCCCACACAGGACCAAATGGCTCAGCTTTACCTTGTTAATGTCAGAGATGAGCTTGCCCTCCCGGGGCATGTAGACCTTCTGATTGTTGGCCCTCATCTTGCTCTGAATAGTAAAAAGCAGCACTTCCAAGTTCCCCTTCTCAGTAAACCTAAGTACAGGGGAAAAGAAAAAAAATATATATATGTTGTTCCTTCAAGGGGAGAAATTCATTTGCTTTTGGAGAAAAAAATCTTTCAGACAGCCATACAATTTTAAAAGCCATTTATCTCTGGTCTGATTTATGTGGAACTCATGTTAGAGAAAACACGGTGCATTAGTTTTTGGGTATCACAGACTGCAAAATGCACCCAACTGTGGAATTTTGGTGGGGTTGGTTGGTTGCTGCTACTGAGATTTATAGTTGGGGGGACATAATACAACTCTTTTATTAATCACTTCATTCAAGGTTTAGACTATACATCCTGGACGATGGACTTCATTCAGAGAGCACAGCTGGATACATTCAGCAAGAATTACTTCAAATGACTTTCAATGGGTTTCAGAGACCTTAGCAAGGAATTTACAACTGAGCTGGGTTACAGAAAAAGGAGGAATGACTTTCGAACTCTAAGAAGGGATAAGGTCCATAATCCTTATTTGACAATTAGAATTTTCAAAAAGAAGTCAAAAATCAATTTGGGGGACAGCAAAAACTGATCTAACAGATAGATATAAAACAATTTATTGTCTGTCTTTATTCAACACATCGTAGTTACGCACTTTGCTACAGACTTATCAGCAGGCCTGACAATGGGTTACTGTCTCAGGCCCACTATGAGTCTTGTAACAAACAATATACATGTACTCAGCTACTTCTCTACCATCCAGAGCGTAAGGAGTTCTGAAACACATCAGGTACAAGGGTTTGGGAAAAGGAACTGGAGACCTGTACCACTGCTTAGGATTCTCAGGTATCAGTATCACGCATACCAGGGGCACAAACTACTGGGAAGGCTCACAGAAGGCGTGGTTGGTAACAGAGCTCAGCCACTTGGGGTCAAATGAAAAGGAGCAAGACAGGCCCCTGGAGAGGCGCTCATTAAGAGATGAGGTCATGGAAGTCAGAAAACAGGGGTCTGAGGCTGCCATCATTTCTCTTCCCACATGAACGGTAAGGCATTCCAATCTGCATCTTACTTGGGCGGTTTCTCCACAGTGCGGTAAGTGTTGAATGCCTGAAGCTGTTGTTGAACCCCAACCAGAGAATTGGCAAATTTGCGATTGTTCAGGATAATAATGGTTTGTTCAATCCACTCCAGAAGGTCAGAGGCAAGTGACTCATACTTTTCAATCATTTTTTCTGTTTCAATAGCATTGTCAAGCACCTGTGAACAAGAGTTAGAAAAACGGAACAGTAAGATCATATTGCCAAGTAAGGAAAACAGGATTATAACCCTACAGGAGCACGTGCACACTTAATGACTGGCTTTGAAACTGTCCTATGCTACTCTGGCCTAAGCATTTTTAAACTCGAGGAACTATGCCTTAATAGGCACTCAGACTGTAGCTATTACTTGTGAGCAATGGCAGCTTAACTCAAGTGTAATTGGTTCTGTAACCTCCCAACCCCCAGGCAAAGGGTTTAAGATTCTCAATGACTCCTGTTGCCTCGGCTCCAGAATTCCTAGACAAACAAAAAGGGCTCTGTTTTGCTTGGTCCTGTCCCATGAATGTCCATGAATTTTCCATTCTCGTTGCATTGAGAAGACAATATCATCTGGTCTGATGTGTTTTGAAATATATGGCAGGTGAACATCAGCCAAATGAAAAATAAAAAAGCGTAACAGTGGGGCCCTTCCAACTGGATAAGTAGAATTTCATACCCATGACATCAGCCAACTCATCAGATTTCCAATACCCCATTATCTGGTAAGGTTGAGGGGAGGAGTGTCTCTGGGTCTGAGATGCCCCTCAAATCTCTCCCTAAACACTGCAGCTGCTGCTCCTACTCCCATCACTCTTAGGGATAGAGAGGCTTCTGCCTACTTCCCTGCTTCTGATGAGCTCCTGGGAGAACAAGGTGCTCAGTGGCGGTACGTTAAGACGTGAACTTTAATCATGTCTCACAACGTATAAAATTGGTGTGAACTCACCTTTCCAATTCGTTTTCCTTCAACGGCCAAGGCCTTCATCTTAGAGAAGTAGTGGTAATAGGTCACCACATAAGTGATAATGGACTTCTCATCAGGGTGGTCCACACTGATATCTGTAACCCGGAGAAGGTTTTGTTCAGTACTCTGCTCATGGTGCGACCACCCAGGCAGCAGGAACAACCCAGAGTAACTGCTGAACACTGAAACAGGCTAGTGTCTTCAATGTTTATATTTAAGAGTTCTGCCATCAGTGCATTAATTACAAGGCTAACGAGGATGAAACCATCTCCCTGACTCTTTCATGATATGAATATTCATAAATGACTTCTACTGTAATAGGACATAGAAGTCTTTTATTTTTATTTTATTTATTAAGGACATAAAAGTCTTAAGAGACATGATCTTTCCTCTCCAGGATCCCAAGCTACCAAGAAGAAAACTACTAGAGAAAAACGAGGTCTCACTGAATTCTTAGCAGCGTGGCGACTAGCCAGGCGCAGCACGCTCATCTCCCTGCCCACTTCCACTCCCAAACTGGGCTCGTGTTTCCTGAATCTGCATTTCTGCTGATGCCACCGGAACTGCTTCCAGTCACTGAGTCTTTGGACATCCCTATCTTATTGTTACCCGGTATTCAATTAGTCACCAAATCTGAGTCCAGATGACTCTATCTATGGAATCTTTATTGTCACTCATGACTCAGACTCTCATGGTCACATAAGCAGACCAGAAGCAAGAGCTTCCTCATTGGGTTTCCCTACTACCCAATTCACTTGACACGTTTTCCCTGGTTGATCTTCCAGAAGCATGGCTGCAAACACACTTTCTCCTAGCTCAAAATTACTCAAAAGTGCCCTATAATCTACAAAAATCAAGTCTAAGCCCCTTAATTCTCTAGAATTTGCCTTACTTTCCTTCTCTTCCTTCCAACCATTGAGTATTTTTCAGGCTCCCTACAAGAGCCAACCACTGTTGTGACACTTCTAATTCTAGAGCCTACTATTTTTCTCAGGCACAATCTGAGCCAAACTGGACTATTCAACATTACCCATACACACTCCACAGTTCCCAATATTCCTTCACTTTACTCACAATTTCCCTTTGCCTCAAAGGTCTTTCCCCACCCCATCACCTTCTTCCCATCCTTCAGGGTCCACCTGAGAAGTTACTGCTCTAACACAGCTGTTTCCAATCCCTACAGCCAGAATTACTGTCTCTCCTCCGTTCCCTTCAAGACTCTGTTTACATGGATAAACAGTCCACTCTCTGCCAGGTACTATAATTTACTTACACTTATTTTCTTTGTTTTACAAGACTACATCCCCAAGGGTTAGGAACCCTGTGTCTGGGTACGCCCCGTGCTGTTCCCTCTCTCAAATTCCTGGTGTGTAGTCTTGCATAAAGCAGGTAGTCAGTAAGTATTCACTAAGGGAGGCAATAAATGTATGAAGATGGCAATTGTTTGAGGTATGGCAATATTGGGTGACACACTTAACTTGGGACAGACAGAAAAGAGAATACATAGGATGACCCTTAAGTGATAATCAGGTTCTTTTTCCGAATGCATTCACACATGTGCCTTCTATCTTCCTGGCAGCCCTGTGGGAGGCAGGATCATTTCTCTTATTTTAAAGATGAGAACGCGAGGGCACAGGGCTGGAAAGCTCCTGCCCAATGTCTCCGAGGCAGCCTATGGCAGTGGAGGCCAGAACAGTAGCTACTAATTCCACCCTAATAGTCCCTCTAGCCACCTCTGCACCTGCTCGGTCCCATCCCAGTATGCCCCAAGGAGAGAGAAACGGAGGAAGGCCAAAAATACAAATACAAATCCTGTATGCAATTTAATCAACACAAAAGGTTGACACAACTGGGAAGATGTGAGCAGGCAAAACCCCTGTGGGTTTTGTACCTTGTCTGCAACTGTATCTTAGCCGATGCTCTCTGGGGCACTGGACACCTAACAAGAGCTAAGGACAACTAAGAATCAAGATCAAACCCACAGGATAAGTGACATCAACTGCCTTTTTTAGCTCCTTGTCTTGTGATCTGGGAAACATATATTTCCTTTTTCATACTGGGAAGTGACTGGAAAGATTAACTAATGAGCAAGTTATTAAAAAGAAAAAGGTTATTTAGCACAAAGAGCTATGGCTGAAGAAGAATGTCTTCTCAGAGTTAAAATAGGAGTTAAGAAGAAAGATTAATCACAGCCCAAGGAATTTTAGTTTTGTTTATATTAAGAAATCATTTAATGGGTTAGCACAAAGATAATTTTCTCCCAGCTTCCTGCATAGGGAACATATCAGTGAATCTAATGCATTGGAAAATAGCAAGCCTGCTTGGCAGCCTCATGACCTCAATCTGCCCTTGGGGAGTTAAACTTCCTGTTCTATATTTATAAGAACTTTAAACTTTCACTCACAGTGTTCTCTCTCTAGTATTTGCTCACAGCTAAGAGCTGTGATCTAAAAAGCTCCAGTACTACAAACAAATCCTCTTATATTTCAAACGCTTTTCAACAAAATAAGAAAAAGTACCCGTGACAGCTCCTGCTAAAAGCCAGGAATTAGGATTCTGTCAAGTAAGGGAGCTACAACCTGAGGGAATGCCCCACACAGGTCAGCTGCATGCCAGCTGCAGTAAGTCTTTAGGGTCCTGCTGCAAGGACCCTGAGTAGAGAGCAGCTCCGGGCAGAGCATGGGACGCCATGCCTCCAGGCAGTCAGCCCTAAGAAGGGACTGCGAATCCTAATCCTTCTTCCATCCACACGTTCCCGTTTCCTGATGCACCTTCCTCACTTAAGCTCTTCTTGCTCAAAGCAAACATTGCACAGCCTCCTACAAGCCCCCCACCCACCCAACCCCCGGTCTGTACCCATTGATCGCAAGGCTGCTTGCCACCTTGGGATGAATGTCAGTCAACAAGCATTCACTGACAGCCTACGGCAGGGTCCCTTCATTGAGCACAGCTGCAAAGAACTTTCAATGACTGATGAATAACCTCTAAAAATTTTGACCTATAGGGCCCCGACCCACCTTTCCAGTGGTAGTTCCTATTATTACTCTAAACACCATTCCCAATGGAACTGTTAGTCCCCAAACACACCTTCCTCATACCTGGTTCTGCATCTCTGCTCACTCAAGTGCCTGTGCCTTGCAAGCCCTCTCTCTCCAAACGCAAGCCCTCTCTCTCCAAACACATTTAAATCATACTTGTCTTTCAAGGCCTTTTCAAATATAATCCTTTGCACAAATCTTCAAGTAATTCCCACACCGAAATTAAGCTCCTCTTCCTTGAGTAATTCCCAGAGCACACTGCACAAATAAACTGACAGCAGATTTCCTGTCAGCCCTCACTCCTAGAGATGCTAAAAGTCCCACCTTCCATCTCTCGAGTCCTTACCTTCCGGATCCAACAGTTTAGTGAGGCCAAGGTGCTGCTCTGCCAGGTTGAATGCATTCTGCAAATTGTAGTGTGCATTGGATTTCTTTAGTTTGTCAAAATCTATCAGGTCAGGCCTATGCAGAACGAGAGTGGGACATGACAAAAACCATGGCTTAAGAACACATGTGACCAATGAGACATGATCTTTACTCCAAAAATGGTAGAAACCTCCCCTCAGCAGAGTAAAAACTCTATAACAGTATTTAATCATCAAACAATGAAGCCTGATTTTTGAACAAACAGTTCAAAGTTTATTAAGAGAGCTGAAGATAATGAGCAACCTTGTTTGTTTGGGAGAATTTACACATTCTCTCACGTTTTCCTCACACGCAACGCAGGAATTCCCACCGTGGCGCAACATCTGAGGCAATGGATATGAGGGTCAAAAGTCACCCAGATCTGGACAAGAGAATATCCACATTCTACCCCAAAACTGTTAGTATGGTTTCTGAGGATGTAACCTACCGGTGTTTGTGTATTAGTGCATTGAAGGCCATGCCGTCCCTCCAGCTCGTGGTGAAATTGTGAATGTTGACGTTCGGGTACCTACAGAGACAAAGCACAAGAGAAAGAGCAACAGAATTACCAAATAAAGATTAACGGTTCTGTGAAATCCGGTGTTCAAGAAAAAGCTTGTTAAGTACTGTAAAAATGTGAGGCCATGAACATCCAAAGTATAATCAAGTCAGAGCAAATATTGCTTCAACTTCGGCTTGCTATAAAATAAAAATAAAGCACACATCCATGTGGCTTTTCTTTCTTGGTAAGTCAACTGGACAAAAGATGTGAACTGAGTCTCAGATTTAAAACACCATGGTTACAAATGAAAAAGTGACCACAACCCGAACGCCTCTGAGACCTCTTTGCCTCTACTGGCTTTCTCCTCTGCAAAGATACCAGGACCCTGTGGTCACTAGGATACGGATTCTGGGAGAGAGGAAGCAGCTGCGATGACCTGTCCATGAGACACTCAGCTTTCTTCCTTCTATTACTGAACTGAATGAAGTTTTATAAACCAAGTATCTCCCTGAAAAACTTCCCTATTTGAGACCTACCCCTATTCACTCAGCGATTCTACACCATTGACAGACTTTGTATCTGTGGCTGATTAAAGGCTTATAACTAAGTTGATCCCCTTATTAGGTATACCCTTCTTTGTGAGTTCCATACTTACCATTAATTGATTGTGTCCATTACAGTTATAACTATCCTCAAAGATGTTCTGACTAAATAACTCTCCAGTTCACCTGGTACAAAATCGGTTGTAAATACTATGCGACCCAACAATTTCAGTGAGTAACAGAACAGATGCAGTTCTCTAAAAAAGTATTTTCACTAAAATTTCAAGGGAAGAATAAAGAGAAGGAAAACTGAGACAGGTAACGTGTCAAGACTACTCTTGGGGCACCCGGGTGGCTCAGCCGTTAAGGGTCTGCCTTTGGCTCAGGTCGTGATCCCAGGGTCCAGGCATCAAGCCCTGCATCAGGCTCCCTGCTAGGCAGAAAGCCTGCTTCTCCCTCTCCCACTCGCCTTGCTTGTGTTCCCTCTCTCGCTGTCTGTCAAATAAATAAATAAAATCTTAAAAAAAAAAAAAGACTACTCTTAAGTTGACTGCATAAAGCTTCCCCAAAGCAGCAAAAATTAAAAGGAGGAGAAAACCCACAATTGCTTTTTTTTTAAATATTATGGATGTGATTCTTAAACATGGTTTCAGGGTTTTAAAATTCAAGATCTACTACTCCTGGAGCTTCCTTACTAAAGACAAGGAACTGACTGTGGCGATGGCAGGTCCAGAGTCTCAGTCAGAACTCCTTCCACACTGCGAGCTAGCCACAATGTCAGCTATCAACTGCTTATGCGCTGACAAGACTGCTCCATGGAAGCAGCGGAAGAGACAGTGGTCAACACCGCAGAAGCGATGGCCGCAGCGGTGCTCTGTCCTGGGCACGTGGCCCTGACCCCGTGAGCTCATACTCACCCGGCCGTCTTCATCTGGCACCACAACAGCAACGCATCCTTGGCAGACTTCTTCTCTTTGTTGTCCTCAGTTTCTACACTGATATCCTGGATCTAAGATGTACAAACAGGTATTAGACCAACAGAGGGGTCAGCTGCCTAGTGACAGCCACAGAAGAACAGTTCTACGCATACACGAGGGGTACGCTTCAGATCACAACCCAGCCGTGTAGACTACCTACTGTGCCGAAGAAAACTGCTTTCTTCGAGGTTCACCTCACAGAAACACCGACTGGGTTTTCTGCTTTGTGCAGAGATAAGAAGGAAGTGAAGGCTACTTACCTGTTCCCAGAACCCCCCTTCCCATTAGGGGTCACTTCCAAGCTCAAAAGAGCCCATCTTTCCAACTACAAGTGTTCACTGTAAACACCCTGCACCTCGTCAGACCCCAGAAAAATCTTCGGTTGAGCTTTTTACGATGAAATATTTTTCACACATATCCCTCATTGATGAGGACAGCATATATACCTTTTCCTAAAAGCTGAACCAAATTCTCAGAGAACGCACCCACACTGCAGCCTTCCATGGTCTGTGCTACAGTCTGAAAGTCTGTGGCTCCCCCAAACTTACGCTGAAACCCTAACTCCCAATGGTATTAGAGGTGGGGCCTAGCAGAGGGCAGGATCCTCATGAACAGGATTAGTGCCTTATTTAAAAAAAAAAAAAAAAGGCTCCAGAGAGATCGTCAGTATCTTCCACCACGTGAGGACACAGTGAGAAGTGTGCGATCCAGAACAGGGCCCTCCCAGGCCAGGCTGGCTTGATCTCAGACTTCGCCTCCAGAACTGTGGGAAATGAATTTCTAGTGTTTGTAGGCTACCTTCTCTGTGGTGTTTTGTTACAGCAGCCCGACTGGACGGAGACAGTCTGCATTCATAAGCCACACACGGAGAGCATAAAACCAACATCACACACAGAGCCCGGTCTACTGGCACCAACGACAGACTGCCTGGGTCTAAAACCGCCTACTGTGTGTCCCTAGGCAAGCCGCTCGGCGTCCCATCTGAGGAAGAGGCACGGCACCAGCAACCATGGCTGCCTCACAGCGCTACTGTGCACTTAAACCAAGAAGGAATATGAAATGCTGAGCTCTTAACAAGGAACCCATCAATGTTAACTCTTTGGATAAGGGCCGCCCTACCAGTTATGTGATTTTAGACAAATGCTCTAAATACCCTTTTGTCTTTAGATTCTTGCCTATAATCGTACAATGTGGGACAGGCATCGGGGGTAAACGGCGTTGGCCTAGAAGGCCATCCGTCATCTTCTAGCTCTAGCTATTCCAAGCTTCCCTGCCCTGATCCGTCATGGGTCTTCCCATTTAATCTAAAGACATGCCCCAGAATTCTTTCTGGAAAAGAGAAGAAGGAGGATAAAATATATAAATATAAGATTAAAAAGTTAGAAACCTTCAACTAGGAAAAACCCCTAGAAACTGAAATAATTATACTTCTAAAAAAATTACCCTTTTTAAACTGTGCTAAGTATGTGGAGTGTGAGTCTGCATAAACTCCAAACTCTATTATTAGGATCATTAGCTCTTGTGCAGAAATTAAATGTGAAAGAATAACCTTATTCAAGGGGTAAGACACAGACTCATCAGGAAAGGCAGGTAGAATTCTACATATTAACCCCTGTCGATCATCTCATGCTTCTGTGTGAAGAAGGGAATCTATCTCCAGATAGATTGGTCATTTAGAAACACAGTCTGTCCTTCCGAAATGACAGCTCCCTATTTCCACAAGGCAAGACTTTCATTCCAGTTTCCCACAACATCCTTTACTCTCTCTTAAATGGACAGCAGAAGGAAACAGTCATCATTAGTATTTAATGGATACCTGCTATGCACAGACGGGGCAGGCCACGTCGTGAGGGCTCTGGACACATGTGCACATGCACACACACATGCGCACTGGGAATGCAAGACAAGGCTGTATGTTCAGGAGCTGGGGGAAAGAGCGATCTCTGTGGAATGTGGGGAAGCTTCACAAAGGAAGCAGAAAGTGAGCTGGGCCTTGGCTGATGCAGAATCAATACCTATTTGTGGCACGGGTACTGATTTAATATAGCTGCTGGACGGAAGCTAGGTCACGTAAGACACCAACCCTGCAGGCCATGCAGCGGCAACAGCAGCCTATGTTTCTTGCCCCAAAGGAAAGAGAAAGTACGTATCAGCATTTACAAGTTCAAGTACAGAAAAAGGCAAGCTGTCAGGAAGCTAATTAGTCAATGACTCAACCCAATTCATGCTGAGAATCCTGGAAAGGGCTGCGTGTGCCAGCTCACCAACGTGGGCAATGACCCGATGTGAAGAGAGGCCACCATCAGGATGCCCTTCCACGCTCTGATTACTACCGGTCAAAGGCAACAAAAAGAGAACTTTTTACTCTACAAAACGGAGGTGAAGCTCAAGGAAGGGCCTACTAATTCCACCTCTGTTGGCCTAAGAATGAGAGCTATAATTAATGGATTTAATGGTATTCACTCCATTTTCAAATCATTTAGGAACTGACAGAAACCTACAAAAAGAGTTCTGTTCGCAAAATAGAGTCACTGATGTTGTCATTAACTCCATTCATGATTTCATCTTCAACAGTGGTTCCCTCTTCAGAACTACTTAAATCAGAATCACTGGGACTGCGACCCAGGGAATCTAAATTAGTAAAAAAAACTTTCCCAAGGCCTCGGGGCGGGGGGGGGGACGGACCCGCGTGGCTCGGGAACCACCTGTTTAGGGAGTTTCTGTGGACAGCTCTGTTTGAGCTCCTACCCCCTCCTCCCACACACACACCCAGAACACTGTTAACTCGAACCCACTCCCCGGGGAAACGAGAAAGAAAACAATTGGTTACAGGCTGATTTCAGAGTTCTACGAAGAATACAAAGAGAGCTATAATTTGATTTCTGCTTTCGCCCTTTTTTGGTGAGATTTTTATTTAGCCAGAAAAATCAATCAGACTTTGTATCAAAGGCGTGGAACAGGAAGGAAAGGCACAGAGAACAGAGCCACCCAGGAGAAAGGACTGTTAGGACATTTGTTTGCGGAGTAACCTAACGCTTTGGTAAGAAGTGTTTCCTGCATTTCAATTCTAATTGAAAAGCAGGAGCAGGAAGGACTGCCTGGAGAGAGCCAGTAACCAGGCCAGAGGTGCTCCACCGTGCTGAAAACTCGGAGCTCTCTCTTCAAGTGTCAGAAGCAAGCAGGGCAGTCCTGACCGGCTCTGTAACCCTGGATGAGGCTCCTCCCTTTCCTCACAACGTGAAGACATGACACAGAATGACCTTGAGAGTACCTTCTGGCCTAGAGTACTTCTATACTTAGAGCCTTCCCGTTGAGTATAAAAACCCATAAAACTGTCACCAATCAAACAAGCATGAGGCTTTTGCACAATTCCCCTGAAAACTGCTTCCTCACATCGAAAGGAGAATGAGAAAGTGAAAAGAGAGCCCACCCTGTGTCATAATCCTAAACAGCTTCTCCTAAGAATGTTCCAGGATATGTGCTACAATCTGGTGAAGTTCGGTCAGCCTGGTGCCAGGACCCTAGCATCAACCACGTCTTTGTATCTTTGCTCCTGAAAGCCTAGTGTCAGACACCAGGCGTTTGGAGGAGGTACCAGACAAGTGGTGGGTAGGGATGCAGCCCAGAAACTCCTTATCTGACAAGAGAACTTTTCAGGGGCTGGCAAAACTGAGGGAGGATGTGGTAGCTGCCGTGTGCTGACGGCAGCTGCATGTGACACACAGCTCCGCACACCGGACTCTGGGATGCCATTTCAACGTGGTCTTCCTGGTCCCTCTGGAATGGGGAGGCCAGGTTCACAAGGATGCTCATATGCAGGAAGAAGGGAGAATCCTGGGGCCAAGTGTCCTCACCTGGAAGCGCAGGATGATGGTCCAGATGAGGCCGAGGGTCAGCCGGTGGTTCCCATCCACGATGTCATGGGAGCCCATGTTCTCAAGATGGACTCTCTGCTCCTTCAGGAACTGAAGGGCCTTGTCCACATTCTCCAGACAGTGGATGCGCATGCGTCCCTTGGTGGGTTTAGGCTAGAAACGGGAGCAGATGGTAGAAACAGATCATACAACGGGGCATCGACAGGCTGGGAGCCCAGAGCCCGTTCATGCAGCACTCTCCTACCCAAACCAAAACATTCAAAAACGTGTGCGCTCGCTCGGTGCAAGGACAGTATTTACCTAACATCCTTGCAAGAGAAAAGTTTACTTAAGGGATGGTGATCCCTCTTCAGAGGTTTGTTTAATCATGCAAGGGACACAGTTTACAAATGAGCACAGAAGCTGGAAGGTTAGACAGAAAGGAACCCAATCTCCCTAAATGATTTCAGAGCTACTGCGGCCACCCACACAGTTTTCTGCAGATGCCTGGCAAAACACCCCTGAGGACTTTTCTGACTGCTTTAACCATAAAAATAGGTTTGCTACCTGCAGGTCTGGGTTATTTCCTAAAGCTGGCTCAAAATGAAAAGGGGCACACTACCAAAATGAGGAGAATTTCCACGTGGCGGTTTCGTGAGGGTGATGCGGAGGGCTGGGAGAAAGGGTGTGACTCACTCAGAAGGGTAATGGAAAAGACGGCATGAGAGCAGTGTAATTTGAATAGCCCAATGTCTCTTCCTTCTACCCAGTTATATCCAATCCAAGAAGCTCTGGGAAGGTGAACATTCTGAATAAACAAAGCAAAAGATCAAGGCACACACAGGAAATTCTCTGTGGGTCTCCATCATCTACTGGGTCTAGAGCAAGCTCATGTCTCCACTGCCCGGCTCTGTCCTTCTCTCCTTTCCATCTCCCAGCACAGCCCCCGCTAGCGCAGGCTGCACCTCAGGCTGACAGGCTGACGCTTCCCGCTGTCCCGGAGCTTTTCCCTCTCCTCTCTTTTCAACAACTGTGCACCTGACTAGGGAGACGGGTCGGCCGACATGTGCTGTTTCAAACCTAAAGTGTCTCAGTGCCGAGGCCTGCAGAGCAACGAGGACAAGGCCATTCTACTTCCTGCAGCACACAGTCCCCAAGCATGCCTCGAAGGGAGCAGCAGAGGTCATTTCCTAACTGAGGGTGGGAGAAACGGTGCAGATGGAATCAGAAGGAGCTAAAGAGGAGGGGAACAGGGAGTAGATGGGGGGTTGTCGGTATCTTCCCAGGCTCCACAGGCATAACCACTGTTCTTTCAGACTCAACCTTGAAAAACTCAATCGCAAACACACAAGACCTTCCAAGCCTCTGTTCTCTTTCTACAAAATCTCAGTGGAACCTATGTCCCATTTCCCTGCAGGTTGACGAGGCCTCATGCCATGTCGCAGGGACCTCAGTGGATGCTACTGGCCATGCCAGATGAGCAATGGATGGTTCACTGCAGACCCAGATGCAACTCAAGTCCCTGAAAAGCACCAGCCATTGGAAACACCAGGAAGGAACTGGAAAAAAAAATTTAGACAAGCCTCTTCAGGTAAATGACTGGACTCCTTCCTTCAAGTGGTTAAAAACAAACAAACCTCATGAACTTCCAAAAGGCAGGGGGAAAAGAAAAGGAAAACTTTCAGGAACCATTCTTCTTTTTTGCAATTCTCCCTCAAATCAATCCAAGATTGGGGGGAGGGGGAGGAACTCCGTTTCCTAAAATTTCCCTACTGTTCACGGCCTTTTACCTTTTCAGTCATCACACATGAGCAAACCAGCCCTATGCAATATGCTTCTGTTGGACAATTCGACATAGAGGACAAAAACTGTGCTGTTGAAATGCCTATATTCAAGTTACAATTTCACCACTTTCTAGCAAATCAGAGCCCTGCTTCTCAACTGTTTACCCATAAACTGGTTAGAACATCAATAATTATCTCAAAGGGCTGTTACATAAATGAAATGGTAAGCTAATCATACGGCATTCTCAAACACACAAAATGTCTTTCTCCCAGCAAAGGACATCTCAAAAGTTGTTTCCTCCCGACAATTCTACCTAAAACAAAAAAGGGGGACTCCCACCTCTCTCTGTGTTTAGATATAATACACCTCTCTGGAGACAACAGGAAATATTTAGGCTCTAGACAGAACTTTCCCAATAAGAGCCTGAGAAGTTGACATGCTTCAATTGAAAGGCAAGCTCAAAATCAGGAGAAACCTGATTTTGAGGTCAGGAGAAACCACTCTTCTAATCCTGACACCCCAAGTTAAATCCTGGACTGGAACGAAAAGAAAAAGTGGTAGAGAAAAATGTGACTGGGTGGTGTCCCGATGGAGGGGAAAGGATGTGAAAATACCCAAACCGCGACACTTGGGGCTTCTATACGTAGTGAGAGCTCTATATAGTTCAAAGCTTATTAGGAAACAAGTCTGAGAAACATGATTTACAGACATTTTAAATATTATTACTGCTCTGCAGCTACTAATTCAAACTGGGCTACGTACTGCACAGTCACGATTAGTCCATGGGCTTTATCACCTCACCCCCTTCACCACCCTCACGTTTCTCAAACACTTCCCACATTTCCTCTCCACGGACGCTCCCTCCGCATTCACACCGTCTAAGCCAAAATAAACAGGACACCGTGAGGTTCAATGCTGGTGGCGGAGCAGGAGCGGGAGTAAGAACCGAGACTAAAACTCAAGAATACCAGCTGCCAGGTCTCCTGTTCGGTTTGCTATCATGTTTTAGGGCACAAGAGCAGGGCCAGTTAAGGGAGCAGTGATGGCGGGAAATTCATCTTAGGAAGTATGAACTATCTCACGGAGCTATACCTTGGAACACACTGGTCATTGAGACAACAGCGCTCCCAAGATCTCAACATTCTCAGCTGCCACTAACTGAGCAACTAGTTAACCTCTTTGTGAGGTGGTTCGTGGCAGTGATCACATTTCACCCTCACAGTAACACTTCACCGAGGAGAAGACACTGGTTTAGACACATGGGAGTAATCCACGTGGCCGGCAAGGATTCCAAAGCTCGTTCTCTTCCTGCTACACCAAGAACTAAGAGTGGTGCATATTTCCACGTGAAAGGAAACAGACCCAGTTCCCATCTGGCAGATAGTTTCCATTTTTTTAAAGAGCTATTTTTATATTACTAAACTTCCATTCTCTTAAAAGGAAAAGAGAGATAACAATGGAGAAAACTGAACACAATGGAACCGGGGCGGGGGGGGGGTGCAGTCCTCAGTAATAAACACTTTCTTGAGGCCGCGCCCCAAAAGCGGCTGATTCTGCCAAGAAAAGGAGTGTTCCCGGTCTTGCCTCCATTAATTACTGTCAAATTTCCACTGTGACACTGGTGCGTTCCCACCGCAACGTGTGTCTTTCTGTCCTGGAGGTCACTTCTGATGGGGCAGTCTGAAATGCCATTCACGTGGGGAGAGGATCGATGCCAGACGCACATGTGATGCAGAAATGAGTGGCGGCTGTGGTGGCAGCAGAACGGTCCCTCTGAGGAAACGCCCATTTTTAGGGATCCTCCTTTAAATCATTTTAACAAGCTTCCCTGCTCTTGTAGGCACTTTTCCTGTGTCCCTTCCCAAGGTCCCTTCTGTCCCTTCTAGTCCCAAATCTTCATCAAACAGAGCTCTATCCTAGGCTTCACCCCAGACCCATCCTTTTTCAGACTCCAAAGAAGGAGTGGAAATTACAGGGTGAAAGAACCACCTAGCACCTGACGACACAATTCCAAATGCTTATTAGAGCAACTTGTCCGAGCCCCGCCTCTGAGAAGCAGTGTGGCCTTGGGCAAACCCGCCCGAGTGGACCCAGTGCCCTTAGAAAACAACGAAGGAGCTGGATGGTCCCTGGTCCACCATGGTGCCTCCACTGCCTGGCCATCCTTGAGTTTGAGTCTTTTATCCCCTGCAGGGTGTCAGGATCTGCAGAACTAGAGAACAATCACAATGCAGGGTTTCTGTTAGAGCTTAGAGATGGCAAAGAGAAAACAAATGTTTCCTAGAGTGATCTGGCCTCCTTGAGTAAAAGAGGAAGACACAGGGGAGGATTTCTGGCAGGGTGTCTTGGTAGGCTACCTGGGAGGTGGGCCATGCTGTTCCACCCTGGAACCCCCACTCCCTCAGACTTTTCTTTATGGGTGTCCCAGGTTACCTTGAAGCCACCTGGAGCACCAGCTCTCCAAGGATTACATGGGGGACAGAGCACCAGCCCTGGGAAGCGGGAGATGCTGACTCTAGGACTCTATCTGCCTTATACTAGCTCGGTGGCCCAGCTGGCCACTTACTCTGAATCTCAGTACCTATGAAATGAAGGGATCTAACTTAGTGGTAACCAAAGTCACTTCCAGCTATAAAATACAATGTATGTGTTGGAGAGTGAAAGGCTTACTAACCTGCAAGGTGAATTCTAATGATCCCTTGTTCAGTTAAAGAGGAAATGGAGAAAAGACTACTAACTGGTCTCCACATTCCAATGTGACAGATAACTTACTTATGTTTTTGTCTTTCAATCAAAAATAGTTTGACCACACACACACAAATGGCTCTAATTAATTCAGATGGTACAATGGGAAGCACTAATTCCAAAATCTCCTCTAATACATGACATAGCCAAACTCACGTCACACTAGGTCCTCGGTCAAGTTTTGAGCTTTAACGAGTATAAACGATTTTTGTCCAATTAAAATTAATCAAGGATTAACACACTGTGTTCCACTAGGTCCTGCCTGTCTCCTCACTGGCTGGGACCTCTTTCAATGAGTATTTCCCTTCAGCAGGGCTCAGCAGGAAAGGAGGGCACCAACAAACAGGAGAGCAGCCTAGAGTCCAGGTTCTATGACTTACTAGTGACACTGGCCTTGGGCAAGATCCTGGTCAGCGCTGCCTATTTCTTCCATAAAGTCTAACTGCCCACTTCATTAGACTGTGAGAACTCGGTGAGATGGTAGATGTGACAGTGTATACTAAAAAGCAATACACTCTCAAGTCACCATCAGCACTCTTTCCAAAAACCACCTCCAGTTTAGCTGGGATACTTCCCTACCCCCAGTTCCTTCCTGATGCCCACCACCAAAAGTGCTCCTCACTCTCCCTCATAGCAGACACCTGACCTTTATCTTCTCCTGCCATCCACACCCGAACCCCTCCTCCTGGATCCTCATGGGACCCTGCACACTTGCCATCCAGAAGGCTTACTGCCCCTTCTGAATTCTAGGGCTCTGGGCCAATCCCTCAGTACTTCATCATGCATACCTATCACTACTCACGTTTTGCACTTTTTGCAGTTAAAATTAGACTGCAATTTAATGGGGGTGTTCTTCTGTGGCTGGTTGTTCTAAACAAAAGAAAATTCTCCCAAACAAATGATCTTACAAACAACAGGTAGATTTTGTGGCCAGTTCACAAACCCCATTTCAACAACACATGCCAGTACGGCTCTCCTAACAAAGGCTTTATGTAAAACTCACTCAGCACAGTTCAACATGGTTGATTTAAGGCTTAACAAATCTCGTGGTAAATCTATCTTCCCCACCTAGCTCAGCCTGTTTTGGAATTAACGGTGGCAAAGAAAAAAGAAATCCTGTTGTTGATTTCTCTTCTTTGACGCTGATTAACGGAGTAAGAAGAAAGAATATCAGAAAACAGCAGGCAAGCAAAAACCAGTGACATCTGCTACTGGAAATGGCAGGAGCTAGGGGCAAGGACAGAGATGTTCACAAAACCCTGTCCTCTCTGGGTCAAAGTTGAGTGCTCTGGGGGATGGTAGAGTGTTCAGAAAACCTTGTCCTCTCTGGGTCAGAGGTGAGTGCCCTGGCAGGAGCAAGGCAGAAAACTGGCGGCCTTACTTAGAACCATTCTTCATTGCTGAGGCCCATGGAGAAAAGGGAGCAGGCACAGGCAACCCTCAAACCTGGGTTGTGACCTGTGGGCCCCCCTTCACCCCCAAAGTCCAAGCCTGACAACATTATTCCCAAGGCCCTGGGATCTGGGACCGATGACAAAGTGACTGACACAGGTTCTGCGGTCATAGCTTTCATCTGCTCAGTTTATGCTGAAGTCAAGGGTGGGTCTGTGTTTTTTAAGGGATTTTAAAGCAACACCTTTATGAAGAGTTACAGTCCATTGTGATTTTGGAAAAAAATGTTTTTGTAAGTAAAAACCCAATCCTACCCAAGTATGAAAAGCTTCCTGGCTCAGCCTCAGAGTTTCCTCATTGCTCCATAGACTGATATACCCAAGGCAAAGACAAGGACAACTCCAGACACAGTTCCTGTCCAAGCCAGGACCACAGAAGGGGATTTCTGCCTCCTGATATTCCCAATACAGCAGAATCAAGTGCCTTGATAACCCAAAATGCCTACTTAAAACTTGTTCATATGTAACTCAAATTTTACTGAGCCAAATGGGGTTAGGGTGGAATTGCCTGGGTTGTTAAGCTAATGTTTCTTTGAACTTAGTAAAAATCAGACACATTTCCTCCTCTGTAAAGAAGGGTTTAACTGTCTCCAAGAATTTATTAATAAAGTAAATTCAGATACTCAAGTTCTTCAGACATTCATCTGTTATATACTGCCAAGCTGATGGTAAGGCATGGGGCTAAAATGCCGACTGACACTCAGGTCCAGATGGAAGGCAAACGTTTACATTACATAGGGTTTGGGATCACTGGTGCAGAAAGCCCAGAGCTGACTGAATGCTATGTGACCAGACACGTTTAGCTGTGGAAAAGAATTTACCAGGCCTGGAAGTTCCAACCGCCTGATTAGTTTTGTGCTCTGCATATGCAAGGATCCTCTGGGGCAAGCCATCAGGGAGGTCATCTCCTACAGTTAGGGTCTCTAACTTAAGTCCTCGGCAGCCTCCAGTGCCAAGAGCAGAGAATAGTTTGTGTCCCCTCCAGAAAGTTCCATGAACCAAATAAACCACGGGGCTAAAAGGGGCTGAAAATCTTCAGTCCGAATGAACAAGAGCTTTAGCTCACTCTATCTACGGTATCCTTATTTTTGGAATAAGAAGATTAATCACCCGCCAAACCTATAATCAAGGTTGGCTGTGACGAATGAATAATGAAAGAAGTTAAGGCACTTGGGGGTTCACAAAGTGGTATATCCCTGCTCAACGCAATTTCTGGCACTGACTGCCTGAGAGGTTGGAGATGGCGCCCATCTTATGTTCTTCCCCACTCCTACCCTCCCCTAGGTCTCTGGGTGGCTTAAAAAAAAAAAAAAAAAAAAAAAAGTACTGCTAACAGCAAACGAAGAGAGGAGTGGGAGGGATCTGCACCCGACTAAGATTTATGCTTTGTTAGTTGCTTTCTTTTTCCCTACTAAAGTTTTTGTTACCCTGTTCAGAATAAAGGGCAACGGGACTTATCCCATTTGTTATGTGGACATTATCAAGGACACAATCTTCTTAGTATTAAAGAATTATGGACCTACAAAGGTGAACACTTTGCTCCCTACAGCCTGGAAGACTGGACCCTACTGGAACCAAAATAAATGTTCAAATTAATTTCTCTTCACATAACCTTTAATTATTTTTTAGCTATTTTCAAAAACAAGCAAAATAAAATCAATAAATAATCACACTAGGCTAAACTTTTATTAAAGAAGAAAAAAAAAGACCTGAGAGGTAGGGGGAAATGTCCGCTTACAAAAATTAAATTTAGGGGCACTTGGTTGGCTCAGTTGGTAGAGCATGCGACTCTTGATCTCGGGATTATAAGTTTGAGCTCCATGTTGGGTGCAGAAATTACTTAACATACATAAAATCTTTAAAAACAAACAACAAACAAAAAAAACCCCAAAAAATTAAATTTAAAGGTGCATATCACAATAATTCTACCCTAGGTTCTCACACAAGACACACTTCAAAAAACAAATCAAAACGCAATAAATGACAGGCCCTTATCCTCTCCACATGAGCCCAACTGCTCCCAATCTCACCCTATTAAAACTACCTTCAGGGCAGCCATCATGGTCTTGGGCAGAAGCCTCCTTTATTTTTCTAGTTTGTTTAGCTTGACCCAAAACTCTCAGAGAAGATAAGGTAACAAGACCTGTATGCTTGGGGAACAAAGAGCGGAGACAAAACTCACTACAGATGAGATGTGGCCTCACGATTTTGTAAAGGACTCTGTTCTTGAACGGAGAGGCAGAGAGAGAGAAAACCGTGTTTTTACCCAGGCTCAAGAGGCAATTCTGTTGGTAGGCTAGTAACAGGGCAGCCCCTTGCCTGTGGTCAGAGGTGTGTGGGTTGGTCTGCATACAGACCCGTGCAGCTGTCAGGTTACAGGGTGGAGCTCAAGTTAAAAATAGGTCTTTCTGCAGCCCTGCCAACCGCCAGCATCCTATTTTCCCGGTGATGTCACTACAGATGTGGGGCTCTATCCCTGGGCGTCAGCGTTTGGCACGGTCCCACCACCACCTATGGACTACATCTGCTCTGGTACAATTTAGCATCTATTTTCAAACCGAGACCAGACAAAACCTGTTGGGTCAGTTACAGGGACTGCTTTAAGGTTCATAAACAAAAGTCACATCAGAGACAGCCGCTGTAGCTCTGGGAAACAAAATGGGGATAGAATTTTCAGTGTGGGCTGACAATTCCCCTGCCCAAGAAAGGCACCATGAATTGATCAGAAGCTGTGTGTCTCCAAGGAGATGACAAAACACCAGCGTCTCCCTCCACCCCCAAAATAAAACGTATGCAAGGAAGAAAGCAAAAAACATCAGAGACTACTGAGTTCAATTCTTGCCACCTTGTAACGGCAGCTCAGATTTTCCAAAGGATCCGTAAGAAACAGATTTAAAATTATTCCATGACCTCATGGGATACGGATTCATCTCAGAGCCAGTGCCCGAGTCTGGCCCTTCAATTTGCAGCACCGTGCCCTGTTTAACAGGGGACACCAGCCAAGATCTTTCAGACCAAGGGTAGTAACCTCACAAATTACCCGAATGAGGCCACTTGATTACAGTTCAAGAACATCACCTAGACTCACAATGGTATGCGGGAGCTTTTCCTGACATGCTCATCTCACTTATCAAGATTCTCCTTCTCAAAAACATCCATCATTAATTGCAAAACTCATCAGGAAACACAAGTCCATATCTGATTTTTCAAAACCATTCTCTGACCTATGGTGCAAAGTCACTTCCTAACAGTCCCACTTACCAGCCTCTCTCCGGAGAGGACTTCCAGCAGCTTGATGAGCATCCGTCCATCTCGAAGGTCAGTGTACAGGTCTGTGATCCGGCAGGACACTCGGGCGAGGTGGGAATTGACCCACTTGGTGAAGGTCTTCTTCTGCACGGCTTCACGCTCATCTGCAAGCAGAAGAGAGATCACTTTACCATCAATTACAGCATGCCGGCAGGAGAGATGTGCTAGCAGGGTCACAAGACCCCAGCCAAATGAAGAACAGGAAAACTCAACTCTGAATGAAACCTCAACTCAGCTCCTCTTAAGCATGATCAACTCTTCAGGAATCTAAGAACTGTACAATCCTTGAACACATCCGAGCCGCTAAGCGTACCACCAGCAGAATATCCTTGCTCTTATTCATTTCATTTTCTTTCCTCTCTGCTGAAGAGGCCAGAGGATACAGTGGAGCACAGGGGGGGTCTGTGCAGCCCTGCCCAGTAGCCTCACATCTGGTAAAGTTTCTAATGTATAAGTCGCAGCTACTATTATTCCTCCAAAAGGCGTGTGTTAGGGAAGTACACATTAGATGGAGGGATGTGGGGTAGAGAAGCTAAGGAGACAGCAAGAAATTGCTTCCCTCACGTACAAAGGATCAGAAGATGAATTCACTCATGACCTTGATTTGTAATGACACTCTGACCTGCTGAGTCCCACGCCCCATGAACAGCAGAGAAAAATGGCAGGCAACGTGGTGAGGTACAAAGAGATTTGGCCAGGCACTGGGAGAGCAGGGCCTGGGCCCAAGGTTTCGCCAAAAATGTGCCGAGATACTGGGCTCAGGGTCCCCTTCCGTAAGATGAGCGGACAGCTATACTCTCCATACTTCAACCACTCACTGAAAAGGGAACTGCTAGTTGATGGTCTAAAGCGCGGCAGCTGAAGATCCAAGTCATCCAGGAAAGAGTATTAAGTTTTTCAAGCCTCACTGATCAAGTTCTGTCCAATCCAAAGCCTAAAATTCTAGACACATCTGCCCAGAACAGGCCTTTCATATCCGTACAAACAGGTTTCCAAACTTCTTGCCTCTGCAGAATGTTCTAAATGCAGGCTGCTGAAACCTTCGACAGGGGTGGACAGAATGTACCCGTACCCATTCGTACTCACTGACTGTTTTCTACAGAGATACCCTTCTGTCAGTTACCCACCCCACTTCTGGTTCTGTAGCATGAATTTACACCAAAAGACCCAAGATCTACTCCTTTCAGTGTAAGCCCAAACCCACCAAGATGTTTATCATTAATCTACAAAAAAGGGAGCAGATCCCCAAAATTTTTAATGTATTTCACCACTACTAGGTGACAACTAAAAAGCCAACTTTGCTTATAAGGCATGTACCTGGTGGCCTAGAGATGCTGGGCTCCCAGGCTGACCAGAGCATCCTGGGAGGTCTGCCTGGAAGGCTTTGCTGAGGCCTCCAAGCTACCCCAGCACAGGGAGGGAGCCAGGCAGAGCCGCCAGAGGGTGAGCCTGTACTATAGCCAGCCTGGCAGGTGAGGCAGCTGGCCACCTGCTTCAGTGAGCAGCTCCTCCCAGCTCAGCCCTTCCCTAAAGGAACAGTTTGTCCAGCAGAACAGAGGGCCTTTCCCTGGGACAATGGCCACCTAAACCAGACAAAGGATCAGAAAGGGCAGGATTGAGGGAATGAGAAAAAGGTAGTAAGGGGCACAATGCAGATGAAAAAGGAGCTGTACCAGTACCATCATGAGAAGTCACAGAGAGAAGATCACATGCATTATTAATCACGCAATCATCACGCTGGACAACAACTTCATGACACTGACACAGGGAGCTGTATTTTTTGGCTGAAAGTTGGCTGTTTTGAAAGAGGAGGTCCAGAGCAGAATACAAAGACATTAAACTTCTCCTAAGTACTTTTCACAGATAGCAAGTAACTCCTGGTTCAGACGTATTTAGGATCAACTAATTTTTTTTTTTTAAATTATAACACATTTCATGTGCTACACTGGAGTTGGAAATGTCTTTAATAAAGCCCTTGATGGGTATCGAGGCTGTTATTAAAGGGTTTGGGCTCAAAATCACTACCACACCCAGCCTATCAAGGGAACAAGATCAAAATGAAAACCTGCTTGGATTATGGTATCTCTAAACAAACAAGCACAAAAGGTGTTCCGCAGCCAACTGTCACTCCTTCGGGTGAATCTCACATTACAGAAACACTCCTGGCTTCTTTTAGGTTCTGAATTAGCAGCTTCCTTTACGAGGGGATTCCATGGATTTGTTTCAAAAGACAGTAAGTGCCCTTCCCCAGCACCCAGTTCTGAGAGTTGCAGCCCATCCCTGACTCTCCTCCCCCAGGAGGAGGCAGAGAGGTCACTGGTGGGGAAGAGAACTGCTCCACACAGCCTGAGGACCTGTGTGAGAAAGGCTCCTCAGGTCCCCAGAAAGTCCAGGAAGAAGGGAGAGAAGAGGAGGGGGAGGAGAGCTTGAACAAAAATAAAAGGAGAGGAACGAGAGCTGGCAATTTCTTGTCCTCATTCCTGCCTTTTTCTACGCTCCCCACACGGCTTACGAGCAGGCCCCAGGTCACGTAAGCGTGCTAGAAAAGTCACATAAGGCCTAAGTTCCTCCAGCTCACACCATGCACTGGAAAAGGCACGGAAGATTCCATCCAAGGACTGGACCAGAACCAACACTCTCATGACACACAAGGGGCAGGAAATGGGCTCAGCAGTGAGACACGAAGTCCAGTCAGCTTAGTGTGTCCTCTAACAATGGATGGTTTGGGGAACAACAAACACTTCTGAGGCCTGAAGGAGGGAAAGGGAGGGAAACAAACCTATCTAGCAGCCCAGCAGAGGATGAGGCTGCGTGTCCTTGGGGACTCCGTCCTTTGTTCCACCCTTCCTGGGAAGGCACGATGACATCACCCTGCACTCGCAATCCAGCGAGACTGCGGCAGATTAAGCCAGCCGCCTGTCTGAGGAGGAGCAGGCAGCCCTTGGCACAGACGATGGAAGACAGTCCAGAGGCGTGTTTCCAAGCCCAAGCTGCTGTCACTGTGCCAGAACTGTGTGAGGAAGTGGTGGGAGGAGCCAAGAAAGGAGAGCCCACTTCCAGTTCTACCAGTATGAGGCAAACCTGGTAATAAGAAAAGGGAGCCCTCGCAAACCCCATATTGATTTGGTTAACCACACTAGTGGTTCTCAATTCCCCTCAGGACATTCAGCAATGTCCGGTGACATTTTTGACTGTCACACCTTGGGGGGTGGGTGCTACACTGGCATCTAGTAGGTAGAGGCCAGGGACCCTGGTAAACACCCTATAGGGTACAGGACAGCCCCCACGACAAGGAATTATCCAGCTCAAAATGTCAGTAGTGCCCAGGCTGGGAAACCCTGGTGTAGGCATTCTGGGCTCCCACCAAAAGGAGCTGGCATTTGGAGCATCTCAGACTGCACTCCCCAGCGAGAGAGACACCTGAGTTGGGGGGTGCTGTTCATTCTTTACTCTCTTAGCCCACATGCAAGGTTTTGCGATCCTGATGGCCTGCATGTTGGCCACCGCAGGAGGAATGTCTATACCCTCGACCCCACTCATCCCACAAAGCACTTACTACTTCCTTGCAAGAAAGAGCAGCAGCAGCTGTCACTATCTCTGCCTCCAGGACAACCACAGGGGTAGGAGGCTCAGTCTGGGCCAGGGTGACAGTGGGCATTTCTGTCCCCCAAGCCCACTCATGCCTGCATCTGCTCCCAAGAAGTTGACGTGCTGAGCTTGACACTGGGGCAGGTTCCCCATCCGCCCCCCCCCCCAACAGCCCTGCCCATAAGCTGCTAAGTGCTGCCTCCCAGAAACAGGCCCCTCCACAGCCCTGTTCCCAGGAGTACCTCCCAGCTGTGTCAGTCCATGCCCCCCCCCACACTATATTTACTTAGAGGGACTGACCTAAGGTTGCTCTAGAATTGGATGAGAGGAGGCGAAATGTTCACTAAATCAGCACCCTCTCCTCTGGCCCAGCAGACCAGCACTCTCATCAATTCAAACCATCCGAGATCCAGGATCACGGAGCCCCTTGACCGCAGGGTGGAACACGGCTTTAGAAGTCCTCTAAAACAACACCCTTTCAAAAGCAAAAACATCCCTCCTACTGTACCTGGGCCAGCTATTTAAAAATCCCAGAAAGGGGGGAAACTATGTGTGTGGATGTGGCAGTATAGTGTTAAAGGTCGTACAGAAAGAAAACAGCTTCTTCTTTTTTTTTATTAAAGTAATAATAGCATCACTGAGACTTACTATGTCCTAGGCACCTATCTATGTGCTTTACAGTCCCCATAACTACTCCCATCAGGCAGAATTAGTAACTTTCCAGGCAGGCTGGCTCCAAAGCCTGGGTTCTCAACCACTATGCCCCTAGCACATTAAAACACAAAACCAAACATGTTTCCACGATACAAGATATAGAATCATCCATCATCAGGGGCACCTGGGTGGCTCAGTCAATTAAGCATCTGCCTTCAGCTCAGGTCATGATCCCAGAGTCCTGGGATTGAATCCTGCATCAGGATCCCTGCTCAGCGAGGAGTCTGCTTCTCCCTCTTCCCCCTGCTGATGTTCTCTCTCACTCTCTCTCTCTCTCAAATAAAATCTTTAAAAAAGAAAAAAAGAATCACTCATCATCACACCATCCTAACCCACGTCCTTATTTTGTGAAAAGGTCTGCTCCATCACTGGTAACTCCAACTATTGGACAGTGTCTCTATCCAGTCTACATAGGTCTCTATAGGGCCCAGCAAGGCTCACTCCACCTAACAGAGCTACAGAGAATATGGGTCTCCTCACTTCTCCACATAAGGGCCTTCAGGTTTAAACATTCCTCACCGACGCTTCTTTGCAATGAGTGGCATAATGTGGTAGGGAGAGTGGAAACCAAGATGGTACCTGAGGACACGACCACCTCTGGCAGCCTGGCATCAACAGACACCGACAGATGGAAGGCAGGACTTGAGGGCACTTGCAGAGCTAGCAGCTCAGAGACAGGAAACATGGGGAACCAGGTGAAGAAAGGGCAGAAGGAACCAGAAGCACCGCCCCCCGCCCCCCCGCAGGAGGGGGCTTGGTTAGTCTATGTGTCAGTGAAGGAGTGGGAGTCAGGAAAGGCAAAAGCTACTCTCAAAACAAGCCTCCAAGACCCACTAATTCTACCAAAATGTCCTCCTCAGAACCCTGAACACCTGGGAACCAGAAGTGGTTCCAGGTGTGAAGACCAGCCAGCTAGTTCTTTGGTACCACAGGCTCAGAGAAAAATTAGCCAGCCACCTGGGAAGTGAGAACCACTGAGAAGCAGAAGAGAAAACCCATCCTCGAGTGAGTGGCAACACCTGTGTCAGCTTCTGATCTGTGGCAGGAGTGAATCATAGGTAAAATTCTATGGTGCACTTTCTTGAAAACAGAATTGGATAAGATGGTGTGCCTGCAGTTACACCATCATGCATCTGAACAGCAACTTCACACTTCTCTGCACAGCGACTGTCAGGGAGGTGGGACCCGGGGGGTATCTCCACGAGAGCTCAAGGCTCGGTGAGGATGAGGGCTGCTCCGTATCACTGGCCAGCAGAGGCCGAGCCGCCATATGCCGCGTGTCCCTGGGTGCTGCTCCGTCTCCTCCACTGCGCAGTATGGTTACAACGAATTAGGATGCACGCATGGCTACACCTTCTTCTGTAAGTACCTAGAGTCACCATCTTTGGGTTTTGATAAATAACTTGAAATTTTCAGAAGATGGCTTACTGAAAAGAGATGAAACATTTATAACAGAGAAACATTCTTGCCTAAATTTTAACCGAAAGGCTGTGAATATCCTCTCCATCGTCATGCCCTTCGAAGCACATAACTGACTTCCATGCTTCTGAGCAAATGACTATCATCAAACCTGGAAGACTGTAATGCGTCAACATTTATTTACTCTGGAAAACTTGTTGCAACTGGAAAAATGAACACTGTGTTAGCGTAAGTTATGCTAAAGGAGATAGAAAAAGCTTTGATGAACAGAAGGGCATTGTGTGATGGAAAGGATTGTACAGCATCTTTTGGCAACCCCCCATGCACAGAGTGCTAAACACAACCACATTCACCATATGCCACAATGCTGGCTATGAAAGGGGATGCGAGCCAGGGGCGAAGAAAGGCCTGAAGGCATGGAACATTTCTGGATGGAAAATAAGGGAAATACAGAAACGGGAACTGACAAATGACCCCACGTTCAGTACTCCCTCAAAGACTAGATTTATACCTGGCTGCAGAGGCCAGATCTGTCTTCTACTTTTCAAATAGTCTGAACCTGCTGGTCTAACCCAAGAATAATTTTCCTATCAGGATCTTCTTCAAACCGTGCTAAGAAAGTGGCCTGTCTGAAGGAAGACGTGGCAAACGTACAATTTTTCTCTGGGCTGATAGCTATGTTAGGTGTAGATGTGGGTTCGCAGCAGGAATTGAGAAACGAGGATGGAAGCAGAGAGGAAATCAAAAGGAGGCGATGGAGCAAGCATCCCATGAACCCAGCCCCATGACTGGCTAATTAAATGGACAATATTATAGCTCTCTGGGTAAGGACTAATCTGAAGTTGAGAGTATTAATAAGCTCCAGTATTTACAAAGCACCTACTGTACGTAGAACTCTGTGTCTAAGTCAAGGTCCCTTGCCCTCAATGAACTAGTTAGTCTGGCTGGGAGAACAAAGTGGAAAGTCAAAAAATAACAAAGACATTACAAAGTAATACAGGATCAGCTGCCAGGAGAATGATTTCAAGACGTATTTCTGGGTGTTTGGAAGAAAAAGCTCACTTTAATTAGGATGGCTTCAGGCCCCTTCCTTCAACAATTACTGAAGTCCCTCGTGCCTTTCTCATTCTTACCCACCTTTTTTTTTTTTTTTTAAGTTTGTATTTATTTATTTAGGTAGTCTCTACACCCAACATGGGGCTGGATCTCGGGACCCTGAGATTAAGAGTCGCATGCTCTACTGACTGAACCAGCCAGGTGCCCCTCATTTTTACCCATTTTAAACATTACTGCTGTAGTCGCCTTCCCCAAGCAGCGGTTTCTCGAAGTTACACCACTGTACCAAAACCTTCAATGGCTCCTAACCTTCCACAAGAGGGTCCCAATCTCTGAGACATGAATTCAAGGGTCCAGAGCAGTCTCTGCAGAGGAGGCACCCTGTCCTCTGGGATCCTCCCTGACATATCGACAGGTCTCATGCTATGTTCTGAACTCTCACACCTTGCACATTTATTTACACCATTCTCTTAACCTGGAAGGCACGTCCTCTTCCCTTATCCTTCCTTGAACACCCAGGCCAAGATCAGCCCTTCAACAGGCCATCACTTGATGGGATGTGATCTCTTTTTATCATGTATCCTGCGTCCTCTTTTTCCTCAACTAGCCTGCAATTGCTCCCAGGGAAAGGACCCAATTCTGCATTTGTTTAGCGCCTCAGTATACATATGCCTGGCAGTGAGTACACGGCAAACATCTGGTGAATGAACCAGCAAACTTGCAATGCCCCACGAGTAGGCGCTCAATAAATCCTGCTGCTACTGGTGGTCCTACTGAAATTACTGAGGAAAGAAATTTCAAATCATATAGACGGGGCCTAAGAAGTTAAATGTTATCATTGTACAGCAACTAAAAATCGTTCATGACTGAATTGCTTCTTGCAATTGTTCCTCAATGTCTGATAAATGATAAAAATGCAATTTTGTGGTATGGTCTTTCAGAATAAAAGGGATCCAAAACTAACCCAAAAAGTTTGAAAAGCTTTTATTTTTCATTTTGTTTTGTGGCATTTGCCATCACATACGTATACAGTAGAATGAGGCAGCGAAATATATACGGGTGTAATTATAACGTTATTTTAACATGACCAAATAGGCCAATAGTCAAAAGACTTACTTTATACTAATTTTAACAATTTACCCATTAAAGCTTAATTCTTGAATTGTTAAAAAAAAAAAAAGACTCCTAATTCAAAACAAAAGACTACACTAGGGTGGAGTTCCCATATGTGCCTTGGCTTGAAAAAATAAATAAATCATTTCCCATGAGCAACATGCAAAACACACAGAGCAGGAAACCGGAAACAGGCAACTGGCTGTATTGATGATAGAGAATCAAATTGTTATCTTGAGGCAGCAAAAGGAAGGAAACTAATCTTTTGACTAAAGGCCTCCCTGTGACGGGTTAGTCTGCGTGCGGGCGGGCCTTTAATTTATGTTTGCTGATTTGTATATAAATAGAACTTCAGTTAAAATATTTTTCCTAACAGTTTAACCTGCTTCATGGACAAAACACACGTAAACATCTGTTCTAAATGCATGTGTAGCAAACATGCAATTCTCTGCTAACACTTAACAGTCTGATATGCAGACTACAGAACAACTGTGAACTCGATATAACCTTGCACCTACGATCTCCATCAGTGCAGGAGGCCCTGCTTGCCGCTTAGAGCCGGCCTTTCTTTTGAGTAGCCCAGCCCAATTCTGTCAACTGGAAACTAAGGCACTGCAGAGGGAGACTCCCAATAATGAACTGAGAAAGGCGGCCAGCTCCCAGGGGTCCTGCCTCCCAGTCATGGTCATCAGTTCAAGGCAGGCCCCTTAAAGTCTCAATCCACAAAAAGTCAAGACTGGAGGAGGCTAAGGTGATGGATGGTAGGGGCGAACTCTGAAAGCAAATGGCCGGAGGAATACCACTAACTCTTCTCAACAAGAGCAAAGCTGAGAACTAGGGTGAATTAAGTAGGGCAAAATGCCAAAACCAGGAGGGAAAATTAAATGCCTTTAGAAAACAGAAAACTTTAACTTGTATATGCAAACTAAAAAACAAAACAAAGGAATAAAACAAAAAAACAGACACAGACCCATCAATAGAGAGAACAAAGTGAGGTGCCAGAGGGTGGGACGGGCAAATGGGTGAAGGGGGCTAGAAGATTCAGGCTTCCAGCTACGGAATGAGTAAGTCAAGGAAATAAAATGCAGTCAATGGTACTCTAACAGCGATGTACGTGGCAGATGGTAGCAACACCTGGGTGAGCGCAGCACAACCTACAGAACTGTTGAATCACTGTGTGTCAACTATACTCAGAAGCACAAAAATAATAAATAAAACCAGATTCATCAAATCACTCTGATTTCTGAGGAAACTCACCTTGATAAGAGTATTAGATGAACTTGGAAATGTACGTTAACATTTTATATTTATTTTAAAATATTAAAAATGCTTCAGGAAAAAATATAAGTAAACGATAAAAGGAAATGATTGGTTCCAGTGCAAAATAATCCAGGAAATAATATAAGTAAAATATATAAGTAAAATATAAGGAAAATGATATAAGTAAATGATAAAAGGAAATGATTGGTTCCAGTGCAAAATAATCCATCAATGAAGCTTATTTAAAAAAAGAATGTTATTTATTTTGCTAAAAATTTGAATTGTACATAATTTTCCAGGAATGCAACTATTAAGTAATACTGGATTTCATTATACATTCTAAAAAATTACTGTCAGTACCCTGATTCCTACTGGTGATTCCAAAGCTGCTGTAGCAGCAACAACAACATATTAAATTTATTGAGTCCATGTGCCAGACCTCTTATTGATTTATTTAGACCCACTGTTATTAGATATATTTATTATTATTCCAAGTTTACAGCTGAAGAAACGGAGGCATCCTGTGCCAAAGGTCACACAGTCATTAAGTGATTACAACCAATAGGTTTCGTAAGCCTTGGGCAATGGGATTATGATGGATATTGAGTAACAACACCTCATTTATTTGACACCAATAACAGATTCCCCCCCCCCACTTAATATTTAAAATAAATGCAACTTAATCCTTGGAAGTTTGTAACTGGAAGTTTGTTTTGATGACTATGTTCTGAAGTTTGTTGCCTATGCCTTAATAAACAAAATATGACAGAGGCGCCTGGGTGGCGCAGTCGGTTAGGTGTCTGACATCAGCTCAGGTCATGATCTTGGGGTTCTGGGATCGAGCCCCGCATTAGGCTCCCCAGTCAGCGGGGAGTCTGCTTTTCTCTCTCCCTCTGCCCTTCCCCCACTCTTGCTCTGTCTCTCTCTCTCTCAAATAAATAACATCTTTAAAACAACAACAACCACATATGATAAAGATTAAAAAAAACAAAAACAAACCAGGACCTATGAAAAAAATATCCAGAAACCATTCACTAAATTTATCTGAAAATGGGTGGCACACTTCCAAAGTACCTTCCCATACAAGAAGCACTGTCGTGAGCCTGACATTCCAGCAGGCAGGAGCCTGAAGCTGCACCAGGCAGAGTCAGCAGGACCAAGGATGAAGTCAGTGCTATGGGTTCCTACGCGCCGCTGGGCGCTGTGAGGGCCCACATTAACTTCACCTTGTTCATGAAGACGTCACTTCTAACTAGATGAGGCACGGAAAGAGTCTAGTGACTTGCCCGAGGGCATGTGGCTAGCAAAGGCACATCCAGGATTAGAACCCTCATCTGTATGAACCCTGAAGGATCCCAAAGCGCCTCCTCACACCACCATCCCACACTGACTGAGGAAAACAAGATTATTACCTCCCAAAACAATACCCGTCCACTAAGGTCAGCAGCTTTGTGACTGAAAAGATCAATTTTAAAATAGGCACCAGCGAACTCTGGCCTATAGCCTGTTTTTGTACAGTCTCGGGGCTGGAATGTTTTCTCATACTGGGGGTGGGGGGACGCACTGAAGGAGAATGAGGAGATACGCTAGAGACCCTGTGTGGCCTGCAAAGGCTAACACGGTTATTATCTGGCCCTTGAAGTTTCATCAGTTCCCGGTTTAAACATTTTTTATAGTATCATTAGTCACATATACCCTTTGTTAGCTTCCATTTTCAAATCAAAACCAGCTTATTAGCAAATATGCACTGAACGCTTGCTATGAACGAGATACCAGATTGGGGACCATTTGCATCTCTACTACTAAACATGCAGCCAGGGTGATGTGCCATTTTTTTTTTTTAAGTTCGATTACTAGGACTCTGCCTGCATGTCCAATCAGCCAGAGGGTGAACTCCGGGTCCTCTCCCCTCCCCAGCTGAGGAGTATTTCTCCTTGAAACAACAGGATTAAAAGCGCCACTCCAGTAGTCAGGAAGGACACAACACGGTGGACACCACAGGCCAGAACTCAAGGCTGTACCCTCATGTTCGAAGGATGAGGAAGAGTCCCACTTCCCATGGTGCACAAGCTTCAGGTCCTTGGTTCTTACCCTCATAAACACTTTATTCGCCATCACCTCTCCTCCCCCAATTCTCCCTGAAAGGAAACTAAAAAATATGAAGTCCCAGGTAGTTAGGGTAATTTGTAATATCCTCAAAAGGTGGAAAAAGCTTGGAACAGACACCACATCCTTTAGAATCCAACTTATATGGGAGAACGGTAACATTTATACAGACTAGGACAGAATTTTTTAAAGGGAAGCAACCATAATGGGTACACTAAAACTTTATAAAGGTAATTTCATTGCTGTATGTGGGGGGAGGGGATGACCTTTTCTGGGCAACAACCAAAGAAGCAGTAAAGAATATATCCTAACCAGGTTATCATGTGGCACACAAATTCACTGGTAAAACTAAAATTCTTTACTTCATCTTCAAGGGCTAAAGGTAGGTTTTTATTACAGAAGCCTTGGGATTAAGTGGAGGTGGTGACAATTAAAATGTATTATGTTTCTTTTTTCATACAATGCACAAAAAAACGTCACCATACTGTTCTGTGGACAATGTAGCTAGTCTGAGCTGGTGTATTAAAAATCAAATAGTGTGTGCCCTGGCCCTTGCTTATGATATTCTCTCTTCTCCAGTTTTCCAGAATTCTTAGGGTCAACAATGCAAGGAGAAAAACAGAGTTCTCTTTCACACCCTAGAGTTACATAACTACAAGAAATTCAAGATTCAAAAGGATACTGCTGTACCTCAAAGCTTTCAGAAAGGCTGACGCTGCCAGTAGGCTACTGCACCAGTTCTAGCCACTCAGTTTCTGATAGCTGTCCTATTTAACGAAGACGTCCAACTTGCATCTAATTCATTATTCCAAAGAGCTACAGTCCAAGAAACTCTCTTTTATAAAACCAGAGACACACAAAGTTAAGAAGGAGGGGACGAAGACCTAGAGGTCACCACAAAGTAGTCTGCTTTTCATGGATGGTACAGCGCTTACTAATATGATCATTTCCTAAATGAATCAGTTGTGGAAGTGCCCTTCTAAGATAATCTACCATGGAAGTCCTTCAAATATGGTTCTATGTGTAAATTTAATCTGCAAAGGATGACTGTTTTTGGAACAAAGAATGTTACAGTGATGCCAAGTTATCACCTGGAACCATAGAATTAGGACAAGGTTCCAATTAATGGGAAATTATATTTAAAAACATAAACAAAAGATTTAGAAACTGGCTTCCGTCCTAAAGATCATTACAAATTAGTCACCTAAACCCCTTTGGCAGTGACCATGACTCCCTGTAAAAACCATCAGGGTTGAAATGGAAGATTGAGAAGTTAAGTAAGACTGTTTCAACTTCAAGACCCAACTCCAAAATTATAGTTGTATATGCAAGTAAGCCCAAGGTTTCATGCATTTGGGGAAGAAGATGTCCAAACTACAATTGCATATCAGAAATAACTAACAGTTGTGACAAGATTTTTTTAAATGCATAATGTTGTAAAGATAAGCTGCTTCCTGGACTGAACTAAAGAATTTTCGAGTTTAACACTATTTTCTAAGTGATAGTCCAGTGTATCAAACCAAAATTTTCACTTCTCATTGAGTGTTCTTCATTCAGGAAGTAATTTACTGAATGATAAGCTCTGACACAATCCTCGGTTATATATTTAAACTCGGCCAACTATTTCACTGCCTAAAAAATTATTCCATGTAGAAGAGCAAATGTTCTACACCAGTACCCAACATTCCAACATTCAGCCATACAGGCCTCCTCTCATTTTTGTTTCCTCTTGGGTTAATCTATTAACCAATGAACAACCATTTATTGAGTAACTAGTCTGAAGGCACTAAAAGCATTAAGAGTCCTCTCCTAAAATAGCGAGAAACTTCCAATTCCTTGAGAATTCATAGCATTTGATAATGGATGCCCACACTCAACCACCACGTAGTTATTTTTAAGATCTATTACAACGAAAAAGAGAAAGTTATCACTCATAGGGTCAAACACTGAAAAACAATTCTGGTAACTTCCTTTGTGGCTTTACTCAACCTCACACACAGAATGGTTACACAAGATTTCTTATAAAGCCAAATAATACAGAGTTTTGGCGGGCAGATCCTTGAGTACACAATGTACATTGCCTTGTTTTAATAAAGGAGGACGGAAAAACTGGAGGAAGAAAAGACCTTGGATTCAGCCCCTAGGATGACCTAGCCAACAGGGGGGGTGGCACCAACAGCTCCCTCTCCCTAATCAAAGGAGGACAGTTCAGTTTATACTAGTTTGGGTTTGTTTGGGTTTTTTTAATCATTAATAGGAATACTAATCAAAGTTTTAAGTGCAGTTTCATGTAAGACAGTGCACAAGTGTGACGCAGACCACACCGAATCTTCATAGCTTACAGCTAGTTATCTACCTTATTTCTTCCATGTGAAAAAAGCAACAAAGGGGAGAAGCAGGGACATAAATAGGGAGGTGGTTCTTCTGTTGTTCTATTTGTTGTGGAAACGTAAACCTGTTGCACAGTATTGCTTAACCTAAATGCGAATCCCTTCCCAAAACAGAGAAAGCCTATCTTTACAATAAATGTGCCCCCACATGCAGGACCTCCACCTCAGGACCCTCCCATCCCTATAACCAAGGCTTTCTCTCCCACCTCACAGAGTCAGGTCCTTGTAACAGGTGTGGGGACCTGGCTGTTTGTAGCTCTGCCAGTTTGTGAGGTAATGGGGGAGGATAAAGCAACCCTGTCACAGGAGAAGTATTTCTGCCGTTACCTAGATACGCCTGCGAAGCCGAATGCTATGGCTGATTTGTTCTTCAGGGACATTTTATTGCCTAATGAAGACTTTAGTTGTTTCTCCTCAACAGCCTGTATAAAGATAATAATCTTGGAACTGGGTGGGAAGGGCTTGAAGCCCACAGATGTTCCGCTGAGGTGGCAGAAAGTTCCACTTAAAGGACTAGGTAAAAGTAGGCAAAGATAAAATAACTCTACCCCTTGGACAAATCCTGCCACTTACTGAAAACATGGAGAAAAGGGCACACTAGTGTGTGGCTAGTGGGAGGGTCAATGGGCAATATCAAACTTAAAATATGCATTTCCTCCATCTACCAGTCACATCTGTAGATATTTACTTTTTAGAAATACTTGTGCAAGCACACAAAGAGGTAGAAGACACAGGGGGCAGATTTTTTAAAAAATTGTAAAAAAAAAAAAAAAAAAAAGGTGTTAGCAACAACAAAAGAGGAAAGACCAGAAACAACTAAATATATATACTAACAGGTTAATTAAAATAAGACACATTCCTGTAAAAGAATAGTATGCATGCATTAAAAAGAGTAAGGGAAATCTGCAGTATCTAGGTTAGGAGGATGACCATGAATGAAGAGTCACAGAACAGTGCACATATTTACTATGATCCTATATATCTGTATATATATATATAGGATCTATATATAATATATAGATACATTTACATGTAAGTAAAATGTATATATTTAAATGTAAATGTAAGCCTATATATTAAATACACAGATACATTTAAATGTACGTAAGCAAATAAACAGGTATGCATAGCTACTTCCCAAACTATTAACTGTAATAATTGTCTCAAGGGAGCACAACCAGAGACTGGAGGATTTCCACTTCTGTACTCCTGTACTGTTTGTTGTTTTGTTTAACAACAAAAAAAAAGGAGCACATACCATTTTTGAAATATTCAAAGGGCATTTCCATTTGAGGGGAAAACATACAATTCATCTTAATTTGATAAGAGAACCCAGGCTCACAAATGGGTCCGAGATTGATGAGCAGGAAATAAAAAGGGCACCCGCTGGAGGACAACAATCTCCCAGGGCACCACGAAAGGTCATGTGAAATGCTGTCTTCGGTGAGTACTCTAAAATAAATAAAATGTCACCCTGATTTTCACGCCTATTTTCTGCAGAATGCCAAATCAGTATTTAACTTTATAAAACATTTATAAGCAAAATAAGGCAAACAAATATTAATTCTTCCTCTTAATAGATGGAGAATTGAGGATATTCATACAAAAATAAGTGACATTCACAAGACACACTGAGGTCTACAGGACGCTAGGGTAGTAGTTTGCAAACAGGTTCCACCGCAGATTTCATTTGCAGGAACTACAAATGCCATTTTTTAAAAAGTGTCTGTCAATCACTGTACGAAGCAATGAGAAATTAGGATGCATGCGGGAAGGGTTTCCAGTTTAATAACACACCAGCCTCATCGACAGTTAATTACACTTGAAGTAATAGGTGGCAAGAGAGGAAGGAGCAAAGCACTGTAGAATCATCTGACCAGAGGTGATTCAAGGGGTCAAAGCCTCCCAGCTGAGGTTTGAGTCTAGGTGACATCACCCACCAGCCAAAGCATAAGATCAGAACCCAGGGGGGTTGATCTACCAGGGCTTCAGCTACACAAGTGGGAAGCTCCATGAACACGATCCCAAATGATCAGGAAATTTGATTACTGTCTTCCATATCCACCAGTATACTTAGGGTTTATTGAGCACTTACTTTAAGGGCCAGACACTCTTCTAAGCACTAAAACTCACTGACTTCTTACAACCACCATATAAAGTAGGTGTTCTTACCCAACATGTTTTGCATGACAGCAAACTAAAGCTCAGAGAGGAGGTTCAGTGACCTGCCCAAAGTCACGAAGCACAGTCCCAAGGTTTGAACCATGGTCTGCCTCACCACAATTCTGCTCTAAACAGAATTCTACACTGCAAGGACTTTTACCCTGCATCTGAGATGAAAGAGGAGGCAAGCCTGACTGGTAAATATGTTTTTCCCACCTAAAGGGAGGACATGGAGCTATATCCCTTAAGGTATCCTGCAAACTTAGTTCCTGACAACCTGAACACCAAGAGGTTTACTTATAATTCAAGGCAGAAGCCCTCACCAAAAAGAATCCTCCATTCAACTGTGCTTTCAATTCCATCAGGATCTCTCGCCAAGCCCCCAAAAGGGAAGTATGCTTCTCTGCCCCGCCCGACACCTGTGAGGAGTACCACCAAGGACTCCTTGCTTTCGGTCACCACCAATGCAAACCCAAGATCAACACTTTCCTTTTCAAATGTCACCTTTAGTTACGACATAGAAATATCCGATAACTCCCATCAAAACTCCATTAAAATTCTTCCCCAGACTGGAACCAGTGGGTCAAGAAAACTAGCTGTGTAATTGTTCCTCCATCATGTATTTTAACAAACACATGAGATAATTTAAAGAATGCATCTGTTTAAAAAAAAATCAATTACTGATTGAAAGCTTTGAACAGTTGAGGTTACATAAAACCAGCTTCCAGAGCCATCCTATTCTTGGCCCTGATAATTAAGGTATCCCATACGCCAAACCACAGAGCAGCATATGTGCAGCCAGGAGAGAGTGAAATGCCTGTTGTCTGGCATGGGGAAAGGTCCTCATTCAGTTTGGAAGTGAGCAGAGTAATTAATTAATAAAAAGTATAGCTTGGGGTAATTAGCAGCAACAAAAACATTTAGCTGAGTTTCCTCTTTTTATCTTGAGGCAGTTCCTATAGACAGATGCTCAGGATTAATGAAGTTTAATGAGACCTGCAGCAGCTGGCTAATTAGTCAGTAAGGAAGAAGCAGTAACGACAAGGGAAAAAGGGCTTTACTCTTGTTATAAGCTCAGGCCTTGAACAGTTCTTTAAAACTGTGGGGCTATACCTCCAGGAAAATCCCTGAAAGGCCTCCAAGTGGTCCCGGCGGAGGGTGGGGGGAAGCATGAATGCTGTGCCACCCAAGGGCTGGCTCGCCAGCTGAGGAGTAACCGTGGGAGCCCACAGGCATGGTGGCAGCTCAGTGCCAGCCATGATAACCTGGAAAGCAACACCAACTGGTCAATACCAAAGGAAGCCCGCGTCCTGGGCAAGCTGGACAGTCACTGTCTTATGTCTCACTGAAGCCCTCACTGAAGAATTCTCAATTCAGAGCACCGCTTCCTCCCCAAGACTAAGACTATTAAAAAGGTTACTAGTCACGAAGAAGCAGTGCTTAGTGACTACGGACGACTCCTTTGCTCTCCAGCCTACACTTGCACTATCATGTGATGTGCGCATCTCGTCTTCACCACCTCCAGGCCTGGTGCTTCTGGACATGTATGAGAAGAACCCAAATCCTTTCAGGATTAACTCACTCCTGGCAGTACATTTCTCATTCTGTCCAACAGTGAGGGAGGGAGGGAAGAGTGCTCTTGCTAAGAGTGAGAAAGAGAATATCCTGGGATCACCACACCCACCCCATTGCCCCTGTCTCACAAACAGCAGAGGATGGCAATACAACCAATTCACAAGGCCTGTGCTTCAAGTGGCTTTCCCAGGGGTGTGGACAGATTCGTCCTCCATTTATTCAAGACACACACTGTGAAGAGCCAGAGTGGGCATTTAAAATGGAAGGTGCCCAGCCAAAATGGGTCAGAAGCCACTAAATGTTACTGGTTTCCTGAACGTTTCAGATGCTTTTTAGTCTCACACACAGTTCTATATTTAACCACCACTCTGCACAGCACCAAGAAATAAAATCTACTCCTTATGGAACAAAAAAGTCACCTGAGAGTAACTCTCAAAGGGGGTATTACTTCAAAGAAACATAGGCTTGGAGCCATCACTGTCACGAAGAGGATTTGCTAGGGTTCTATCCAACCATTTGGAAGCTTGAATTTTTTTCAGCTTTGGCTTCCTCCTCCCCCCCACAGGGGCCAGAAGCTATCAGGACCAGCCTGCAAACCTCTTTTAAACATGGCTTTGAAGTAAATGAAAATACTCCCCTGTTAGTCATTTACATAAAGAAGGTCACACAGGTCTGTCCTAGCAATACCACAGAGCAGTTCTCATCAGCTTTTACCCCCGGAGAGGAGAAAAGAAAAGAAACACTCATTCAAGTTCGGCATAGAGATTTGGGTTTATAACCTGTCTCCAAAGTAAATACAGTTAACTGCTGGAGGCTATTTACTCTTACAGTTTTAGGACCTCGTGTCACATGGTACTTTCTCATAAGACCTGACAAACAATACAGTCATTTTAGTCAAAGCATTTGGCGAGAACCGGTTCCTACATTCTCATCAAAGCTTTAAGACTTAGATTCTACCCAAACCCCAAGGTCAAGAGTCAAGACTTACTGCAACTCACGAAGGTACTTTTCAGAACTCCACACAGATCTTCCCAATTCAAAAGCAGGACTGAACCGCAACACTCAGACTCACTGAAATGCGCAATCTTCAGCCACGTGCTCCAGCTAAGTGAGGGTCTGGTCTGCGCACAGTTTTGGATCGAGAGAGCTAAAGATTTCCCTGCTTGCTATGTTGTTCCTACTGTACAGACATGAAGCAACCCTCACTAGGGATCAGGTGTTTTCAGAAACGTTTTGGTTTGTAATAGTAAATGGTTTACCCATACAATGGCCACATACGTGCTGTCATCTCCACAGAATCAATCCTAAAAACAACAACAGCTGATAATCTGGTGCTGTATTCTCTTGCTTTGGGTGTCACTCCTTACACCTGTGGGGTACCACACGATGAATGGAAACGGTTATAATGCATCCTGACTATACACTTGCCATAGCTCCTTCTACATTTTAAGTATATTGCATCTCAGAGAAAAGGTAAAGGAGACCACTTGAACTACATAAATCCTTAAAATAAGGTGTATTCTCAAAAGAGATAAAAATGTGAGTTCACAACACATACGTTCTATAAGAGGGCTTTTCTACAGCACCATCAAAAGACCATTTCTTGGGAAAAAAAGACAGATATGCAGCACCTACATGGCACCTTCCCAGTACTGCAACTGTCAGGCCTTCCAAAGAAAGATGTTCACATTTTTCTAGAGGCCAGAGAGAACAAACCCAGTGTTCACCAACCCAACAGTCCTAACATGAGTCTTGTGATTCCACACTGTTCGAGCAGAATAACCATCACAAACACATTTTTTAAAAATGATCATCAGGAGACACTTGCCCAGCCCAAATGAAATCGCTTCTGGAATTGGATGGGGGTGGGGGGAACTATATACAATAAACATAAATCTCTTGCTCCTCTTACGCCAAATTCACAACACAATGGACAGCAGACAAAACCAAGCCTGCAGTTTTAGAGTCTAACAATAAATAAGGATGGACTGGTGCTCCTCCTAAGAACTACTTTTACATCTGCTGTGGGAAAACTCAAAAGGTGGCCTGAGAACAAAATACGAATAAGCAGCTGGAAGTCTTCACTTTTACTTGGCAGCAGCAGTGGAAGCAGAAATCGGGATTATCTACTTTATTCACATGGACATCACAGAATAAAGGTAACTTGGCCTAAATACACCAACAAATGCTCTAGCAGCTGAAAATGTTTAAAGTCAAGAAAAATCAGCACACTCCAAGAATGTAAACTTTACACGTGGGTTCTGGCCCAACTCCACGTTCCTAGGTAAGGCCATCACCACTGAAAACTGCCCCAGCATCACCTGCGCAGCCGATGCTGCAGCAGTGAGTATCACATCTTTAACTCCAGAAATCTACTCCAGCACTCCTACCCTTCATTCCAGGCTCTCCAAGTCTTTCTACGAATAATGCTGGACTCTGGCCAAATACCAGGCAAAACAATACAAACCACCACTACCAAAACCAAAATGTCTAAACAACAAAAACCCAATATTACGGAAACGGAAGCAGCGAGTGTTGAGTGCGTAACATGGGGATAACCCGTACCGCTGGGTGGGGGGAGGGTTTGGATCAAGGAGCCTGCACTCAGCTGAGTCCCTCATATTCTGCCAGAATGACCAAAGCAAACCAACCATCAAAGAAAAGGGAATGAAGTCTTCCAGGACTAGGCAAGGCTTGAGGTTTACACTGGACTTACCATGCTGCCCCTCACTACCCCCACCAAGTCAGAGTCAAAGTCTCTACAAATCCTCCTTGCAGCCGGATCAGGACTGTCCACTTCTGGGCCAGTGCTTCCACCAAATCAAGGTTGTGAAGTGAACAAATGCTAATCTGAGGTCTACAAAAGCATGGGCCTTAATCACCATGAAAGAAATGCTCCCGAGAGGCAGCAGAGCAACCTGGTGAAGGATTCCGAGTCCAGTCCAAGCAGCCTGGGCTGGAATCCCGACTCCACCACCTACGAGCTAAGTGTCCTTGGGCAAAGCATCCTTTGTACCTCAGTTTCCTCATTTCCAAAATGGAGATAAGTCTTTTCTAACAGGGATGCTGCAGGAAGCATATGAATCAATACATGCAAAGTCCTTAGGAAAGTGCATGAGGGTAAGTACCAAGAACCTGTGGCTGTATTACTATCACCACCACTGGGGTGGAGTTTAAGTAGGGACCCACTTTTCCTTCTCTCTGCCTGAAGATACAGCTTTTCTTTTGCTCTCCTCCTCAGTAGCCTGTTAGTTTTCCAACGGCACTGATCCTGTGAGCCCAGAGGACACAGAAGCCAGAAATGCTTGTTTTTGTTTTGGGGTGTGTGTGTGTGTGTGTTTTAGCAGTGGGCATCCACCCAGCAAAGCCTTGCAGCAGCATTCAGTGAAATCAAAGTTACTCCTCGTTACTGGTAGGTTACTGGTACTACCAGTAATACCCTCCATACATTGATTTGCAGGAGCCTCCGGGTCTGTATCAGATGATGATCTAACAACCCTTTCTACCAGGAGAGAGAAATGAAATGACTTGTGCGAGGTCATTTCACCCCTATCAGCTGCTAAGCACCTGATTCCCTGTACCTGTGCCAACATGAGCTGGATGTTGGCTAACAAAAAGGAGGCCAAAACCCCAACTACTACTACTAAGCATTAACAAGTGAAATGGAAGGGAAAAATACATATCACATCCTATGCAGATGTCTAGCCATTTCCCCAGCATGCCTCACTGTTTTTGTGGCTTTCTCTGGTCATGTCCCATCCCCACCCCCAAGCACCCACCATCTCATTATCTAATTCTGGTCCTACTTGAAGTTACAGCTCAAATGTCAACTCCAAAAAGTCCCTCTCACATCTCACAACCTAGGGATGTCATATGCACATCTTAGAACATCTGCCACTTTCTATCTAGTGTTCCCTTTTAGAATGTGATTCAAGGCAGTGACTGTCTTACACCTGTGTTTTTAGCGTTTAGCATCTTAACTTGCTCACCATGGCATTCACTCGCTTGAACTGTTGATCAAACAGGTGGATGGACTGGATGGCTCCTTCAGCGCTGTTAGAGCTGTAAAGTGTGTTCTAAAACTTAATCCGGCCTTCTTCCACGGCACCTGCTCTTCACTACTTAGCAGGCACGTGCTACTCTATCCCACCGGCCAGGCTGCAACGGTGCATCAGCTGGAGCATATTATAAGCAAGTGGCTTCCAGGTTATGCCAGCTGAGTTCTGACGACAAGTTCTAGATAACAGTTCTTACTCCCAAAGTGAAGAAATTGAAGCAACAACTAAAGCCAACAGCTATCTTCCTGGGCCTACACACACCTCCCCTCCCAACAACGTTCCAGCTTTCAGTCACTTAACTGAGCCACGGCAGCAGATCCCGGTGACACCAAAATAAAGCACAGACCGACGTCATTACACAGCTTCCCCTCTAACTCTGCCGCCATAACCTAGACTGAACCCGGTTCTGGAAGCTGCCCTAAGTACCGACCCAAACGTGTTTCCATCATGCTACAGGTCAATTCCTGTCTCACCCAGGAGAAAGGAAGACAGACAACGTGTGCATGACTGCCTAAGCAGAGGCATGTTGGGACCCAGCTTTCCAAATCTATGTAAACATATTTTCCCTCTCCTTTTAGTTCAGAGGTTTGTAGACAGATTCAAATGAGAGCTGTCTTACGGATGGACTGTCACTGAGTCCCCATATCACTGCATCACAAAAGATTTCTGGCTGCAGCTTTTTTTAATCTCCAACAACTCAAAATCCAAAGCCCTCAAAGTACCAGCACTGGGTCCTATCTACATGCATGTCTACAGCTATATTAAAAAAGACCAAGGATTAATATCACCTGAATTTAGGCTATTACATAGCTCAACACCTTCCCAAATACCCTAATGCATTTACCAAACACTGTATCCAAATGCGGGTGGATGTCAGCTCTGACCTTCAAGACAGGCAGATGCATTACCCCTCCTGGCAATGTTACGCCCCTTGCAATATCAAGGATAAGGAAATTAGCAGACTACATTGTTTTTAATGGAAGGATTTACTCATCAGTAGCAGGCAGTTTTATCAGAAATTGATACTTGAGAAACCTGATTGGTGAGCCTTTCATTTTTAATCTGCCTATTCAATTTGTTGCTTGGTTTAATGTGACACTTTAAGACACCTATCAATTTGACTGAATCCCTAATAAGAATAATTAAATACATGTGTTTCAAACAAAATTTAAATGAAATTAAAGTCCGTAAAAATCTACCCATGTACTGATAGACATGTACACTCTGCCTTGCTATCTGCCTCTATCTATATGGAAAAAATACTTACTTTAAGTTCAAAGATATGTTGAAAATGGCCCCCTCCTGCTGCAGAATTTTGCGAAGTCACTCATTTGTCACTTGCTGGCTAAGTGACCATGGCACCTCATCTCACCCTTGGGATCATCAAGTTCCTCAATCCTCAGGGTAGATATGACACCACCTACCTCACAAGGTTACTGAAAGGATAAATAACATATATGTGAAAGCACCTGGTTCACACCTGGCTCTTGCTGCAAAGCCCACAAAAGCCCCTCCCCCCCCTTTTAAAGTTCTATTCAATGCAGGAAAAGAAGCTTGTGGTTGAACTCTGACATCACAGGCATCAGTGGACTCATGAGCAATGGGGTGGCAAGGGCGTGACCTCTGACTCCAAACCAGACTGCACTGCTCAGGCCATCACAGCACCACTGGCTTACCAACATGGTGACACAAACATGACCCATCCTGAACACAGGGCGGGCACGACTGACTCCAGCGCCACAGATTATCAGCCACCCATGGGCTTTCTGACCCCGGGGAGAAGAGCCGACCTCCAGAGGCAGGAGGAAGGAAACCACATCATAAATCCCACACCCACAGGGGAGGACGCTTTCTGAGGAGCTAGGGCTGAGGAAGCGGCTTCAAAGCACACTCAAGAAACTGTGTAGGCTGCTGCTAGACATGGTCCAACCGCTCCTGCCACACCTAGACACACCCAGGGCCTCCCAGGAAGATCACTATCTCCAGAGAGGCAGCACGGAGTGGGGCTCTGTGAACATAGCCAAGTGTGACGGCCAGGCCCACCACTCACTAGCCGTGTGCCATTGAGCAAGTTACTTCATCTCTCCAAGCCTTGCTTTCCTCATCTGTAAACAGAGATAACATCTCCGCCTATCTCTAGCATTCTTCTGAGTCTGCAATGAGGTAATGCATATAATAAGTGACACAGAGTCAGCTATAAAAGTATTCAATAAATACTGGCAATTGTTACTGAAAAGGTCTCCGTTTCCTTCATCGGTGGACACCAGACCAGCCGAGTGAAACTGAGAACAGAGAGTCTTGCCATTTGTTCCCTGCACAAAAATTTCTTAGATTAGGAATTTGTATTTTTCATAGGGTGCTCCCACACATTATTGTAACTCATTCTCAAAGCAACCGGGATGAGTAAAGATGGCAGGTGTTCTCTACTTCTCAGGTGTATAAAGCACCCTCTTCCTTATATTCAACCATTCAAACTTATTACAAAAACTGTATCTGTTTTCCTGTCTCTTGACCTGTTTGTGAGCCCCCTGAAGGCAAGTTTGGAAGCTGTACCCCAGTGCCTAGCAGAGGGCTACAGAGAGGCCCTCCATAAGGCTAAATATTAAACAGGAATTCAGTAATGCCAGTAATTATTCTAACCATCACCTCTTCCACTCCAACAATAGTTTTGTTTGTTGGTTTTAATGCAGGGGACCTTAGCAAATAAGTTACATTGTAAATTCCCACTGGGAAGGGGGAATAAAGAGAGGAGATCACAATCAACTGCTATAATCACTGAATGACCGGTGCCTCAGTTTCCTCTTCCTAAAAGAACTGGTGAGCAGAAGTGCTGCTCCTTATCAAAGAAAAAGCAAGAATCCATAGCATAACTTATGTTTGCAGACAACTATGAACTCATAGGAAGATGAGGTAAGAAAGGTCACTTCGGAATCACTGGATGACAACAATGGCTGAGATGATATCTGGACCCGCCCTGCCATCTGACTGTAGCACACTGGTAGCACGAACAGTCCCAAAAGCAGCCAGCTCCAGAGCCCTACCCAGCAGGCCTGGGGTCTAGTGCCCCTCCCTCAACTCCAAGCCCCTCCCTTCCCAAAAAGCCAACTGAATTTACTACCTCGATAAGGGCTGCGGTTATGCTTCTGTGGCCAGGAACTTCTAGTCAAGCTTGGCTACGATCAGGCCCGTTGCTGAATGAGTAGGACTTTTAAAAATTGCTTCCTTGTGTTTCAAATGAAAAAATAATCTCTTGTCTCAAAACTGAAATCATATATATTTGCAGAAGAAAACCAAAGATTTTTTAAGGAGTGGGGAGAGGATTGGAAGCCACTGAAGGCTGGAAAGCAGTTCTTTGGCCAAAACTAGTTTTCTCGTGGCTACTTCTTCAGTTTAAAAGGCCAAGCTTGCACATTAAACTGCTATCTACATTTCTGAGGCACTGCCTCTATTTGCTCAGAGTATTATTAACTGCCGGGCTTCTAGAAAAACATTACTCATGCTGTATCACCGTGAGCAAAGACATATCTGCAGTTAGAAAAGTTGCCTTCGTTTTACAGTCACACAACATAAAAATGTGAATGAATGGCTACCACACCTAGAAGAATGGATTTCAGTTTCGCAGGGTGCACTTCCACCCCTCTGGCTATGTAACTGGATTACATTAGTGTGACCCTAACCTCCTCTGGTTCAACCACTCTTGCCGCATTCTCACTCAAAGGGAAAACGTAAAAACAGTAACAGCAAGAAGAGACAACCCGATGTCTCATTAACTTTAGTATCTCTCCGAGTACTTCAGCACCATGGGCTTCCTTCTCTCCTCACCGAAGTTCAATTCCCCAGCACCCTGCAGACTACGCGGACCACATGAGGGAGCGTCCTATCAAAATTTCATTTTATCAAAAAAGTAGAGAGAGCCAGATAACCCCCTTCCTGAAGTTATAGTTTAGCCACATCAGAGAGCCAAAACCATTATGTGATTCACGCTTTCATTCAACACATTATTTATTATTATGTGGCTGGGAGGCCACCTCTTTTCTCAGGGGAGGAGAGGCCACAGGGAGGAAGAGCGGCTAGCTCACTTTAAAACAGCTACAGATGTGCTACTGCCTTCCTCACTTTACTCGTTCATTACTCATGTGCCAAGCACTAGGAACGCACGCAGGGATAAGCAAACACACACAGACCGTGTCTTCCATGCCCAGTCACAGGTACTTTCATACACAGCTACGGCGACCCACCGTCTAGCTTGCCTGGGACTTGGGGAGGCAGCTCGGAAGGAACAGCCAGTGCTAAAACTAGGATGAGTTTGTCACTCCATCAATACGATGCACTAATTTAAGATGTATAGCCACCCCAAGGGCTATTTTTCCCAGTTTTTAACAGATCGAGCAAATGGGGTCCAGGTCACTGGTGAAGTCAGGATTTGAATGCTGACTTACGTGACTCCCAGGCCCAGGTGCTTTCCACCAGGCTGTGTTTCTGAGATAAAATGTCCTAACACTGGACACTGCCTCCAGCAGCCCGCACAGCCCTTTGCACCACACCACCCCTGCCAGGTGGTGGAGGCTTTCCTCCTGGGCTCCCCGGCCACTCCCACCCAGGCTCTACCACAGACCTTGCAGCTGGGATTTCATCTGCTTGGCAGTTGTTCGCAGATAACGCACAATCTCCCTCCAGCACTGCAAGACTGAGTTTTTTTATAGCGAGTCGCTAAAACCTCTGTAGGAATAAACGTCTCCCTCAATAAAAATCAGGGCACCGTTTTCAAGCATCAGAAACACAGTCTGCGCTGGACTCATACTCCCCTCTCAACTACAATACATTCAGGCGAGAGAGATCTACAGAAGCTCATTGGCATGTAACAGTTCAAACAGACCAGGGAGACTTTCAAAGACTTCATATACATTAAAATAGATCTTCAAAGTTCCTCTTAAAAAACACACACACACAAAACCCTAATTCAAAAAAGCCAAGGCCACATTCCAAGAGATAACCACTATCTGCAGTCATGGGAGTCACCAAAATACGGTCTACGGTTTGTATAAGGATTTCAGGGAAAACACACACACTCCAACCAGCCTGTACTTACACCACAGCTCTCACTCCAAAATTCCATCACAATCACACTCCGTGGGGGGGTCAAATTCACCCAAATAATGACAAAGCCTACGTAATTTCCTTACCACCAGAGAAGAACAGAGCCTGCAGACTTTTTATGTTTTGCTCACATTCTTCATGAATAAAGCGTGCCGCAGTGATCCTCAAATTAACTTTCCACTTGCATCATTTCGGCACTAAAGGACTTTAAGGCCAGATCTTTCACAAGGCCTTTGTGAGGCCAAATATAGGCTGCCTGTGTGTCCGTGCTACTGTGATTACTGGATCTGCCACTTAAAGGCCTTCTGCCTCTTGAAAACAAGGTTGGGGGAGAGAGAGGAGGGCTAAGAAAGGCCTTTCAAAAGCACACACAGTAGAGGCATTCACCCATCTATAGAGGGTGGTTAATATTAGTTTGGCTACAGTAGTTCTCCGACAAAGTGCTGGATGCTCTGGCTCCCGCAGTAACTGCTCGAGACGCTTTTTATGAACTGAGAGCCAGCACTATTGTGACCTTCAACCTACATCAAAAGTCATCAGACTCAAATGACTGCCGTCAGCCTTGTATACTTTCTAAAGGGGAACATAAAAGGGGCCGTTTCAGTTGGGTGCGTTTTCAGGCAAACCAAACACTCCTCTAACATGAAGGAAACCACACCCAGAACAGGTTTCAGGGGTGGGGGTGGGGTAAGCTAGCCAACTTAAGTTCAAAAGACTGGCCCCTCTTGGGCCCTGCTTTGCCATTTAACCAGGACCTGTAATAATGGCTGCCACTGATTAGTGAGGGCCCACCATATACCAGCTAGTGTGACAGTTTCTGTGGAGACCCTCACTTATTCGTTACTACTTTTATTTTTAAAGTAGGCTCCACACTCAGCGTGGGGCCTCAACTCATGACCTTGAGATCAAGACCTGAGCTGAGATCAAGAGTCAGATGCTTAACCAACTGAGCCACCCAGGCACCCCAAACTTCACTTATTCTTATGACAATCTTACTTCATAAAAGTTGCATCCCTCATCGCAGAGAGGAGTGAACAGGCTCAGATTAGTAAAAAGACTGCCCTGATCTGGAAAGCAATTTGCCAAGAGGCATAGAAACAACCAAATATGAAAGTTTATGATATAATGTTAAGTAAAAAACAGAAACACCAAAAAAACGGAATCTATATTATAATAATGTTAAATTGTACATGCATATAGATAAGAACTATTGAAAAGTGAAATCTGTTCAGATTACAGGATTTTTTTTTTAAAGATTTTATTTATTTATTTTAGAGAGAGAGAGCACATGAGCAAAGGGGGAGGGGAGGGGGGGAGAGGGAGAATCCCCAGTTGACTCCACACTGAGCAGAGAGCCCTGTGCTGGGCTGGATCCCGGGACCCCAAGATCATGACCTGAGCCGAAACCAAGAGTTGGGCACTTAACTGCACCACCCAGGTCCCTGGGATTGCAGGATCTTAAACTATTCTTTCCTTTGAAGGTGTCATAATTTGGCTATGAAATAATTATTATATAAAAAGAATTTTGGAGTAATATAAAGAACAGCTAAAAATTTAACTCTGCCCATTAATAATGACCGTCAATCCTGCGGTGGTAAGAACACCATCGGAGCAGCCTCTCCACTCCTACTGCTTTCATTACTTGTGCCCTTTTCATCAGGAAGATTCTGGAGTGGTGCTGGTTGAGAATGGAAGTAACTTATCTCCTCCATCGCTTTTCTTCTTCTTTAAGGGGCAAAAACTTCCAGCCAACAAGTTTCAGCAGGTGCTTTTTCTCCCCTATCTAACCAATACCCACTAATTTTAAAGCTTCACCTACAGACTCACAGGAAATGAGCACTTATCAAGTAACAGATATTTAGTGTATTTTAAATCTACTTTTACAGCCATACCTGAAGACACTTCTAGGTGAGTTTGAAAGTGGACTAAAGTCTAATAACCAAGGGCAAGAAGAGTAACATCGAATTAATACAGGAAGATTTTACTAAGATGGAGCATGGGGTTAGGGGTTATTTCTGCTTTAAAAACGTAGTTTAGAAGTATATAAATGGCTGAAGTCACAAAGCAGGTATGGACTTAGCAAGACTCTACTTCCCAGAACACCATGCTAAAATTCTCAAAGAACTTAAAGAAAGTAGCCCAGAGAATTTTGTAATTCTCCATTAAAACCAAATGGGTAAAAGACAAGAAATTGTGTTTTAACTGCACCAATTTCAAAACCTGCAGGATTAGCAAATAGGAAAATCCCAGCCAAATTCTACAAAGACTTACAAAGCCAGGAATTAACCAACCACGTTTTTAAAGCCCTGTAATCTCCTAGGGTAATACTAAACTTTCTTCAATTAACTATTATACATTAAGATACAAGATTATTTTATGGTTACTTTAAAATGCTCTAGTTTACCCAAAAGAAAAAAACCCCAAGAAAATCTTACTTTTAAGGCAGACTTCCTAAAAAACACATTAAACTCTAAACCTCAGGAAGGTCATAATCTTTCTGGGACTATTTCCCTCTCCGCTCATAGGGGTAAGGAGGCAAGTACAGATTATTTCCAAGGCAGCACTTCTTATACTTGAACATGCATGCAAACCACCTGGGGATCTTGTTACAATGAACTTCTGACTCAGTAGATCTGGGGTGGGCCTGAGACTTCTAACAAACTCCCAGGTCATCTGCAGACCACACTAAGTAACCGGGCTCTAAGTACCTTACAGTTCAAATTTCGAGGAGTCTATGCAGTTTCTAAGTTCCTCACCCCACAAATCCAAAAGCTTCCCAACTCGTCTCCTGTCTCTCTCTTGACCACTATCCTCTAAAGCAATCATCATACTAAGCAGTCAGACCCACCTTTCTTCAGAGGAAATTTAAAAAAGTCAGAACAAGTCACTCTCCTATCTAAAATCCTTCAGTGGCTTTCCACCTCGAGACCTACCTCTGAACTCCTTAACCTGATTTACAGGACCACGCATCCTCTGGCTTTCAATTATCCTCTGACATGCCCTTCCTGGCTCTGCACTCTATAAAATACTCTGGCCACCCTGAACCTGCCCCACTTCCCCTACCCCGGTCCCGCACCTCTTGTTTCCTTCCCTTGGGTCTCTAACTTGGAACAAATTTTTTGTCCACTTGCTGCCTATTCCTCTGTAAGCTCAACCAGCATTTCCAGCATTGCTGAAATACGCCTTCTCACGCACTTCCTAACCAGGGACAGTTTGCAACGAGAAGCAGGCAATCAATAATTTTTTGTTACTAAACAAAAATAAAGCAAACCGTCTCTCTTTAAAATCAGTTTTATTATTTCATTTCTTAGACTCTTCTTGCTCTAAGGTTGCACAGATTAGTGACCGACTACTGAGCTTTTAAATGGCAAGTCCTTTGCAGCCATAAACTGGTTTAACAAGTGCCAGAGTTTTAATTAAATCAACCTGGCAAAAATTATTGAAGTTAGAAAAATGCTTACAATGCCCTTATCATTTATTTCATCTGTCATTAGTTTTTCGTAGCTGGCGGTCTAAGAATTGATAGAAACTTGTCAGGCAGGAGGGCGAAAAGACACCACGATCTAAAAACAGCTGGGATCTACCTGGCTTGCTGTGATAACACGCACAAGTGTGATTACAACTGTGAACAGAGGTATGCCTGTAAAGCTATTGTGAACCGAAAACTTGAAGCTCCGTCACTATTCCTGTATATTCCAGGAGAGAGGAAGACAAACTCTGAAGTCCGTATTTAAACTGCTGTGCCATACTGGACTTCTTACAGTTCATCTATATATAGTGTTCTTTAAAAGAAAACACGATGATGGAAACAACAACCACACTTGACATTTTAAATAGTACAGCGATGTTTTCAAGGAAGCATAATATAGATTATGGCATTTGCTGTTCAACGCAACCCTGGAAGGTAAACCTGACAGGTATTCAGGTAAGGGAAGCAGCCCAGATCTTCAGATATCCCGGACAGGGCCGTGGCCAGGTGCCACCTGCCTCCCTTCCAGATACCAACCTTCCAGATACCAAGTTGCTGGGATTTCTCTTTTTCAGGTGAAATGCAACAGATTCTTTACTAAGAACCTATATGGAGCTGAACAAGATGCCTTACTGAGCTGTCCGCACAACCTGCAGATACTATAACCTTTTTCTTTATTTTTTTTTTTTTTAACTTAGATCTTTCGGATTGGTCTTCCCACCAATTCGGTGGGGAACTGGGACAGATAATTAGTGCCTCTGGCAGATGAGGTGGCTGAGGCTTACAGATGTTAAATGGCTTCTCTAAATTTCGAGGGACAAAGACCATTCCCGACTCATTAAATGCCTTTTCCACTATTAAACAATTTTATTCTAAACATACTTCTTCACGACTCTTCATTCCTCGATATATCAGAGTATCTGGTCCCATTTAGGAGTGATTCCTGCAGTCGGTTCCTCACCATCTCCCTCCTTCCTCATCACCAAATCACAGAGATTGTAGGAATGATCCAATAAGGGAGTATTTCTCAAACTTGAGGGTGCACCAGAGCCACCTGGCAGGCTATAAAAACACCAACTGCCGGGCCGCACCCTAGAGTTTCAGAAGTCAGGCCTGAGAATTTATATTTCCAGCACCTTCCCAGATTACACTGATGCTGTTGGTCTGGAGACCTCCTTTTGAGAGCCACTGCAATAAAGCAGTCCATAATAACAATTTCATTTATTTACTCTTTAACAGACTTGGCAACTGCTATGTGTCAGACAGGTGATGTCAGACTTTTGTCTTTATGCCCCTAAACTTTGTGAGGTGTAGAAAAAACAAAACAGTAAATCAACGGAAACCAACAGCAGTATGTGAAAATCACAAAATGAGCAAGTACTTCAACTTTAAATCTTACAGGAAGGGAATCCAAGCAGAGATTCTGACCACCCTTCCCTCTGGGAATACTTAGAATTAAGTGGCATCTGAACGGGAACTCAGAAGTAATAATCCGGTGCAAGAAACCTGGAGAGCCGGGTCTCAAGTGCAGGAAAATGCGGGTAGGTTTAGGGAATCCTGAGTACTGTTGAGGAAGGAGTAGAACGAGCTGGAGACAGGAAGGTCAGCTAGACCCAAATCACCATGGAGTCAAATCCCAAAACTTTCTGCACAGAACTCTAGTCAGGGCCCAGCTTCAGGGAGGCCCAACAGTTTTGGGCGAGGGGTGGTTCAGGAAACCAAAGAAAGAGACTAAAACAGAGTTAGATGCAGTGGGGCAGACCCCTCGCCAGGCCCTAGGCATAAGGAGAGATGACGGGAACAGTCATGAGAAAGCTTCCTTACAGTCAGGTCATTCAGTCCCATTTCACTACCCTAAGAAAAGTGGTCTTTTTCCCTCAAAGGGAGTTAATCCATCACTCCTTTTCTTCCCAGCTGGCCTCCAACAGTCCTTTTAATGGATACCCTGGTCAACCACAATTTAAGCTTGATGGTCAGAGTTCCTGGCCCACCAAACACTGAGGGCACCACATGTCCAGAAATCTGAGCGGTCCTGAGTTCATTAATTTTCTATGCCACTGGAATGCACTCATGGTATCTAGGGAGTGGGTGCTGTGGCTCAAACCTAACCCATACTTTGTGGTCCCAGAAGAGATCAAATTTGCAGTCAGAAAACCTGGATTCTGGAGATGTATCCTCATACCAATTGATTTTAACCCAATGAGCCGCTTATTTACCTATAAAAAATAAGAATACCCCAGAGAAATAATATTAATACTAAATAAATGCACACTTATTTAGAACTTACTAAGTACTAGATCCCATGCTGGGTACTTTGAATAATCTCATTTAGTCAATTATGCAAGATGATACATATTAAAGTTAAGTGCTGTACATATTAATAGTAATTATTATTATTACTACATCATTCAAAAAGAATCCTAATTCGCAAATCTGTTAAGAACTTCCAAACTGTGAGCTCAAACTTGGTAAACTGGAAAAAAAGATTATCTTTTTTTAATTGGTGACTTGTGCCACAAAGTTATCTGGGCTTAGAATAGCTATAGTGTTGGCAGGTATCCAGACCAAAAAGCCAATCTTTTATATTTTCATTAAATCCAAAAATGCTCTTATAGTCTTGGTCCCAACCCCCAAAAAAGAGTTATCACTTGTCACCAATTCTTTTCACTGTCACAATGGGAAATATCTGAAGGCTAATACTTTATATTTAAGACCTTTAAATTTTCTTCATGACGAAAAGAAGGTGTATGCCCAGTAATCTTCTTTCTGTAAAGTTTAAGACATTATGCAAGACAAACATCTAGGCACCCTAACAAACCGGCAAGTCCTGAAAAACTGGAGAATAAATTTTCTTCACGATTTGAGGGCACAAGACCAGCAATATTTTTTCCCTAAGAGAAGAAACCAGGACAAAAAAAAAAGAAAAAGAAAAAAGAAATGCAACAAGGCAACTCTGATAGCACGTAAGAAACTGCTCTGTAGTTTCCCTCTCTGTCCCACTGAAGACAGACTACTCCATAACTCTTTCTAGACAGTGGGACAAATTCATTGAGCCAGAACAGCTTTTAAAAAAAAAAAAAGGCACCTTCTCCAGAAATACCGGTGCTAGATGTCAGGGTTAGGCTGCAAAGAAGGCAGAAGTTCATTTTGATGCTTTTCAACTAGATCCTGTCTTCATTACAACTCCACTGCCAGGGCCAAGAGAATCAGTGCTCTCTGGGAAGCAGGTAGACAGGAGAGAGGACTCAGGTTAGGGTGCCCATTTCATTGTAATGTAACCTCATCATCATCATCATTATTATTATTGTCATTACTGCAGAAATAAAATAATACCAATATCTAGAAGTCTAGAAGAAGGTTAGAGAACAACAATGTGCAGCCTGAACTCAATAATGCCTATGACCCTGGTCAAGCTATCTGTCTTCTCATCTTTAAAATCTCACAGGTGTGGGGCACCTGGGTGGCTCAGTCGTTAAGCGTCTGCCTTTGGCCCAGGGCGTGATCCCAGCGTTCTGGGATCGAGCCCCACATCAGCCTCCTCCACTGGGAGCCTGCTTCCTCCTCTCCCACTCCCCCTGCTTGTGTTCCCTCTCTCGCTGGCTGTCTCTCTCTCTGTCAAATAAAAAATTAAATTAAATTAAATTAAATTAAAATAAAATCTCACAGGTGTGTTACAAAGACAAGACACCATCTATAAAGCTCCTACTAACATGTCTGATACATGGTAAGCACCCAATGAAATCTTTTTCCCACCAACCCCAACAGAGGAGACAAGAAGCTTTATGGAATAACTGGAATGTGAGCAGTCTTAAAAATTTATAGGAATGATTTTTCTTTTCTTTTCTTTTTTTTTTTTTAAAGATTTTATTTATTTATTCGACAGAGATAGAGACAGCCAGCGAGAGAGGGAACACAAGCAGGGGGAGTGGGAGAGGAAGAAGCAGGCTCATAGCGGAGGAGCCTGATGTGGGGCTCGATCCCATGACACCGGGATCACGCCCTGAGCCGAAGGCAGACGCTTAACCGCTGTGCCACCCAGGCGCCCCTATAGGAATGATTTCTATAGGTAAATGGATGGGTGGGGCATTTGAGGCAGAAGGTGGACGATGAAGCTAAAATCCAGGGCTTGGTTTTATGAAGAGCTGTAAGCCTGCCTACCTGGAAGACTGGATTGGAATGTAAGAGCGGGCAAAGGAAGTACTTGGGGTGGGGCCATTTTGGGGAGGGTGCAATGCCAAGTTAAGGAGTCTGGAATTTAATTTACACCTTAGGCACAAGCAACAGCTTCTGAGTACAAGAGTAGCGACATTTTCCTATAAGGAATTAAGCTGGCTGATTTGAAACTGGAGTAAAGGTATTATGAACCTGTTACTACAGACACATTTTTCTAAACATGTGAGGTTGAGTTGTTTCCGCATTTCTCTCTTATTTAGAAAAGAAAAAAACTAATCCAACTTTAAAAATGCATGCAGAGGCTCTGAGGAAGGTGGTAACTTAATTTTGCTGATGAACAATGTGAAAGAGAGAAAGCATGCACATTGGGTGTGTCTGTTAGGTATGCTGGGTGTTGTTGGTTAACGTCTGAAGCCATCAGAGGCTGAAGGTCCGGTCTCTCATCTTAACTTGTGCTAGGAGCACTAGTGTGATAGACACCACTCCACATCTCTGTCCTCTGAATCAGAGTGTAAATAAGTCATACCTATTTGCTTACTATCTAAGTAGACCAAACACATTTTAATATCATACTTCCCTTAGCCAGAACATCAAATCTCATCCCCTGGTCTCTCCTGAACTTTTAGGATCCAGTATGAACATATTTGAAATCAGCAAAAATGCAGAAATATCTCCCACAAAATCACAGTACTCTCAGACTCTAAGGCATAGATGCTAAATGAATAAATTCATTTAATAGGCATTTAAAAAAAATCAATTCAAAGGACCAGTTTAACAATATTGGGTTATTAACTGCTAGGAAGGATGATACTCAGAAGAGTTAAAAAAAAAAAAAAAGGGTGAGGGAGGGGCAGCTTTGGAGGTATGTATAAAATTAAATCAGAAGATACAATCTACATATTACCAAAGATGATTGAAAGAACGACAAATACAAACTGGGGGTAGGGATGGGAAAAGGTTTCAGCAAAAATTCTCCCTGAAGTTGCTTAAAATGCCATTAGTTCCATTTGTTGTTACTAAGGAGGATGCCATATTTGTAATTCTCTTGGGATCCACCATACTTGAAAGTTAATTCACCCCTTTCTCAGTTCCTCAACATGGGTGGTTTTCTGTTATAGAAATACCAAGACTAAACTTGTGTAACTCTTAAACCACATCATGTAGAAATAAGACAGCTATCTGGAACTACATTAGGGAGCAAAAGTCATTTTAAAAAAAAAGCCACCACACAAAATGTGAAGCCCACCCCTTCTGAAGGGATTTCCTTGAGAAACAGTAACGAGGTAAAAAAAGATATATGTGGTGATATATATATTTTTTAATTTAAATTTTCCTGTATCCAGAGAGGACAGTTTAAGACATTTCCTGTGTGTACGCTCCACCCTTCTCAGTAAGCAGTTTTACAACCATCCTGAAAGCTTTCAAATAACAGCCTTTTGTTACGGGTGGGCCTGTGAGTACACTGCTCCCCACACCTTCTTACACCTTCGCCTTGGTTTTGCATTTTTTTCTGAGACGACAGGAGTGGGCTGACGGGACCTTGGTAATAGGTTTTCTGATCAAGGATCCATCACTGGGTGCTTTCTCCTGGACGGCATGACACAATGAAGCAGGGAGACTTAGTCATGCTTACTAGCGGGGCATTCTGAATTCTCAACACCTAGAACTATGGGGCTTCCAGCACAGACCCAGAAGATAACAGACACACACCACCATTCCTCTCTTTACCATCTGCAAACTCCCCTTACCTCTCTGCCCCCCCACCCCAAGTTTTCCCAAAACGCCAATTCCACCTTCAAAGAGCTCAAGGAGAATGAAGCAAAGACACATAACATTCTCTGGAGGGAATGGAGCTTCTTCTTAGCTAACTGCCCCAGGAATGCCGCATGGACTAGCAAATGTTTAAAATCACGTCCTGTTCTGCCTCTTGTTTTCCAGAAAAGTGTCATTACTGTCAACTATTTCACAAGACAAATAAACCTGTGAATGAAATATAGCCTCCCTCCCCTTCCCAATGAAAACATTCTAGGATTGAGCTGCTTCCTTCCTTCCTCCTCCTCACAAGAACCGCATTTGTGGCACCGAGAAGAGTTAAAATAAGAAACAGTGTGTGAAGGCCACTTTTTCACAGCATTAGCTAGAGCCACTCCTAGCCTACTACGGATTCCAGGGGCTTCCAAACGGAAGGAGTTCTGTTTTCAGTTATGAGCCCTTTTTCATGTGTAAGCTCTGAGAAACCGCCAGCCAGGCCTGCTGGTAGGGCAGGGACAGCCAAGGGCTGCAGGGCCACCCGAGCGGTGGGCTGCAGGCCCATCATCCCACACACTGCTGCACACAGGACCCCGCTCTCCATAAAAATATGTGCGGTAAAATACTGGATTCATTCAATTATTTGAGACTAATATAGACGCCAAGAAACCTGTAATTGATCCAACTAATCCAACCCATAGCCTTGGAATGACAATAACTGGCTTTCATTATAAATTACATAGCCTACTAAATTGATGGGAAGGCTCTCCCCAACACAATACATCAAAAGAGTTAAAATTAGGCTTCGGAATCAAAACTGTAATTTACCCAAGGTTTAGGAACAAAAAGACCCCTCCCTCCTCCCCTTTGCTATTGTTCTACGGGACTGGGTGTCGAGCAGCGCACTTTACACCTTTAGGATTCCCAAAGGTAAGAGGCTGGGGGGCTGGGAGACAGAGGCGACCCAGAATCAAATGCTTGCATACTAATAGGTCTATTAGCATTGATCCACTGAGCTGCAAAGATAGCTAAAAGGCCAGAAAATGTGTGCTCAGTGGGTAGCAGATACCTGACAACCCAGAGCCAAAAGGATACGAGAGCGAAAGCGAGAGGGAAAGGGACTCCAAATGGTGGCTTTGCTAGAGTAGAGTGAGAAACTGTCTCCTTTAAGGAGTGAATGGGGTGCTCGCAGCCAACCAGAGGCTTTGGGGCCGGGCCGTGCGGCGGCCCTTCTTCATTAGGGTCACGTACCATATGGCACAAATAAAATCTCGGAACCCCCGTAGGCACAGCCCCAGGGCAGGCCTGGCCTTTGGGAAGCGAGGGCTTACCTTGTAGTTGCTTGAATCTCCCTTCCAGCTGGTTGTAGTTGTAAGGCACCTGCCCCGTGTAGGCTGGCGACAGCGGCCCTGAGATGCTAGACGTCCTCTGCAATTCCATTATGCCCGGCGTAACGCCGTGGCGGGCTGCACGGTGGAAATCCCGCTCCGGCCCCCACCTACCCCCATCCAACACACAGGAGCTTCCGCACGGCTTGGCTCCCGGCCCCTGTGAAAAAGGCCGGACCTCAGGCAAGCCCCATTCCGGTCTGAAAGTCCAGCAGGCAGATCTGATAGGAAGTTGGCTGCAGGAGAGTCCACCTTAGCCCGGCCAGGAGTTACCACTCAGGCATCTAATTCCTTGTTGCTTTCCTTCCTTTTGTGGCTCTCGACTAGAAGCTTGAAATAAATTACCGAGGAGGGGCGGGAGGACGGATGGAGGGAGGGAAGGAGGTGCAAATCCTACTTTAAAATTTTTTTTAAATATGACCAATCCTAAGCATGCCCCGGTCGCCGAGCCCAGGAGCTCGCGGGAGCCTTACACACACCTCCTCCCGGCTGCCCGCGGCGGCCGCCGGTTTGTAATTTAATCAGGAGCCACTCTCCGTGCGCTGGGCGGTGATGTCACCTGATTAGCATAACAGCATTGTAGAGGAAACGCAGGCTGTACCACGAGGAGGGGCGCGGGGGAGGCCGGCCGGCCCGCGGCCCCCAACCCACAGGCGGCCCGGGCGCGCTGCGCACCGCCTCCACCGCCCCGGAGCCGGCGACCCCCGGGCCGGGCCCAGGACGCGCCCGCCGTGGTGGTACCTTCCCAAACAAAGCTGCTGGAATTACAATCTTTTGTTGAGAGCCTCATGTAACGGAAAAGTCTCCGATTACTATCACATGAAAAGGAGGCGGCCCGGGAGGGTGAGGAGCCCCGCAGGTCCCCGGCCCGGGCGGCTCATCCACTGCTCTGCGTCTGCGGAGATAACGCGGCCATGGGGGCCGCGCACCTGGGTGCACGCGGCGTCCCCACTGCGCGGGCGCCAACCACGAGGCGGCGACCCGGCCGGCCACCGTGTACAAGTGAGACAAAGTCACTCTGGGCACTGTGCAGGGCCACAGCGAGGGGAGGTGTAAGTTCAGCGCACAGAAGAATCTCAACAGACTTCTGCGGCCATCAGAAGATGTTTAGCGGGAGGTTTGTTAACACTGACTCTATAATACGAATTCAATGCTAGATTTACGGGAGCACCGATTTGCAAGGCATTGTGGGAGAAAGGTACACAGGTAAACACCTCAAGGATCCCGGACGTGAGGAGTTTACGAACGGATGGGGAGATAAAAGAAAAGAAATTACCCTCAAATCCTACTTTGATTTTTAAAATGAGGCTCCTGAACTTTTGGGTTCTTCAAGATATTAAAACACTCCTCCTTAATTTCTCCCACCAGTCTCAAAAAAAAAAAATCCTCTACAAAGACAAGAACAGTGATCAAAATGTATTTTTGGGAAATAACTGACCCAAGTTTTTCTTTCCCATCTTCCCCAAGTAACTACAGGCAGACAACAAATCACAACTTTGGCTTTCGCACATGGAGCCCTGCAGCAATACTCTTCCTAAGGTATTTCGTTCCTACGGGATTCCAATCTGCATTAAAGAGGTGGGCCTCCACTCCAGGATTACTTTAGTCCCCAGGGCACTTGTAATTCAAGCAACTGCATCCTGCCCCAGCTAGAGTTAAAACAAACCTGAAGTCTAGCTAGCTGCTCAAAAGAGCAACTCCCATTCCTACATCTACAGCACAGGCTTTTAAAGACATCCAGCGTCAACCTTTAGCTTTCTAAAGCGGGGTCCAAGATTTGAAGGCATTTCTCATCACCCAGGATGTAGAGTAATTTCTAAAGCCCCTTTAACTGCCCACGGCTGCAATTCACAATGCTGACAGGAATGTGGCAAAATGTGGGGTTACTGGAAGAAGCAATGGACTGGGATTCTCAAGACCTGAGTTTCTAGTCCTGGCCAAGGCTCTTAATTGCCTATGACCTTAGAAGAAACCCTGGATTCTTTCTAAACCTCCTCTGTCAGACAGGGATAATTAATGCCTACCTCTACAAGGTCAATGAGGGAATGATGTGAAAATACCCTGACAATGATCATACCATTTAAAATTAGGAGTGTATTTTTCAAAACACACCTCTTGCATATTTTCCCCCACATATCACACCAAAGCTACAAAAAGTAGAACGGAGAATATTCTCAATTAAGATGTTAACAGGCCGTTCTTAACTATTAAATACAGTATATATTAATATTAAATATACTTCACTGTTAAATATGAAGTTTTAAGTCTAAGTGTCCAGCTGTGTGGGCCGAGACAATGAGACTGCAAAGTGCTTGCCAATTTACAATGCTTTATTTTTAATCTTTAAGCCACTTAGTGAATAGAGTATGAGTCACCATTCTTGAAGTCTCCCTTTCAGCTCCCTCTGGTATGGGGAAGTAGGTGAAAGAAGCTTTCTAATTAGCCAGGTTATGCACTAGGTGATGGGGGTAGAGGCTGGGACTAGTTTAGTGCACTCAGTACTAAACAGCAGACTCAGAATAAGCCAGGCAGAGTGAACAGATGCCAAGTATTGGAAAGAAAGGTTTTGAGGCTGGGGAAGGGTTTAATAACCCTGCAGGGGCAGGAGGTGAGAAGTGGGATCTATTTGCTGTGATGGGGCTCGGGAAGAAGAGGCAGAACCCTGATGACTCATCTGACCACCTCCAACTCAGCAGTGGGGAGGAGGTAAAGGAAGGCCAGAGGCACTCATTCTTTATTCCATTCAGTATTACTTGATGCCAGCTGTGTGCAAGGTACATTGCCCAGTGGAGGATTCAGAGATGGCTGGGCGAGTTCCTGGCCAAAGGAGATGGGACAAATATGCAAATAGTCCAACACCAGAGAAACAGGGGCTAAAGGAGGGGCGCTACAAGAGTTCAGAGGATAAGGGGACACAACTGCCTAGGAAGACAGGCAGAAACAACTCCAGGAGGGACTGGCATTGTGACCCAACCTTGAAACACAGGTAGACCAGCAACAGGCTGGGAAAGGGGGAGGCTTTCTCTCCTAGTTAGGGGTAGTTGGGAAGAAAAGGCACCAACTGGACTGTCCCAGGAAAAGCACCAGCGAGTACTACCCTTTGACTAGAGCATGCGGGACTGTCAGGCAGGAGGGAAACCCTGAGGGAACTAAGCCAGTACTGGAAACCATTGGAGACTTTTCAGCCAAAGGTAGATTAATCTGGCAGTGGTCAATTAGAATGGGTAGAAAAGAGAGAGACTGAAAGCAGCAAGGTCATTCAGGTGGTTACTGGAGTTCTCCAGGTCAAAGGACTAGTCAGTGTGAGGCAATAGGAACAAAAAGGAACAGACTGATGCAAGAGTTAATCCATAGGACTCTGGTAACCAACTGTACGTGGGGTTCAAAGGCTAGGGTTGCAGAAGACTCTGGGGTTTTTAGAGCTGGCTGCAGGGTGGAGGGAAGGACGGATCATTTCTTTCTGGATACAATGAATTTGAGTTCCATGCAGCACTGAGGAGCGACATGTCCAGAAGGAGTCAAGGAGGTGGAGCAGGAGCTCAGGGCTGAGGATAGAGTCCCATACACCGTGAGAGAGACTGTAGTGGGCTTAAACCTGGGAAGGAAGGTAAGAGGCAAGCGGCTGGGGAAGGCCAGGGTCTGTAAGGAAGAAGAAAAAACAGTGGAGATACCAGAGAGCTATGGAATGACAGCCCAAGAGAAGAGACACTCAAGGAGTAAAGGGGTTAGAATGGCATCATGTGTTACAAAAAGAAGGAACCAGAAGTCAGAGAAGATGTGATCCAGTATGTGAATGAGGAGGTCAGTGGGATAATAAAAGCTAAAGCGAGGCTACAGGGGATTAAAGAATGTGGAGCAAAGGGAAGAAGAGCAAGAGGTAGAGGTGGTGAATAGGAATGAAAGGAGCAGGGGAAGGGGCTCTGGGCCAGGTCGAGCTGAGCATATCCTCTGTGCACAGGTTTCAGCCCTGAATTGGCACAGGTAGGAAAAGACCAGTGGGAAAATGGCTCAAAGGTATGGGTGGGGCAGTCAGCCTTACCCAAGAGGAGATACCCTTACCTTCAGAGGCAGGAGGGAAAGAAAGGAAGAAAAGAAGAAATTTAAAGGAATTTACCCAACTCTAACTTAATAAAGCAAGAGGCCAGGGATCCTACCCACAGTTTATCTGCAGTGCTCTAAGAAGAATCCTGGAGACACCTATGACAGAAACACACAGAATGTGAAAGGGAGCGTGAAGGGGAGCAAGATAGTTTTCAGAATGCTCAGTAGTCAACCAGGCTTTCCGCAGAAACAGACTCTCTGATTTCACCCTATCCCCTCGATGTTTTCTAATCTAAAAAACTAGTGTCCCTCACCCAGGGCAGGGATATCAACACATCTGGCCAACACTCTGGGAAGCGGCTGTGCCTGCCTTCAAGCTGCACCAAGATTCCAAGGCGTAATGACAGGTGACCACAACTGATGGGCGCAGTCAGCTATGGGATCGAAGCAACTGAAGCCCAGGCAACATGTATCCATCATCGTCGTGGTGCCAGAATGGTAAAACCAAGTCCCTATGGTTGCCTGTGGACAGCACAAATGAGAAGTGCTGCGGTGTGCTGAAAGGCCCCAGTCTGGAGTACTCCGGTTCACCCCATCTCCTGAGTGCCACGGAGAAGCGAATTAGTTGCATGTGTGTCTAACCTTCGCTGGGCCTCACAGTCCTCACCTGGAGGTCACACAGGTTGGAGTTCATGATCATAAAAAATTCCTTCTGGTTCTAAATGTATTTATCAGTGATAAATATCTCCCCTGTCTTGGAGACTATTGTTATAGCCCCAATTATCATCAATCTCCATATAAACGATTGGCCATAACAACAGTATCACGTCAGTACAGCACTTTGTAATTTACAAAATGCTTTCACATACATTTTCTCAAGTGACTAAACCTATGAGGGAGGTATCAGGTCCATTTTGCAGGCAAGATAACTGAGATTCAGAGAGGTACCATGCCTTGCCCCAGGCCCTACAGCTGATGAATGGCCGAGCCCCACCTGGACCCCAGACTGACCCAGTTTAGCCCTGTTTATCCCATGTACTTAGAGCATAATACCAGCTTACTCATGGTTTGCAAGATTTTCAGAAAAACCATAAAAAACTCAGTAAGTGGTATCAAGATACCTAAAACCCAAGCAAGCCTCCAAGGAACTTCTGCAACACCTAGTTGGGTCAGGAGCAGGCACATTTTCTGCTAATTCACATGCAAGTTGGTACTTTAAGGGTTCTCCTGTTGTGAATGGATTTTGTTTGGCCTTGTTTGCTTGGATTTTGTTCCTTTTCTCATACTTGGACCTATATACTAAGATTCTATATGATTTAGCATGTAGCATGTGAATGGAAACACTAAGTGATGAGATGAAGCCGATGTTTGTCCCAAGAGGCTTTATGAAGTCGGAGAGGTTTAAAAAAAAAAAGAAAGAAAGAAAAAAGACAAACGCTTTCCCTGCATCACAGCAAGCTTGAAGGGGTAAACTATGGAGTGTTCATTTCCTGAACATCTAAACATTAGCAAGACTGCAATGCCTGGGAGAGGATGGCCAACATGCTAAGATGTGATGGGATATGTACACACTGAAGGACTTGAAAAAGCAACCCAAGAGCTGGGAAAGAAGTGGTGGGAACAGGGAGGGACAGAACATAAGGAGGTTTCACATATAAACTGTTTTGCCAAATTCTCTGCCCTTTCCAGATCTGCCTTTCCTTCATCTGGACAACAGCTGGACAACCACAGCCATTTTCTCCTGAGCGTTTCGTTATAGGAAACCAAAATACTATTACTGAAATAATCCTCTTCCACTGGTATGGCCAGATAGAGAAGCAGGCTCCAAATTATGCCAGTGCATTTACTCCCCGGAGCTGAAGCTTATGTGATCTGTCTCACCTCTCCGGCCCACCCACCCCCTTCTCCAACCAGCCTCCTGCCCACTACTCACAGTCTTGAATCCTTACCTGTGGGCATTCTTTATCTGCCTCCCCTCTACTGTATAATGCCCTGAAAGCCTCTGACCCCCTAATTACCTAGTTACCGCTGTCCTTTCTCCCAAAGCCTGCCTCAGTATGTGTATTCTCAAAAACCCATCCCTTATTCGAAGGGGGAACTGCCCCACGTACCTGAAAGCTCAACCAGCTAACCAAACATACCACCATGAAATCCAGTCAAAAACAGAAAACAGAATTACCTGAAACCTTCTTCCCCTGCCCTCCCGAAAAGAACAATTTTCAGCAAGTCCACGTGGCGTCAGAACACATCTCTGACATTAGTGTTTCTGTTCACTGCTAGCTGCCTGCCACCCTTCCAGAACATCTCCTTTCTCCCCAGTGGCACTGTGCACCCAGGGCCCCCAGCCTGGACAGCCGGAAGCAGTCAGCAGCGCTTCCTCACGACCACGTGACTTCCGGAGATCAGGGCCTAGACCATTCCTCTGCTTACTCCCAAGGCATCACCCACGGAGCATCTGGGTCAGGGTTTAGAGGAGGAAAGGTGCTTAAAAACTGATGTGGAATCTAGGAATCTGGCTCTGCTACTTTCTAACTCCGTGATTCCCTGAGCCTTAAAAGTTGGCACAACAACGGGACTGACTTCATAGAGTTACTGTACAACTGAGATAAATGTTTAGGAAAGAGAATGTTGGGAAGATAGCCGCACTATCTGTACAATCATACAGCTATGATTACTTGTCTTTAAACTCCTCACAGGGGAAATTTCAAAAACTTAATTCTACCCCCACATTTGGCCACCTCTTCACCAAGGAGGCTACTGGCTGGAGGATGTTGTAGGTTTCCTTTGGATTCACTGACCTCGGACTAGGTACCGGAGCTGGTCCCGCCCTGGGTTTCTGGACAAGGGCAATTCAGAACGCGCAAGACCAGTTCTCCACCTGGGAGGTACTCACAAACCCCGTTCCCTTCTTTCACTCACCCCATTTTACACTGGGAAAGGCATATTCAAAATCATATTCTATAATAAAAGTAAAGCAGGAACACCTCAGAGATAACAACACAATATTCACTATGAAACAAGTTACAAAGGGCCTATGTTTTTATACAAAGGCCAAAGTTTATTTGAGGTGAGGCTATCAGATTTGATAGTTCAGAACTTAGAATACCTAGACAAATAAAAGGAAGACTAAAGGTATTTTTCATCTACAACAATTGCTATCTCTGTTCCTTAGAGGATACAGGTTTTTTTTTTCCTATCTCCTATACACACATACACACACATACTTCTACAAAATTATCTAGTTACATGGCTGCATCTGAAATACCAGAAGAAATCTAATTCCCATTTATATCTCTTTTCTGTTTCTTGTTCAGCTGGTCACAGCAGAATTGAATATAAAGTATCTGACATCTCTGCTGAGGAGGAGAAAAATGGCAAATGACACTCAGTAACAAGTACCCAAGGTCCTGGGGAAGGAATGCAGTCTATTGAATCTTCTACCCTGGCCAAACCTTATCCCTGTATTCTTATCGCATCTGTTATCTGCACATGCAAAGCTTCCCTGTATGGGCAAAAGAACGCCCCAGTCCAGAGGCCCCACCTTTGGCAAACAGGTGTTGCTATGCCTGCGAATATAACACCAGCCAGAGCCAAGACGGGGCTCCTCGGCTACAGGCAGAGTGGTTCAAAGGAAGTGAACATCTGAGGAATGCAGCTGGGGCCAGGCCTGCTCTTGCCCAGGATTTTGGTTCTGCTTCCCACCTCCAACAGAGGGAAAAGGCTGACACACACAGGTGTTCACAGCCATTGGGCCAGAGTTTTACAAGGAAGCAGATGAGGCAGTGAGAAGACGCTGTTTCCTGGTAGCACAGCTCATAGGAAAAAACCGGAAGAGAGGAGATAGAAATCTATTCTTTGTGAAAATAGGCCTCTGGACTCTGCCCTCAGGTCTTCATACCCATGTTAACCTTTTCCAGAAGCTTCCCATAGGCTGTAATGAGAAAAGGTGAAAAGAGCAGATTAAACAGGTCCCCGGATAGGGAAGAAGGAAGAGGGAGGGGGAGGGATGGAAACCTCATCATCAAGGCACAGGCCCCATATATCCTGGTCTATAGAGAGTCCAAAGTCAACCCATCTACATGTGCTAAGGCCCATCTGGGAACACAGGCCACACTGGAGGGACCCACAAAGTTATAAGAAGTGCAGGCACTTTCAACCTAGCTGAGAAAATAGGTCAGACAAATGGATGGACAGGGTCACGGACACACACCGTAGCATGTAACAAATGAAAACAGCGACAGTTACAGAAAGTACCATTCCAAATGGACCAACAACAGCATCTCTCTACTTGGCTGAGATAAACACAGAGCAGAGTGGCGTTTCTCCCACACGAACACTCCCTGTGTCTATACTGTCTTATCTGCGATTTTAATGTGGCTTCTGGCCAAATCCCTGCCAACAAGTGCCACAGGAACAGGAGAGTGTAGGTTATTGTATTTGTTAGTTAGGGGTGGGGGGTGTTATTTCTTCTTCGTGGAAACGCAGGTCCCAATTACCCTGATGTAGGGCTATGGAGCACGGTGTGCAGCCCTGGCATGTTAAAATGTGAAATATTTTAAGGGTGCAGTCATTTCTTCCTCCTCAGCACCTGAGCTTCTGCCAATCTCGCAATGAGATAACACAGCCTCCTTCCCACAAGACTTTGCTAGGCAGCCACTCACTGGGCACAGGCCCTGAATAATTCATGGTCAGCCCGGACACTCAGGAGCACCAAGGCCTGCCAGCTGCCATGAGCTGGGAAGCCAGTTCCAGACTTACTATGAAAGAATTACCAACTATCAACTACCTCTGAGACCTTCTTCACAGAAACCAACCCCTCTTCCCACTTTTCTTCTCCCCATTTTCAACGAGGTACGTTCCCACCAGATCAAAGTGTAATTTTACTCTAAGGAAGACAGATGCCAAGTACTGATGGCATGAAGAGAAAGTGGTGCCCTCCCACAAAAGCACAGTCAGGGTGTCACTTCCCACTCAGGACACTGAGATGACATGGGTAAAGGGACAGCCACTGTGCCTGACACAACAGATGCTCAGTAAATGCCAGTCCTCGTCCCTTCCCCCTCCCTGTCCCTCTGCTCCAGCCAAGCTTGATCCACATCCCACCGCTGGTTTTGGCCTTTCCCACCTCCACGCCTCTGCTCTGGGCACTCCCCTCTCCTCTGTCTATCCTTGAAGCCAAGCCCCAAATGTCCATCCTCCAGAAAGATTTCCCGGATTATCCCAGCCGACATGACTGCTCCTTCTCAGAAATCCTATACCCACAACCATCAGCCCCCCTGGCCTGGCACCTATCATGCCCTGCCCCAGAGTATTGCTTTTCTTGTGCACCAGTCCTATCAGCCTAATTAAAATAATGGAAAGTGCACCAGTTATGGACTCAAGAGAAGTGAAAAATGGGACTCCAGTCTCAGTTTTTGTCACTGACCGGCCTTGTGAGCCTGAGCCGGTCCCTCTGCTTCTCTGATTTTCTCCCTAAAAACCAGGGGATCTGAAATCGAAGAAAAGCTCTAAGGTCCTCTGGATATAAGGCTTTTGGAAATGCATCACAACCTGTTTTGGGGAAGACGCAAGTCTTGGATAAACTTCACTCTACATCCCCCAGCCCGGTATCCTCTACAAAGCAGCTGTTCAGAAACGACTCGGCCGTTTCAGAAGCCTCAACGCTGAACGGAAGCCTGAACAGAGCCTATGAGGGAGCTGGCACTGCCCGGAGAACTGCAGAGCCCACTCCACCTTATGTAACACTCCTTGGTCTACATGTTAATCCTTCAAAAAAAGAAGATGAGAGTTCCAACTCCCAACAGGTGTCAAGAGGTCCTTTCCAAAATGTGTCCACCTAAGCCAACCATTTGATTTATGGATAAGGAGAATGAGGCACAGAGAGGCATGCGCAGAGATCCAGAGTAAGTTACCACATGCCAGAAATGAGGAAGTAGGCCTTCTGAATTCCTGCTGCCTTTCATTTCTAGGGCAAACCAGGAGTAGAGGACAGAGGAAGTGGCAGGCATTTCTCAGAGCTCTCTGTCCAGGAAGTGGGTCCAGGGCTCAAAATCAGGAAAAGCCTATCTTCATCGCCTCTCCCATCTCACCTTCCAGCTTCCAACACCAAGGTGGAGCCAACAGGCTCATGCTAAGTGGCAGATGATGCTTATTTTCCACATTCCCTGATGTCCAGCATGTCCCAGCACAGACAGAATGAAGACCCAGACCCTGGTAATGACAGCTTCAATCCTACCTCACAGACCAACACAGAATCAAACACACTGTCAGCCCTAGGAAACTCTCAGTTTCCTGCACTGGACTTTTCTTTATAATTCTTAGGATGTTCTGAGAGAAGAGTTTACTTAGGATGCATTTTTTAAAAACATCTGTCAAATGGATTCGTTGATGATAACTAGAATTTTAATGACAGGTAAGGAGTGAAGTGAGCTAAGAGAGAAACCAAGCTCTTTTCCGAAACCTGACATGTTCATCTTCAAGCACCTCTCCACTTGCCTTTTATTGCCATTTCTCTCACCCTCTTAATTACCATCTAACCAGGGAAAAACACAGATTGTGACCATGATGGTGCCTTTCTCCACTACACCTTACTTTTTATAACATCATAAAAGCTTCAGTAGAGAATGTGGAGAAATTGGAATCCTTGTGCACTGCTGGTGGCAACGTAAAATGTTGCAGCTGCTGTGGAAAACGGCATGGAGGCTCCTCAGAAAATTAAAAAAAAAATACGTATGATGCAGCAATCCCACTTCCGGGTATATATCCACCCCCAGCCCCAAACCTGAAAGCAGGATCTCAAAGAGATATGTGCACGCCCACGTTCACTGCAGCATTTTTCACAAGAGCCGAGCGGTAGAAGCAACCCAAATGTCCACTGATGAATGAAGAGATAAAGAAAATGTGGCATATACACACAGCAGATTATTCTGCCTTAAAAAAGAAGGCCATCTTGTCCCATGCCACAACATGGATGACCCTGGAGGACGTCATGCTAAGTCATTATGAGTGCATCATGAAGAAAGCCAGCCATAGAAAGAAAAGTCCTGTATGATTCCACTTACACGTGGTATCAAGAGTAGTCAAACTCATGGAAACAGTGGAATGGAGGCTGCCAGGAGCTGGGGAGAGGGGGACGTGGGGGGTGGTTCAGTGGGTACAGAGTTTCAGTTTTCCAAGATGAAGTTCTAGAGATCTACTACCGAACAATGTAAATATAGCTAACACTACTGAACTGCACACTTAAAAATGGTTAAGATGGTAAATTTTATGTGTTTTTTACAATTAAAAATAATTTTTTAAAAAACCACTTTACTAAAGGGTCAGAGAGAATGCAGTACTGGGTATAGACAAACAGCAGGTCTAAAGCTATGCGGTATGTGTGTGTGACTCCGAGGCTCAAACAAACATTCTCAGATGCTATCGAACAACACACGGATCCCTCCAAGCCCACCCATCAACCCTTAAGAAAAAAAAAACTTTATGGGAATCCTGCCAACTGTCATTTTTATATATATATTTTAAAAAGAGGCCTAATACATTAGTTATTGATTCCAAACTGCATCCAAGCCTCATATCTGTGCACAGCACTGTGGGGTAACCTTCATTTACCAGCTAGCACTAGGGTCAGGCCTTAGCATCTCCACAAGTCCAACCTCCATGTTGTTCAGAAATGTTGTTTTTCCAGTCGGCATCTCTGAGATTGAGTCCCCAAAACACAGAAGCACTCACCTGGCAGTTTAGGAATAGTCAGTAGCAACACATCACAGTTAAGCAGGAGTGTGATCACTGACACACTTTGGGTGGGGGTGGGTGGGGTGTGTGTGTGTGTGTGTGTGTGTGTGTGTGCAAATGGGCCCACATGTGCACAGGATCGCCTTGGTGGATATTAAACAGACAAGTTTTCCTTACTCCTAAGGTTTTACGATACTCCAGTGTCAACTGCCCTGCAATACTTATATCTGCCCACCCAGCTGAAGAATGCTGATGTCCTATCAGTATGGGCACATAGATAGTTTTCTGTCGATAATTTTAGTGTAGGGGCACCTGGCTGGCTCAGTCGGTGGAGCCTGTGACTCTTGATCTCAGGGTTGTGAGTTTGAGCCCCATATTGCAGGTGGAGATTACTTAATAAATAAGTTTAAAAAAAAAAGAATTTTAGTGTAATAAAGGCTCATGAAGCAACAGACCAAGGTTCTTAACTGATCAAAATGTCCTTCTATCCTGCCTATTGGATGATGGAAGGGCAAACAGCAAAACACATTACACAGGAAACAGGTCTGTAATTTGAAGCTATTCTAATCGAGATTTGGTAACACTCTATAAAAATCTGCATTTCTGACTCATCAAACATAAAAAGGTAACAAAAAAATTAACAAGCGCCTAGGACTTGAGTCTGAGTCACTGAGCATTTCATATTTCCTGGAGAAGGACAAAGGCTGCTATCATCCCTATACCCATGCACAGTTTGCTTCTCACTGTATACACAGAAACCACCAGGAAAAGAGGCCAAAACTCACCTTGGTAACAAGAGGATGTTAGCCTGCTAACTGCCCGGGAGCTCACACACAATCTTAAAGGCTTAAGGGACCTTGGAATCTAACCAGTCCACCCCCTCATATTTTGCAAATGAGGGAACTGAGACTGGGAGTTGGATGATTCTCTCATGTCTCCACTGGCCAGGCCCGGTCGCGCCCAGGTGTCTTGGCTGCAATAACAGTGCCCACAATAGCCTGCTATCTGAAGCCACTTCTGTAAATACCATGAAAAAGCTCCGTGACCCAGGGCCGCCTGGCTGACTCTGTCGGGAGAGCACAGGATTCTTGATCTTAGGGTTGTGAGTTCAAGTCCCACACTGGGCACAGAACTTACTTTACATGAATGAACGAACAAGCAAACTTTTTTTGAAACTTTGTGACCTAAGAAAAAGTTTTCCCGGGATGCCTGGGTGGCTCAGTCAGGTAAGCGTCTGCCTTCAGCTCAGGTCATGATCCCAGGGTCCTGGGATCAAGTCCCGCATCGGGCTCCCTGCTCAGCGGGGAACCTGCTTCCCCCTCTGCCTGTTCTGCCTGTGCTCCCCCTGCTTGTGTGCTACACGCGCACTCTCTCTCTCTCTCTGACAAATAAAAATCGTAAAAAAAAAAAAAAAGTCTTCCCTAGATACAGTAGGCATGTTACATAAAGTGCCCAGCTAGTATCTGTCACTTGGTAGGGTCTTAGGATACTTATTCAATTCTATCCTTCCTAAAAATGAAAAAAACTTGTTTTTTTCAGGTTTTGCAATCCACCAACAGTCATATCTAGGATTAAGTGTGTATTTCCATATCATATAAGATAATTCATTCTGTATCTTTTTAATATACTATTTAACACAGATAAATGTTTGCCCTTTTTTTTTTTAATAGATAGGTCACTTAGGCCTCCCTTTTTAAATCACTTTTCGCTTTTGCGTGACCCAAACAAAAAGAAAAAACACTGTAAAATATCAGATTCTTACCTCTGCTTTCCTGTTAAGTATAGGTAACGTGTGTCCTATTGGGAAAGGTTTTAAAATAAACTCAATCATCACTGATGTCACAAGTGAGTGTTCATTGCTTAAAACCAAAACATAAAAGACTGTGCTCTAATTTCTGTTCCTGCAACAAGTCTCATCTTCTGAGTTTACTCAAGGGGACTCAGTCTTACTCACGATTCTCTAATATGGAATAAAAGTAGGGAGAGGTACAAGACTTTTTCCTCCCACCAATTAAAGGGCATTCAGAGACCTACAAATACTTATTCGAAGGAGAGCAATTTCCAGTAGAGTTGAAAAAGGCATGCCAAAGATAGGCATCAGAGGCTTGCAATGACCGTCCTGGACCACAGGACCTCTGATTTATGTTAGCACTAAAGCAGGCAGGCTGGGGCAAAGAGCAACCCGGTTCGGAAAACCTCAGATTGAAATCTGTTAAAGGGGGGGCTCATGCCCCCTACTAAAGACTGTTGTTAATATTATAGTAATATTTTTATAATCTTCTCCAAGATGAAAGCAATACACAAATTTGAAGTATTATAAATAATCCCACTGAAAATCTAGTAATATTTCTTCATTATCCCGTGATACCAAACTACAGCTGTCTCAACAAGGAGGAACAGGGGCTAAAGCTAAATAACCCCCACGAAGGACCAGTCTCTTCCAGTCAGAGCCAGCCTGTTCCACTGGGATTTTCTGCACTAAGCATATCTCTCTTACCCCAAGGAACACAGCTCTCTCAATCCTATCTCCATCTCTCTCTCTCTCCCTCCCATCTTGACTGTTTCCAGGGGGACGGTGGCGTGGGGGGTAACTTCTCAACCTCTGCTCCAAGAAGAATGTTTAAATATCTTTACTGCACTTTCCTCCTGAATCATTCTCTCTGTAAATGCTTAGAGTTGTGATCGTTCTAATGAGCATAGAGTATAAACGTAAAACAGGCAAATGTAAGAGAAGATGCAAATGCACAGAATAGAACACTTTTTTTTAAGAAAATGGAAGTCTTTTTCAGTGCTTTTCCTGCCCCCCAGAAGGCCTGAGGGTCACACATGTTCTTTAAACACCACAGCGATCAGCCACAGGTCACCACTGTCTTTAAGTCACCAGAACATGTGCCCTTTGAACGCGCCTGCTTTCCCACCTTGACTTCTCCTCTTCCACCTTGTGTGAATGCAATATTTCTTAATATGGAAGGCCTCCTTGCAGGAGGAGAGCAGAGCCCTCTCTTCGGAAGGTTTATTGATTGATTGACTGTTTTAGGGAGTGCAAGCGAGTGGGGGAGGGGCAGAATCCCAAGCAGTCTCCACCCTCAGCAGTGTGGAGCCAGATGCCGGGTCTGATCTCATGACCCTGAGATCGTGACCTGAGCTGAAATCAAGAGTGGGACGCTGAACCGACTAAGCCACCCAGGTGCCCCCAGGTTTATTTTCATAATGAAATATAATTAACACCTCACACACAAGCCCACTGCGTGCAGACAGGGAGCTCGGTGCCTTCCACATTATTGTAAGATCTCTCAATAATCCCCAAGGTGGACTTTATGACTCATCATATAGAACTTGCTCACCACCTTAGAGCTGGTAAGTGGTAGAACAGGGATTTAATCTTGGACCATTCTTCCTTTCCCAGCATCAGCCCTGAGATGGACAGTCCTGGGTGCCTGAATGCAGACCCCTGGAACACTGGGCGCTCAGGCCACAGAGGGACTCCAAACACGCATCCAGAGAGGCAGCCTGGGAGAGCCTTGGGGCCCATATAGTTTCCAAATGCTGGAGAGAATGCAGAATAAAGTGAGCTAAGGAAAACGTGATATAATCCTGAAAATTGGAGGCCACGTGATAAGAGAAAAAAAAAAAACAACAACAAAAACCCAACAGAATCTGCTTTGCAGATTCATGACCAACATATCTGACACCACCCTCATCTACCCCGAGCATCTAGCAACCAAAAGAAAAACTTGGCATGAGGCTTTTATATACATAACCAAAACCAAACTCATGTTCCTCCCTCCTCCCATTCCCAGGCTCCACAGCCCACTGGAGAGCAAGTCCTCGGGATCTTACCTCAACAGTCTAAGTTCTTGCTCTCTCAAGCCTTTTGTCACTGCCCCAGTTTCGGGGCCTCTTCCTCGTCTCTTCCCTGGACAAACATGACATTCTCCCAAGATCACTCCCCTCCCTCCAGCCATCTCCCAAGCCATCCCCCTCGGGGTCCCCAGAGGGCTCCTCCTGACACAGAAGTCCAGGGCTGTCAGTGGTTCTCAGGTTGGGGCTTCACGACCCCTGGGGGTAGAAATCTAGGGAAGACCACTCAGTTTCATCCAGGTTGGCTCCAAATTTGCCATTTAACACAGTGAGGTAACAAATTAAATTCTATTTGAAAATACAAATTCTCCTGAGCTAAATGTTGAAAACCAGCGGCCAAAAGGATAAAAGCTGAACTCCTCGGCATGGCATTCAAGGCCCTCCTTGTCTGCACAATGAGTTTTCCCTCAAACTCCTTCTGCATTTCTGCACGTGGTTCCCTGAGAGAGCCAGGCACCATTTGCTCAGCTGAAAACTCCATCTACTGATGCTGCCTGTCCTGTGAGAAGTGAAAATCTCTGCTGACCACAGACTTGCGTTCACCTCGTTCACTTCATCACCCATCTCTCTATTTCTAATACTAACCACAGTACCTGGTGGGTGCTCGATAAAATTTCACTTAGTCATTCACTAATAAAATGACACAAAAATCAAATACCCCCTTACTCATTTAATCATCATGATTCACATAGCTTAAAAACAGAGAGGCCACTTTGATGTCCTTTTAAATGCACCTGCTACCACTAATTAGTAGATCAATAGTAGCATTTTAAAAAAATGGGAGAGAATAGAAAACATCATAGCATCTCATGAATTCAAGTTCAGCATCACATTGTGAAACTTAAATGTGGGTGAATACACAAACACACCCACATACATTAATTTTTGCGTGTACGGATTACCATGTAAAATATATTTCCTACTGATACTCTGCTCAAATTTTTTTCTGTCAAAATCTTAAGTCAGTTATAGATTGGATCAACATGATCAGTCGGAAGTCTTCTGTTCAGTTTAAGAAACATAGAAACTTCAACCTCTATGATAAAATTCAGTTCAGACAATAATGGTGTTAGGTGTGCCAATTAAAATGGCTCCCTGGATGTGAGGGGGTCTAAAAAAAAAAAAAAAGATCTTCATGTGGGCACACCTGAAGATTACACCTGATGAAATGCACAAAGCAAGCTGCAGAAGCACACCTGTTAACTCAGTGCTGTGCGTTTCGGGTTTCGAATTCGTATCAAGTATATCCTCCAGCCTTGCCTCCTCTCCCTCCTGTATTTCTCAAAGCTGTCTTGAATACCTCTACATTATTTACAAGCATCCCTACTAACACTGGCCTTCCCTCAAATGCCTGGAGACAACTCCATGGACAGTGTGTTTAGGGGCTCAGGGAAAAGCCGGAAGCACACACTAATCCTCTGCAGAGTGACCAGCTCCAGGTATAAAGTTTTGTGTTTTCACCATAGGGACATATAAAGGGCTAATCGATTTGGTCTGTAAACTCATTTCTGTAAAATCAGCTTCAGGACTGTCAACCCTGGGAACTGTCGAACCCATCTCAAAAAAGGTAAAAATTGACCAAGGGCCGAGCTGGCTAAATGACACACTGCCAGTCCCATGGACCTAGAAAGTTGCTGGATAGCTTTTGTTGTTAACGAAAGAAGAAAAGGTTTAAATTAAACACCGGTTAAGGGGCCTCTGGGTGGCTCAGTCGGTTAAGCATCTGCCTTCAGCTCAGGTCATGATCCTGGAGTCTCAGGATCGAGCCCCACATCGGTCTCTCTGTTCGGCAGGGCGTCTGCTTCTCCCTCTCCCTCTGATCCTCCCCCATCTTGTGCTCTCTAATAAATAAATAAAATATTTTTTAAAAAATTTAAAAAAATAAACACCGGTTAAAACGACAACAATGACAACAGCACTCTAGTCCACGTGTAGCCTTGTCTGAGGGATAGATGAATGGCCTTTGGCCGTCATAGCGAAATAAAAGTATTCTAGGAACCATAAACTACAATTATGGCATTCTATTCCCTGTCATGCTTGGCCACCACATTCACCAAATTCCCTATGTCCTTAAAGTCACAATACATTATTCCAGGAGGACAAGTGTGGCCAGCATTTATAAATTTGTAATGACCCATTAAATCATCAACTCCAACTGCTGGCACCCACTCGAGGCTAACTGACACACGAGAAAACACAGGCAAACTGCAGACCAACCTAGGAGTGCGCACCTCTTTAAAAATGCCCCCATCAAGCACCTTCAATATCCTGAAACATGGAAGGTAAAGAGATAAAGAGCTTTTGAGAGAGGTCCAGAAGCACAGCAATGACCTGAGGAAGGAGTGGACAAATAAATCTTTAGCTCTAGCTCTTTGGGGCAAAAAAGTATAAAACCCTAGGAGCGGACACTTGCAGCACAAAAGGAAGCAGGGGCCACACTGAGAGCATCATGTGAAAAATATCTGATCCTCTGTGTAATGGTTTGTACCAGCTTAAAAATTATGCCCCAAACTTCCAACAGCATCTCTATAAGTTAATATTGTAGTAGAGAGATGAGATCCTGCAAGAATGAAAATCTAAGACGAATACTCTCTGGTGAGAGAAAGATTAAACTCCAGATTAACTATCAACATGTCCTGCTTCTGCTTATTACTACAAAAAAAGGTGTTTCAATAATATGCATGGAAAGTATCTCAAAAGACACGCGTCAAACTTTTAAAAGGAATTCTCTCTTACATTATAATGTAAAATTCTTAAACACAAAGAACTAACTCTTTGACGGGTATCATAGAAATTAGGGGCAAATTTTCCCCAAATGAAGTGGATACTTGGTAGATCTGACCATGAATGGCTCTTCAATCTGACAAGTAAAAGCACCTAACTGCATTCTGATTTCTATGAGGCGCTGTAGGAAATGTTGAAAGAAGTATTATTCAGTCACAATCTCAAGGGGTTTACTGATCAGCTGGAGAGAGAATATGGATACACACACCTGAAGCACACACATGTAACTAATATGATTCAGGGGGTAGGATACGGAAAGCAACAGGCAAAGAAGTTTCTTGAAAATGTCAGTCTGAGCCACACAGGAGATGGCTTCATGGAGGAGCCAGGGCTCAGGCTGGAGACAGTGGAGAGGCTTGGGTTTCCTCAAGACCTACAGGGCGATCCAACAGGTAACAGGGAATGCGGGGAGGGCCGGCGACTGGCAAATAGCCCAGCATCTCTCTGATGCTGTTAAGATGCCTACAGACACAATCATGTGGCTAGTAAAGCAATTTCACATAGGTGCTCAAGAAATCTAAAGAGTCTGCAGAAATTTAAACCTGTATGGCAAAATTTTTCTCAGCCTCACCCAATAACGTGTCCATCGCCCAATGATGTCACTACCTCAGGGTTCTGAAAATTCACAGGTTTGCAGGAAAGAGGTCAAAACTCAAGCTCAGCAAATTCCCCTGAAGATTACCCCAATGAGAATAAGGAAAAAGAAATGTGGAAAGGGGACATGTTTTTCTTTTTTTTTTTTTTTAAGACTTTATTTATTGAGAGAGAGAGAGAGTGCGCGAGCACAAGAAGGGGGAGTTGCTGAGGGAGAAGCAGGCTCCCGCTGAGCAAGGTGCCCAAGGTGGGGCTCAATCTCAGGACCCTGCGATCATGATCTGAGTCAAAGGCAAACGCTTAACCCACTGAGTCACCCAGGTGCCCCGGACATGTTTTTCAACCAGAGAATGAAGAGGCTAAGATTTAGGTTTTGGGGAAGGCTCACAACACTTTTATGTAATCCTGTCACATTCATTGCTTATTTTATACACATGATCTATTTCCCCAAAATAGATTAAATGTGGGTAAGGAGCATGGTAATATGGTGCTTACAGTGTTGTAATGCTAAAAAAATCTGGAATGGTGCCATTACTGGGCACCTGTCATACTCTAAGAATGGTGCTGATCCTTGAGGCCTCAAGAAGACAGGATGGGACAGAGAGTTTCCAAGAAACAAAATAGTTAAATTCACAAGTTAACAACTTAGGTACAAACAAAGCATCTTATTAGAGGCACAGTCTAAAGACGGAAATGCTAATGTTCATTCCTCTTTGTGAACTTTATTGTTTCAAAGACCTTAATGGAAGCTGTACATTATTGGTTGTTTTTTAAAAAATATTTTATTTATTTGAGAGAGAAAGCGAGCGCACACAGGCGGGGGGAGGAGCAAAGAGGGAGGGAGAAACAGGCTGCCCACTGAGCCCAACACGGGGCTTGATCCCAGGACTCTGGGCTCATGACCTGAGCAGACGGCAGACTTACCCAAATGAGTACCCAAGTGCCCCTGCCTTTTTTTTTTTTTTAAGAAAGCAATCAGACAATAGCAAATGTCACCTTGTCATTTTATAACAGTTTTATTTCTGAATCAACAACATCAATCTATCTGAAAATGTGCTGGGGGCATTTTTGTTACTTATTGTTATCTGCGCAGCACCCACCTCCTTTTTCAGGAACAGGTCCATGATTGCAGAGAGAGCCACCATGCTCTTACATCCCTCCACACCCTGCACCACAGTTCACTGGTTCAGGAGTAGCCCCCTGACCAAAGTCTAATAAACTATAGCCTCCCTATCAATCCCCCCCACCATGTTTCCAACTGAAACTAGAAGAATGGGGAGAGTGGCGGATAGCAACATCCAGGGGCAGACAGCAATCATCTTTCAGTCACCTGAAAGACTACCTCCAAGGGGAGAGACAGACGCTAAAAACAAGAGACTGAGAGATGGAAAGCTTAATTTCTGTGATTCCTGGGGCTGTCTGTACCCTGCCTTTCCCTTGGGTTGGCTGCTTAACTCTTCCTTTGATCATGCAGAATGCCCCAGCATCTTTCCCCCAAAGTCCCAATATAAAGTACAGTCTTCCACCACACTGCAATTCTGCATTAGAAATGCCAACCACAGCCTCTGTCAGCCAAATGCCCTCTGAGTTGTGAATGGATGGGGCTGGTATGTTTTGTACATATGACTTCCTGCTCTTCTCCAGCATTGTGGATACATCTTCCTCTTCTTCTTCTTCTTTTTTTTTTGAGAGAGAGATGGAAGAAAGAGAGAGAGAGCAGGGGAGGGGCAGAGGGAGAGAGAAAAACCCAAGCAGTCTCCACAGCCAGCACAGAGCCCAATACAGGGCTCAATCCCATGACCCTGTGATCATGACCCAGGCCGAAATCAAGGGTAGGACACTCAACCGACTAAGACACCCAGGCACCCCGTGGATAACTCTTCTAAAGTAATCATTTGCAGGGGCCCCTGGCTGGCTCAGTCTATAGAGCATGTGTCTCTAGAGCTCAGGGTCGTGAGTCTGAGTCCCACGCTGGGTGTGGAGCCTACCTAAAATGTAAATAAATAAGCAAATGTATGTATGTATGTGTGTATGTATGTAATCATTTGTAAGTATCCAGTTGGCCACGGCCTGGTGTAATAAGATTATTTGGGCCAATCAGAGCCCCATCTCCGTATTCAATCTCACAGAAATTTTACTAGAGAAAACCAGGATTTTAGCGAGTCATCTGGCAAGGAGGTCAAAAGAGAAAAGATTGGCAAGAGGTAGAGCTGGAATTACAGTACCCCAAAGCCACGTGTGAGCTGAGTCAGGAGTGGGCAGATACGAATACTCTGTACAGGGCTCCAGTGAAGGAGGCAGGCAGCCCACGTGAAGGATGAAGAAGGTCTCCGGCCCCACAGCAGCCACAGTCGCGAATGGATTTCTAGGGCTCATCAGCCTGAAATTTTGCACTAACCCTCCCTCACGCCTCCCTCACTCCACTACAGACATAGCCTTTTTTACTCAGATAATTCAAGTGAATTTCTGTTCCTGACAACCAAAAAGAACTACCCAAAAATAACTCTGAATGCAGGATTCTTTTCGGAGAAGCCAAACAGTAGACACAGACCGAATGCTTGTTACCTTGTTACTCAGATCCCTCCCAGTGGATTACTATTTAATGGGATCATGTCAAGACTGACAAATATGCCTTTGAATAACCAAAACCATCTTCTTTAATCAACTTGGTGTCAAAAATCAAAATGTAATTTAAGAAACTAACATCTAGGCATCAATCTCTCTACAAATCAGAAAACTAAACTGAATGGTATCACGGAAAACAGTGGTTAAATAAGACCTTAGGTCTTTGAACTGCATTATTATAAAACCTACTTTTTGACACTTTTGGTTCTTCCTAACCGTCGACATTTTATTTTTAAAGTGTAGAGGACTTTACAAATGTCCTGTGTGTAAACTGTATCTTCCCTTTTTATCTTTCTATGATGGTACCTGTTCACAGGTCTACTTTAGTAGAAACTGGCGAAGGAGTTAAACTACGTAAGTGCATTTATTTTTATTTTTATTTTTTCAAAGATTTTATTTATTTATTTGACAGAGAGAGAGACAGCCAGCGAGAGAGGGAACACAGGCAGGGGGAGTGGGAGAGGAAGAAGCAGGCTCATAGTGGAGGAGCCTGATGTGGGGCTCGATCCCAGAACGCCGGGATCACGCCCTGAGCCGAAGGCAGACGCTTAACCGCTGTGCCACCCAGGCGCCCCTACGTAAGTGCATTTAATAAATAACCACATGAGACACCAAACAACAAAATGAAAAACTTCCTAAGTCCACAGTACTTTCAGATACCTACAATGGATCTGCCATCTGTTTCCAGGAACTGCCAGATAAAAAAGTATTAAGATGTTAGTAGCTTTCATAGAATTTTCCTGCTCTTTCTCACTAATCTACCACAATTACTTACATAAGAGAGCAGAGGGAGAAATGAGGTACTGATACATGCTATAACATAGATGAACCTTGAAAATGCTTTGTTAAGTAAAAGAAGCCCCGTCACAAAAGGCCCGATTCCCTTTATATAAAATGCCCAGAATAGGCAAATCCATAGTCAGAAAGTAGAGTAGCGGTTGCCTGGAGCTAGGGCGAGTGGGAAAATGGGAAGTGACCGCTAATGTGTATGGGATTTCTTTCTGGGGCGATTACGATGTTCCGGAATTAGTGGTGATTGTTGCACAGCTTTGTGAGTATATTAACCACTAAAGTGTATACTTGACAGAGGCAAATTTTATAATATGTAAATTATATCTCAATAAAGCTGATATTTAAGAGTCAGACAGATGGGGACAGGGTACACTGGCAGAAAGAGCCAGGAAAAGAAAAATCTTAAGTTTTTCCTCTTGCTTACCCAGACAGTCCCCAACAAAAGATAAGTTATATTCCCTAATAAGTTCATTCGCAAATTAACCACCAAATGTATGGGATTTTCTCATAGAAATGATGGTTGGAGTTCCTTAAAAATAAGAGGCTGACTTAAGGAAAGTATTCTGGTGGGGTGGGAAAAGGAGTTAAGGCAAAGGCTAAGGGTGGAGTAAGAGAGGACTAAAGGGGTAAGGATCAAGGGAAGTCCTGCAGGTGGCTGAGAAATGAGAATGGGGCTCAAGAAGACGGGGGCAGGAACGGGGGCTGGGTTAGGAAGAGGGAATGGTGTGTGGTTAAGCGGTGCAGTGAAGGAGAGGAAGGGCAGGCCAGTGCTCCCCCCGCCAGGATCATTCAACTCAGACACTATGGGATGTCAGCATCGCTAAGGTGAGAACACAATGTGAAGGGTGTAAGGAACAGCAGCAGGAACCCAGGCTGATTTCCAGAGTGGGGAAGGGGTCATCTCCAGCAGTCAGAGGAAAGGGAGGGAAAGAAGACCTGAGACAACTGTATCCAAACAAGAAAGAAACCATTCCTGCATTCCTCTGGTCAGGAAACTGCTGAAGCTGTATGTACACAGAAAATAAATTGAGGGTATAACCTAGAACTCCATGTAATGACCTAAACAGACTTTCTCCTCAATAGTTTTCATGAACCTCTTCAGTATGAAATGCTCTTTCAGATTCAGATTTCATAAATAATGGGTGGTATATTTACTGTGCACTAGGGACCATGCCTCTCTCTCAAATAATCCCAAATAATGCAAAATTTAGGCAAACAGCTTCAAGAGTGGGTGAGGAAAATAATGGATAGCTGTTAAAGCCCTGTTAATCCTGACTATAGAAACCCATTCCATCACGTGAGAAGTCTCTCCCTTGGGCCATAGAAGTGCTGCATCCGAACAGGGCGGGTGGGTGTGCAAGTAAGAAAAGTTCTCGATTTAATTTTAGAGAAATGAGTCCAACCTTGAGAAGCCAAAAGCAGACTTTGCGTTTTAATGAGAGGGGTCCTTGGGGATCTGCAACCTGGCCTCTTTGGTTTTGCGGCGGTGGAAACAAAGCAGCCATGCCCAGGTTCAAGCCCCCGTCCCTCCCCAAGTTCCAATGATCTTCACATGACTCCATCCACCCTCTTCAAATGACTGCCATTCTTCCTCTTGTGGTCAGCCTTTGCCTCTAAATTACTAGAGCACTAACTGCCTATACCCCCTTCCTGGAACTTGCATACATGTCTAGTTAATGTTTCGTGTAAATAGGTTTTATCTTCCTAATTAGACAATTCTAGACCATGTTTTACAGATCTCTTTATATACCCAATAGCACACTGGCTTTGTACTCCCACTAGAAAGAAATCAAATATTTTATATATAATATAAATATATATCTTTTATTCATTTTGGCAGGGGGAGCGGATTATGAATTAATAGTCTAATCCTGGAAAGTTTCTAAGTAAAACCATCATATTACAGGAGACCATAAAAAATATAAAGCCAATATCTAAGCCACTTCTTTAAAAACTCATGATTGTAGGTAGAAAGACATTAAGATATCTCTGGGAAAAGGTAAACTTAATCTTTTAAGATTTTAAAAGTAGGTTTTCCTCCATCTATGTGCAGGTCTATCTATTCTGGAATTAAGTAAACAATTTAAGTACTTAAATGATAACTTGAAATTTGCAGTCACTTGGGAGAAAGTGATGGCAAGTTCTGCTCCAATTCTCAGGGTACAGAACCCAGCTCTTTTCCTCCTGAGAAAACCCTGTGCCTGAATTTTCTTTTATCTATAACTGCAGAACTTTCTTTAGGATATACTTTTCAAGTTTCCCTACTAATTTTAATGAGCACTCTAATTTAGGCCCAAAGAAATGTTCTGCCCTCCTGGAGATTACAAATGAGAAGACCCCAACAGTGATCGGGGTTGGGGGGCCTCAACCACCTCTGAGACCACGAGGATCCACCCACACAGGGGCTGGAATGAGGCCTGGGATTAGAGGAAGAATGTACTCCTCCTGCCAGGAGACAGCCCTACACTCAAGTTTGGGTGGAACATGAAGGCCTCTTAGGTGTCGAGATATCAAAACATAAACTGTGACCTACTTGGAGAAAAGGGCAGACTACTATTTTAAAGAAGAGATAAAAAGCTGATTTCCCTTTGGGGGGAAATACTCAGATAAGAAGATAATGAATATTAAGTTAGAATACTAGGGCCATGTCCCAGGAAAATGTTTCTCTACGTGTATCATATGCATTAAAAATGTAGACTACTGGGCTCCCTCCTACATCAGTGAATCTCAACTTATGGGGGCCCTTGAATTATGCATTTTTAAACAAGTATGCTATTCAGTCTTCTGCATCCAAAAACAGTGCTTGAGAGCAGGGCCAAATTTTCAGCTGAAAGAGCAGAGTGCAGATGTGCTGCAGGAGCTGTCTGTTGCTACCTTGCATCCACTTACAAATAGTGCTGGGGGCGCCTGGGTGGCTCAGTCGTTAAGCGTCTGCCTTCGGCTCAGGGTGTGATCCCAGAGTCCTGGGATCGAGCTCCGCATCAGGCTCCATGCTCCGCTGGGAGCCTGCTTCTTCCTCTCCCACTCCCCCTGCTTGTGTTCCCTCTCTCGCTGGCTGTCTCTGTCAAATAAATAAAATCTTAAAAAAAAAAAAATAGTGCTGGAAAGCACAAAAAGGAGAAGTCTTCATTTTTACAGCAACGATTCAACTGATGCATTATTGCTGATCAGAATTTAAATTCACATTTAGTCAAGTGGCCAACTGCTTACTGCTTTATAACATACCCTAGACCAAATACTAGATGGTATTTTAAAGCTCACATTTGTTTGGCAGGATCTATAACGTTTAAAGTGTCTGTGTGAAGGCACTCGAGCTGTCCTCTCCAAATCAGTAGCCATTGGCCACACGTGACTACTGACCATAAGAAATGTGGGTAGTCAAATACGTATTGGATTCCAAAAAGACTTGGTAGAAAAAAATGTAAAGTATCCAACTTCTTATACTGATTGCACATTGATGAGATAATATTTTGGATGATTTGATTAACTGAAATATCTTACTTAGAAAGTTAAAAATCATGTGGCTAATAATACATTTCTTTTAGGCAACACTTTAAAATATTTAAAGCATATCAGTGGTTTAGCCGATTAAATGCTCCACCTAAATTCTTGGTCACTCAAATGACTATGTTTAAAGGGAGTCTGGCCTATACATATAGCAACTAATAACTTACCTACTTTATGGATGTAATGTAAAGGATACAATTAGGTGCCTTCGGCTCATTTTTCTAAGGCTCTCAGCTGTCCTTGATTCCCTACTAACCATGTAAACTCAAGGTCAATTTTTTTTTGCTAAAACCATAGCTTTGCAGAAAGGCTCTTACGCATAACTTTAGCTCATAAATGTTGATGAGTGACATCTCCCAAAGGAATTTCATTTTTAACTTCTTTTTTTAAATACTCATTTATACACAGGCTTTTTCCTACCACTTTTCTATGTCATGATTTTGGGGGTAACAATTAAAACTTCTGAATGTGACAGTAGATGCTAAGATGCTTTCATGCTTTGTTGTCCTCATTACAAAATAGTTCAGATTTTATTTCAGAAAAAAAATTCAAATACAGATAAGTAAAAAGGAAAGTCATTCAGAAATAAACAACACTTTGGCGTATATCTTCCTAATTTTTAAAATTCACTGTTTATGAGTGTTGCTACAAAGACTAATTCTAATTATTTTATCAATTTTTTGTTTGTTTGTTTTGAGAGAAAGAGTGTGCGCTAGTGGGGTGTGGGGGAGGAGGAACAGAGGGAAAGGGGGAGAGAATATCTTAAGCAGGCTCCACACCCAGGGCAGAGCTCCACAGCTGGGGGCTGGGGATGGGGCTCAATCTCATGACCCTGAGAGATCGTGACTTGGGCCGAAATCCAAGAGTAGGCTGCTCAATCAACTGAGCCACCCAGGCACCCCAACTTTATCAGTATTTTCAGGCGAAATGCTGTACTTTGTAAAGGATTACTTTTCCTACTTCCCCTAATTTGTGTTGATTGTACAAAATATAACCTCCAACCATTAACACTTATCACTTGTAGAAAGAAAACATTAACCTTTTACATTTCTTTAAAAGATTAAGTTTTATGTTTTTATTTCAAATAAAATGCTGCTTTGCAAAACACCCCGCTTACTTTGAATCCCTTTCTTCACCACCACATGTTGCACACTATGGGGGCGATTTGGTCAGAGGTCAGGAATGTGGGTATGCCATCATGGGATGCGGGCAATCATTTACAGAAAGCCTAAAAGTCACTTCACAGCACTCTGCCTTAAGGCTGAATCGGCCTGGCGTGACCTCTCTGCTGCACAACCTGATGCACCAGGGCTTTTCTCCTGTCCCTTCGAAATTCTAAATGGGAGCACACAGTGTAGGCGTAAGTATCAATCTCCCCAGCCTCATATACATAAAATTTGTGAACACGGGGCAAGAGTCAATCTTAGCTCTAATTACTTTCTAAAACATTCCTACGTCTTGACCTTTTGAAAGCTAATGATTTGAGAGACTCCCTCTTCACCCAACTTGGGTGAGGGGAAATCTTGTAGATGAAGCTTTTCTCTACTGTGAGAAAAAGCTGTTGTTTCTGTCCCCACCAGGAGATTCCCTAGACAGATTACAAAGACAGCAGAGTTCACGTCCCTATGCCTCCACTTGTGTTTTCCTCTGATGTTTCGAATCCTAAAGACCAGGAGGGCTGGTGATGAGTGACTGCCATGTGAATCAGACTAATTTTCAGGCAAAGAAGTCTAAGGAGAATGGAAAGATTCAAAGCTCCCTGGGCAATGGAAGAGACCCAACTCCAGACTCTTTCATCTTTGTGATGATAAACTGGCACTTGACAAGTGACTGCAGGCCTGATTCCTACGGTTTTAAAACATGGACGTGTTCCACACTATACAGGCGAAGCCATCTCCCCTGTCAAATATCTTACACCAAATGGGTGTCCCACAATGCAATTCACTTCTGACACTAACTGCCTGTAGTGCAGACCCCCCAGCTTAAGGGATCTGTCCCCCAAGACCGCCTCCACTTCTGATGCCAGTCACAAGTCCCAGGCCACCATACTTCTCACTAATCAGCTCTAAGTTCATGGGTTCCTGTGAACAACCCCCTCAGGTTCAAAAATTTACTAGGACAACTCACAGAACTCAGGAAAATACTTATGTTTGCTGGTTTATTATAAAGGATACAACTCAGGAACAGACAAATGGAAGACGTGTATAGGCAAGGTGTGGTGGGGTGTGTGTGAAGAACTTTCATGGCCTCTCAGGACCCACCACCCTTCCAACACACTAATGTGTTCCCCAACCCAGAAGCTCTCCAAATCCTTCCATTGAGGGGCTTTTAGGGAAGTTTCAATATGTAGACATGACTGATTAAATCAGCCATTGAGATTAACCTCAATCTCTAGGCCCCCCTCTTTCCCAGAGGCTGGTGGATGGGGCTGAAAGTTCCCACCTTCTCATTATTTGGTCATTTCAGTGACCAGTCCCATCCTAGCATTATCTAAAGGCCTCACCCTACGTCACCTCCACCAGCACAAATCCAGGTGTGAGGAAGGCGGCTTTTCATGAATAACAAAAGACACTCAGCAAATTCCAAGGGTTTTAGGAGTTCTGTGCCAGGACTGAGGACAAAAACAAAATTTATTTCTTATTATACCACAAAGTTAAGAGCAAGAAGAGGATGAAGGCAAGTAAACTGAAATTAAGAACAGTTCTTATAACTTACAGGAAGAGTATATGTTACCCATATATAAAACATATACATAGCAGCCTAATAATAGAAAATACCTGTAAACTGGGTAAAAAATAGTAGCAAGTAGTTTCTCTCACCTTATTTCCTCACAGATACAAACATGTAGAGCCACTTAGTAAAGGACACAATCCAAGGTGGTGTTTACACGGTCAATACAAGATGCACTATAAAAAGATGAATTCCTGCACCGCTGTCTTATATATCAGCTCAGAATTCAGACTGAAGTCTAAAGACTCAACAGGTAGAGCACTTAAGAGGGACAGGAAATTTGCTACATACATTTCCACTGCGTTAGCCAAGACCTCCCATTAGAACATGCATTTGTAACAGAAACCCTACAGCAGCATTACCTCACGTTGGATCGATCACTATACTACTTCCCTATAAGGGGCAGTAAGATAGTTCTCTTTTCTCAAAACGAGGTGCCAGCCTTCCACACCACTCCCACATTAAAGTGTGCCTTTAAAATAACTCTGTGAAGTTTGATACTTGAATTCTTGCTAGATTTTAGCTGGGTCTAGATCTAATGGTCTCAGACATACAGGGAAATAGACCAGTCAACCATCAGTCTTGAAACGTGACTCTTCAGACCAGCCACATCAGCATCACCTGGGAACCTGTTAGAAATGCATAACATCAAGCCCGATCCTAGACTTACGGAATCAGAAACTCTGGGGGTGGGATGACCAGGCAATTATGATCACACTCACATTCTAGAAGCCGTGCTGCACTGTTCTTTTACCCGCCCCCCTTTTCAATTCTGTTGCTCTTGTTTTCAGCATATACGATTCTTAGCTCAGAGATTTTTCTGTCCCATAGAATAGGAATTCAAATAACAAGAAAATTTCCTCCAACAAACAGATGGTTTTCCTGGTATCTACTGGATCCACCGAAAGCAATTCTTTCTCTATACATCATTTAACGTGGAGGCAACACCTTTTCTTTTCAATAACTTGCATGGTTAGTCATGGCTTCTTCTAGACCACAAGATTCATTCCTGAGCCTTTTAAAGATTTTTTTAAAACTTGTTTCAGTTACCCATTATCAATATTCTATACCAATGAGCTTTGAATCATTTTATATTTTACTGAATATGGAAAAAAAGGGAAGTATACACTTTGGAGCCAGTCTGCCTTAGCCACTTATCAGTGCGACCTTGGGCAAGCTACTTAATCTATGCCTCAGTTTCCTCATCTATACACTGTAGATAATAGTAATGTCCCACATATAGGGTTGTTGTGTGATTAACTGTTAATATATATAACGCATTTAAAACAGTGCCTGCACACGGGAAGCACCATGTTAAATGCTTACTATTACTATCATAACTACAGTAGTTCAGGGACCTAGATAACAGAAAAGGAAAGCCACCCTAGGAAGTCTTAGGACAACTGATTAGTACTAAGGACAGCTGGGGATCTCCCCTGGAACTGCAGTAAAGATCAGACACAAAGAGCAAGGAACTACTCTACAATTGCAGGTACAATTTTCCTTATAAGGGAGGTAATACGTAGTAGCCTAGAACCAGAAAGTAAATGACTCATGATCAAAGGTAACTGGCCACCAATATCATACTGATCTAAAGACTTAAATGCAGATTCAAGAAAAAGACGTAAGAGATTAAAGTACAAATTGATCCACTGGCACAAGCCAGGATCAAGGTTTCCATAAGGTTCCCTGTTAATGAATAAGCTAGAAAATCTTCAGTTCTAGAGTGACTACCTGGTTAATCATTCATTTATGCCCTCAAATTAGGCAAGCTCAAGAAAGATCACTAAATCACCACCACTCAAGAGACAAGTTATCCTAAGGAGAATTTTCCTACAGCATTTAGTTGGCTGCATCCTCAGTACCCATTTCTCTCTTCCTCCTTCCTGTTATATTCCAAATTTTCTAGCCAAGCTGTTCAGATGGGACTGAACCCTACCCACCTCACCCCACAACCCCCCTCACTCCAGAAGTGTGTCCTGATTAGCTGATGTCAATCAGCATATCCTCTTCTCTGACTCCACTTGGAGAGAGATTCTGAGGGAGGCCTCTGGCCCAAGTCAGGATCAATCAGGCCAGTGAGACTGCTCCGAGGGCCATGGTAAAAGTACTGCGGCAGCAAAGGTACTCTTTTCTCCTGGATATCCTTATAGGCAGATCTGGGACCTGGGGCAGCCATCTTGGAACTATAAGGCCAAAAAATGTAGAGAAAGAAACTGGGCCCTGGTCATACCATTTAAGTCCAGGAGTAAGTCTTGCTTAAAGGCAAAATTTGTCTTCAATGTGACAATACATTCTCTTTATCATTTAAACCACTTTGGGTTAGGTTTTCTTTTGCTTACAATCAAGAGAAGTCTGAACGATACATGCATCATAATCAAATTACACCATAAAGGTAACAAGAAAAGTCAGCTATCTGAACAATTAATGGTAAACTTACCTGGCTTACATAGCAATGATTTACGGGTAATAATCAAAGACATTAAGAAAAAAAAATCATTAACCTACTTTTCTCATTTGGAAACCATTTAGACATCTGAAATTTCAAAGTTCAGATGCAAGACCTCAAACACACTCCAGTTTGACCTCTGGTTTACATATATTCAGTACTGCTGAGTCTTCATCATGATGAAATCCTTTCTGGATTTTCAGGGCAATTTTAGGGCAAGACACTGCCCACCCCTACCAGGGTTAGGGTGAGAGTGTGTTCTAAGCATTCAACAGCAACAAGGGAGTGAGGAATCACAAAGTAAGGGTGTGTTCCTGCTAATTTTAATGAATTGATGGCAAACTTACCTGTTGTAGCATTAAATGTGCCCTTACCAGATTAAGCCATTGCATTGTTACATCTACTTGCATGTGATACTCACTCCCCTTGGTCACTCAAAGTAAGTACTCTACTACTGTAACAAGTCAGATCAACCAATATATCACAGGAACTAAGCACACAGGCTAATTTGTATATTTTTCTGTATATAGTCCAGTATGCTGCATTATTTTGAAACATAAGAGGAGTCAAAAATAACAGAATTCTTACAAACCTAGGGCAGCTCAAAAAATCACTCATTTTGGCCTTAGGATGGACAGCTCTCCAAATATGGAGTTGGCCATCTTATGCAATGGTCAGTTTGCCCTCCTGGGACATATTTAAGTAGAGGTGAACTGACCTTCTTGTAGGGCAGACAGGGCAGGTGATTTTAAGGGGAGCTATAAGGGCCGCTGGGCCTCTGTAACAGGGCACCACGAGACTTACCTGCCAGAGCCTTGATGCGGGACCGCTCAAAGAGCCTCGCGGAGCTGTTCTCGTTGTCCCAGTCATCCACGTCCCAGCGGTTGTTGACATCGCTGTACTGCTGTTGGATCTCAATGTTGTCATAGTCTGTGGCTACTGTGGTCGTCATCTTGAACTGTCTCAGCTGCTCCTCCACATCAGCTCCTTCTTAGAGTTCTGTGAGAAAGAGAAAGAAAACCCGATTTAGACATCTGAAGCACGCTGTGTTCCCATGAAACCTGCTGGGTTAAAGGTGAGTAGAAGCTAAAACAAGTCCAGAACAGATTTTTGGAGTCAATCGAAGATTGTTTTGAACTTTAGCACTGCCTCATAACAGGGGTATGACCTTGGCCAGGGTACTTAACACCTCTGAGCCTCAGTTTCCCTGACCATTAAAAAGGAAAGAGAGCCTCCGTGTGAGGATTGAATGAGATGGCAGACACCTAATCCAGGGTGGGTTTCTTCCCTCTTTGTAAAGTTTAAGCTTTGCAATTTTTAAGTTTTATCGGAGCTGGACGAATACCTACTTGGGGCTTCTGAATGAACTCATTCATTTCTACTCTGTACCACCATAAACTATAACCTTTTAGCTTCTCCTGGAAATTCATAAAATGGTATATAAAAGAATAGACTGTTTCACCTAAATATCCCATTTTCCTATTAGAAAACAGATGCCTAAGATCAAATGAGATAGTAAACGTAAGTCACCAAGGACAGTTGCAATGCGCAGCAGAGGCTCAATAAGGAACAACTGCATGATTTATATTGCTGTTATTTACAAATTCTATGACCAATACCCAGCTCTCAGGGACCTACCCAAGGCACGGTATTTTACAGGAACAAACAAGAAAGAAGAACCTGGGCCTCAACTTTTGGTCCACTGCTACCTTCACTTTATCAAAATGCCCTCAGAGAATTATGAGAATTTAGCTTTATTTTTTATTTTTTTTTTTTAAAGATTTTATTTATTCATTTGACAGAGAGAGAGACAGCCAGCGAGAGAGGGAACACAAGCAGGGGGAGTGGGAGAGGAAGAAGCAGGCTCCCAGCGGAGGAGCCTGATGTGGGGCTCGATCCCAGAACTCTGCGATCATACCCTGAGCCGAAGGCAGACACTCAACGACTGAGCCACTCAGGCGCCCCGAATTTAGCTTTAAATAGAGTTTCTTCCCTTTTCAAGACAGCTATGATGCATCCACTGAACTGGAATGTACTGAGGACTTACGAGGTGCTCAGCACGGTTTCAGATGCTGGGGATAACAGTAAACAAGATAAGGACTGAGCTCCGGGGAAGCCTACGGCCTTGTAGGAGGAGCCAGACAAAAAGCACACAAGAGAAGGCAAAATAGTTGAAAGAAAATAAAAAAGTGGAGTGAGGCAATAGAGTCATAATCGACCACACTGTATTATAAACTTCAACGTTGCTAAGAGACTAGATCTTACTATTCACACCACAAAGAAAAAAAAATGCTAATTACGTGATGGGACAGACACATTAGCTAATGCTACAGTGGTGATCACGTTGCAATACAGAAACATATCAAATCAACATGCTGATTGCCTTAAACTTAGATAACATTGTACATCAAATATATCTCAATTTAAGAAAGAAAGAGAAAGGGATTGAGACTATTTTCTATTTCAGATCTGGTGGTCAGGGAAAGCCTCTCTGAGTCAGTATTTAAAGTGAGATCTCACCGTCAAAAAGGAACAGGTCACACCCAGGTCAAGAGAAATAGCATTCCAGGCAAAGAAAGACTTTATGTGGAGAAGGATAGCTTGTCGGAGGAATGAGGAAGTCAATGACCCATATAATCACCCACCGTAGCTCAAACACAGCACTTGGATGGGAGTAAAATCCTGGATACCAATCACGTAGACATAATCAATCCCAACAATATAAACTTATCAGTAGATTAATTTTAACACCTACGTTAGCAATGCATTTACCAGGTTTCATAAAAACACAAAAAAATGACAGAAACCTAAGCCAGTAAGAATGTTATATTGATCTTACTGTTTGTCGCTTTTAACACTGAGTCATAATCCCCTTCAAAAGAAGAAAAGTCAATCAAGTCATGTACCATTTGACCTTGGAGGTGGTTAGTTTTCATAACTACATCAATACCAAACACTTTCACAAAATTCAGCCTTGGAGGATGCCAGCTCTACAGAAAAAAAAAAATGTGAAGGTGCTATGAATTCCAAATTTCTGCAAGTAGAGAAAGGGCAATTTAACCCAACCCAAGGTGAAATCTAAACACTACGCACCTCTCGGAATTCGTGCTGGCTATTTGGTGCCACCTGCTGACCGATGAGAACAAGCCACACTGGGGCCTCCAGGGCAGCCACCAACTGGGGCTCCAACTCCCTCCACACCTGACTCCTGACTAAGCCCAACACCCACCGTTTCCCCCATACGTCCCTCTTCCTACCACTGACTTATCCCCAGATCAGTGACTGCTTTCCACAGATTTCTCAACAAGCAAGCGCTAATCCTTTCCCTAAGCGTTAAATAAGTCGTTCAAACCACATAAGCACATTTTGTCCTAAAAATTCTTCTTTAATGGTGTTTGTTCTTTAACAACCCCATTTTTCCTTAAAGAAGAAAGTGGGAAGCGAAAGTCTGTGTGCAAAAGAAACATCAATGCTATCAGTTATTCTTTTTATTCAATTGTTTCACTTGAGTGTCTAAGAACATGGATATCAGGGTCATTTTTTTCTTCAATATGCTCCACCTGTTTTAAGATAATATCCTTATCAAACAGCTGATTTTTTATAATGGAATTTTTTTTTCCTAGGGCAATGCTAAAGCAAAACATCCCAAACCCCACCAGGGCCACAGTGAAAGGGCGCTTCTAGGTATTCAATAGCAACAACGGAGTAACCTAAGGGTAAAGGAAAAGTCAGAGTCAAGGAAAGATGTGAATGTGTGCCCAGAGCACGGGGATTCCAAAAGCCCCAGCATGCTGTGAACACCATTATCCCCCAACCTACTTCAACAAGTGCCGCTGAGAGGACAGTTTATATCACACAGGGAGGTGTCTCCAGCAGGTTATCTATAAAGGGCTAGATTTTCCCAAGGTGCTATCAGCCATGTGTCCCCACAGCCAGTGAAGTAATCTGTACTTCTTAAATGGCTGTGGGGAGATTAGGAGGAGAGAAGAGTGGAGAGCTGGCCATCTTGGAACTCTGCCTGGTGGGTCCGCCATTTGGAAAGTATCGGAGGACTGTAGAAAGTTGGCGTGAAACAAGATAATCTTCTCTCCCAGAGAATGGTTCTCATTGACCCAATGGGCTCAGTTAAGTGCCCAGATTCTGACTGACTTGATCACCACAGCAGGAACTCATTAAATAATCCCTGAATGAATAAAAATCAATAATATCCTAAGGGTGATATGAATAATACCCATGTTTCTGTGGCTAGGTTTTGGGAAGATCGTTAAAAATGCATACCTACCTTCCTTGCCCTAAGTGTGTGTGTGTGTGTGTGTGTGTGTGTGTGTGTGTGTGTGTGTGTGTGAAAACAAGGCATATGTAAGCCAAGAGCCCTCCACCAAATTATTCTTCTCTAACCCTACATCCTATAAACTGGAATTTTCCAAAAGATACAAAAAAATTCCAAAGGTTCATCATTTTCTGCTTCGATAAGATAATTTTATTTCTTCAAACTGGCAGACCAAAACAGAAACAGATCAGGAAATGATTACCCTAGACCCAGAAGGCAAGCAGGTCTCTACACCTCTTGCATGTGCTACACTACGAGGTCATAACCATCAAGAAAAAAGCCAGAACATTACCTTTCCAAGTTTCAGTAGTACTCTATTAGTTCACCTCTTTATTGATTAAAATCCCATAAATCAATACCTGGCAAAGCCCGAGGGAAAACATCGTATCTGTTTACTTCCTGAGGTACCAATGTTTTCCATGTGACACAGGTAGGAGATAAATGCACAGGTTTTTGCTCTTTACAGTTACCTCCACGTTTCCTTCCACTGCCCTCTTCTGTTTCTGTGTAAAATCTCCCTTGGTGATGCTACCCACCCTCCAATCTTTGGCTCCTCTTCTATGCTGTCAGCTGCTCCCTGGTCAGCTAAGTGCAGGGGTCCTAAGGATAACCAGGTCAGTATCTAAAACTAAACCCATAATTCCTCCCTCCAGGCCCCGTTTCCTTCGCATCACTCCCTCACTGAATGGCACCCTCCTTTCTCCCCGTTACCTCAGCTAGACACCTTGCAGTCCTCCCTCATGTCTCCCTCTTCTCCCATCTTCAGCCCCCAAGGCTGCTCGTACCTCCTGACAATCAGGAGTTAGCTCAAGCAACAGTTTTTTTCTTTTTCCAGCAACTCACCTCCAGTTATAATCCCTACCCTTTCCCTGACGTTGCCACCAGAGGGACCTTTCTCAAATGTAAGTCCAATCATTTCATTCCTGTGACTAAAACCCACCAAGGCCCATGCCTTCAGAATAATGCCCAGAAAGCTCTGAAGAAGGGGACTCTTTACGAGGGGACTCTGACCCGCTCTCCAGCCTGGTCTCAATATTCCTGTCCTAAGCTCTTGTAGCTTCTAAGGGAAAAAAGTCAGGCTCTTGACTTACCTCCAAACGACCTGGAAACAGCTTTTTCCTCTCCCCGCAAATCCTAGCTTAGGTATCACCTTACTGAAGCTACCTCTTATCAGTTACCACCACCACCTTCTGGTCTGAATTAAGACAACCTTAGATAACCCTGAATAGGTCTTCCCTCCCAGACATCTTAGACACTGCTGAATGATCACTTAGCATTATAAGACTGTTTCGTAAGTACAGAACTTCTATTTACTTATTGTCACTAGGCCATAGGCTCTCGAGGTCATGTTCCCATCATATTGTTCTTACATCTTCTCAACTCCTAGTGGGGCACTCAGAAACATTAAGTGCTTGCTCATTATTTATTTGTGGCTGGCTGGGTGGGTGGGAGACTGGTAGGTGAAGGTCTAGAAGGTGAGGGCACAGGGCAACGTCAATTCAAGCTGCTGCTCTGGTACTATCCCCATCAGGCACCAAGGCCAAAACACTTCTCATTGGAGCTCCACAGATCTCCTGGGCACTCTGCTTTCAAGGAAGTCACAATTTTAGACTAGGCTGCTGATAAACGTAAACACAGATTTAATAAGTGCTTCTCCATGTACAGATTAACACTTAGGTTTCCCTTCTTAATTTAGGTCTAACCCATCAAAAGAGTTTATTTTTTTGTCCGAACTACTCAGGTTTCAGAAAGTAAAGAAACAAGTAGAAAATAAATGGGATTTTCACTGGCACTACACACACAAACATACACCTTCTTAATAACCAATTTTAATTAAAGGCTCTAATAAATTAAATTAAAATGAAAAAGGCAACTAACATTTGCCAATCCTTTTTGAGGAAGAAAACCATATGCTAACAATTATTTTGGCAGAAGCCACAGACCCAAATGTTCTGAAAACACTTAAAACCCTCCCACTTTACTCATAAAAGACCTGAAAAAGCACAGGCGGGACTGCTGGTGTGCTATCTTTTAAAAAATTCTGCTCAGGGACTTTGAAGGCATCAAGCTGTGGGTCTGACAATTTCCAGGGAAAGACCCAGGCGAGAACTGCCTCAATCCTCTCAACTATTCTGCCTCCAAAAACTTAAGACTCGAGCCACACCCTATTTGCAATGTGCTCACGGTGGCATTCTGCAGCATGAATAAAATGGCCAACAAAGAGAAATATCAGGAAGAAACCACAGGGATGGATAAACCCAACTAACCTATTGTTATTCAGATTCACAATAAGGCCCAAGAGTCCATCTTAAATATTGAGAGTTCTCTGCTAACAAAATCAAGACATAAACGATCAGTTCTAACAAAGTCAGGCACCCAGTCCTTCATAAAAGTATCATTCACTTTTTTTTAAAAGTAAGCTCTATGCCCAAAATGGGGCTTGAACTCATGATCCTGAGATCAAGAGTCACATGCTCTACTGACTGAGCCAGGCAGGCACCCCAGTATCATTAACTTCTAAAATCTACCAGTTGACTTACAGCTTTACAGAAACACATCAACTATACAAAAAGCAAGACACAGCTGTACAAACTAGCTAAAATTCATAGACTCAGAGCATTCTGAGAGGAAGTATGCTCAGAGACCTGTTTAATAATTAACCGTTGTTAACATAGGTGGTCCTCAAATACTTGATGCTAACTTTTGTCTGTTTTTATTTATCAGTGACAGAATGGGTTAAAATCTCCCACTGTGAGTGTGGATTTTTCAAATTTTGCTTATAATTCCCTGGATACATACAAATTATAATTATTTTATCTTCTTGGTGGGCTGTTGAAAGAGCCTATTTTCTCCCTATTCACACATTTACTCATTTATTAATAGTAATATATGCCTGGTATATTTTTTCCATTCTACTATTTCGCCTTCTATTTTGTTTTAGGTTTTAGTTATGTCTCTTATTTTTTAAATCTAATCCAAGTGTTTCTGTCATTTTGTGGGCAAACATAATCCATTTACATTTATTAGGGTTATGGCCATATTTGATGTTTCAACCAACTTGTTTTCTATCTTAATTAATGAAATGGGGAAGCTGGGGCCCAAAGAGTTAAACAACTAGGTCATGTCACACAGCTGAGCCTAACATCTATAATATCTTTGTCACCTCTGAATCCTGAGCCACAAGAACTCAACCTAATCTTTAAAATACAGAAAGCTGGGGCGCCTGGGTAGCGCAGTCGTTAAGCGTCTGCCTTCGACTCAGGGCGTGATCCCGGCGTTCCGGGATCCGGGATCCGGGATCGAGTCCCATATCGGGCTCCTCCACTGGGAGCCTGCTTCTTCCTCTCCCACTCCCCCTGCTTGTGTTCCCTCTCTCGCTGGCTGTCTCTCTGTCAAATAAATAAATAAAATCTTTAAAAAAAAAATAAAATACAGAAAGTTGATAAGTCTAACAACCAAAGAAAATGTAAATTGTATTTAAAATAGTTTAATTTTCATGCTGGCTTACTTTGTGTGGGCATAGTGCTTTACTTGCTTTTTCATTCATTCCTTCCCAGCAACTTTTTGAGAGGTAGATAATATTATTAGCCCTACTTTATTTATTAATTTTTTTTAAAGCAACGTCTACACTTAACCTCACCAGACACCAAATCAGCCAGCACCCTGATCTTGGACCTTCCAGGGTCCACAACCATGAGAAATAAATGTCTGTTGTTTATCTATGGTATTTTGTCATTATAGCCCAAAGGGACGAAGACACCTTCATTTCTAATATTCAGAAATAACCTCTTTCCAACACAGGTGAAAGATGCCCATAGAAGGCTGATTCTAGTTTAATGAACAAAGTCCTAGGGACAAATTTTCTTTTTTAATATGGGCATGTTAAGCCAGGCTCTACTCTTTGGAGGAGCAAAATTAACCCTTATTATAAAGGAAATTAATTATTTTAAAATATTTCACTAGCAAACAATACACTGACCATAATTCATTTTTTTAAAGCAATCTATTAAAAAGAATCCATCACTATGACTTAATAACATATTACACAATGACCAAGAACAGATTTCTCCAACAAAGAGGAGTATAATGTAGGGAGGAAACAAGGCATCTCTCTGACCTTCCTCCATCTTATAGGGTAAAATGCACAGTAAAACAGAATTATAAACAGAATTATTATTTGGGTGCCTTAAATGAAAGGAAAATTCTTAATATACAGAATAGAAATTTATTCTCTTTTACTATTTGTACATTAAGTTTTTAAACGAAGTACCTTATATCTTTTCTTTGGCTGCCTATGATACCATTTAGATTCTAAATATAAATTTGCAAGCCCTAAAATTTTTTTAGACTAGCTTTATTTTAGACTAGCTTTATTTTAGACTATATGAGAAAGATTAGCTTTTCCAATGTCTATAAGTCTCCAAATCACCTAACTTGAATCAAACAAAAAAATTCAGTAATTTCTACTAAATATATGGCTGTCCTCATTGACAGTTAAAGGCCAAACTTGTTTTTGTTCTCCTGACAGAGAGAAGCAATTAAAATTGAAATCATTAACTCAATGCAGACCTAACATCATGATCCGATGACCAGTGTGGGGTTTCTGAGCTACTATAAATAACTATTTTGGTCTTACTCTTATTCCCAGATAGTTTTAAATTACATTACAATATAGGCCTAATGGTATTGCCTGCCAAAATGCTGATCCTGAATTTCAGTGAGTTTGACATTTCACTGGATTCTTATTTGTGAAATTTCATAAGTCAGTATCATGTGTGCCCAAACAATAGAGAAGCAATAATGTGCTTTCTATTTGGAAAGCTGACTTTTTCTTCTAGAGTAGCCCAGTGCCAAAATTCTCTGCAAATCTATCAAGTGAAAATGCGTTACCTCTACAACCTGGAATAGCGATCAAATGAAGGAAATATGTCAAGCAGCACTGAAAAGCAACACTATAGGAAATGAATGCGGCACACACGCACATACCCTAAGCTCCACGAGGGCCAGGATCCTCTCTGTTCTGTTCAGTTTTATACCACCAGCACCAGCATCATGCTTAAGCCACAGCTGGTGCTCAAAAACAGTTATGAAGTAAAATGGCAGGTGGTAGAAGCTGTGGAACTCCAGAGCAATGTAACTCTGAAACACAATGCTTCTTCCTGCCCACACAATATGTAGCTTGGACCCCGATAAAATTCTCAGTGTTACATAAGGGGCAAACTTGTCTTCACTCAGTTTCATTTAAGAAAGGATGAATTTTTGCAAGAAGTTTGTTTTCAAATGTTGCAGAATGACACAGGTCATATTTGAATAGGAATGGAATAATCACTAATTTCATAATCTCATTTGGGGTATATATATTATATAGATTATTAATATTAATATATTGCAACAAATTAATATTATATTAATAATATTAATATACTGTGATAAATTTAAATATGTAATTTACATACATAGTATATTAATATATTAAGTTATTAATAAGCATATCTTGCATATTTATTATAAATATTTAAATACATAATGTTTTAAGAATAATTCCCCTTTAAGAATCATTGCCCTTTAAGAATCATTCACCTTTGCAAAATGACCTAAGTCCTAGGCATGTCTAATATCCAAATTTCCAAAGGTTTAAATATTAGTAGTTAAATTTTCTCAGAGAACAGTTCAACAATTCTCATTGCTTGGGTTAACGCTTCAGCAGCAAGCCCTTCCCCTGTGTATGCTTGGTAAATGTTTCCCAAACTTACTTAGAACTCTGTAACCTTTCAAATGAACAAAATGAATGAAGGTTGGGCTATGATACTTGAAAAGGAGAAGTGACATTCATTCCAGGAAAAACATTCATATAATTATCATTTTAACATGATCAAACCTCTATTACTAAAATTTGTTTAAATCTGATCAATTTGAAGGAACTTTTAAAACAACAACGTTTAACAATTTATACAGGCTGAAATCCATTAGAATTCTGCACGTTACTTTCAAAAAGCTTGATTCCAAAGGTGCTCGATGTGAAGTTTGGCTAACAAAGGTCAGTTAAAGTAAATGCGGAGATCCATTTGGCTTTCCAGAATATTTAAACACTGACAAATGAGAAAAAGGAGCCACGGTGTGTAAAATGTTCCCCGAAGTTTAGAATCATAGAGGAGTTCTCTGATATCTAACAAAGAGCATGTATGCATCATAGGTGACCAAACACAAGTAAGTACATCTACCACAGTGCCAGGCCATAATCTGACCAACTGAGCCAACATCCCAGCACCCCACCAAACTTCTCATGGCCTATCCAAAGCTACAGGGCCATGGGCCTGCAATTCAAATTTGCTATTGTTCCAATCACTTCAAAATGAGAATGAGGTCTCAGCTGGTCAAGTCCTTAATCAGGTTCAAGAGCAAAGGAAACCAGCAACTTTCCTTCTTCCCTCAACAGCAGAAAATAGGCTTAAAAGAACAAGAATGAGAGAATCCAGAGCATTCTCTTTAAAAGCTCCCTAGCGATATGATTTTGGAAATTGCATTTTTGAACTCCTCGCCTGAACAAAATCAAGCCTAGACTTTCATCTCCTTGAAATATGTTATTAATAACCAGTTTTCTACTTTCCAAAATATCTACAACATAGCATGCACTTTGTTTATCCTGTTTCCAAATGCTTTCAAAGAAGTTCTTTTGCCAAACTCAGCAACAGAGTAAAGAATGAACAGGATGGCAGGGCAAATGGGAGAGCTGGAGGCAATACATTCTGTTAGCATTCTGATTCTGTGCAGAGAGAAAATCAGGGGCTGGGGACCCCAGCAGGGGCTGGGTATTTAGGGATGTCTGAGTGAACTCTGATGCTGTCTTTCATGCCATCACACACTTACGCCCATCCAAAAAGGATCCTGTAATCAAGGAAGGCTTTCTGACCTCATTAGCAACAGAACCATTATCTTTTAATAATCTGTGCTTTTAAAGATTGGGACAACAGAACCAGGTCAGCCTAAACATCACTTTCTCTAGGAAGGCTCCTCTGAGGCTCCCCATCCCAACCCGAGGCCTCCTGTTATATGCTCTCCTTAGTGTCTTTTCCTCAGAGCACGTACCTATAGCGTTTAAATAATGACGTGTGATTATTTGTTAAATGACTACCTCACCTTATATACTATATTCTCCATGAACTATTAGGCATTTCTCTCTTTATCAATGTATCCCTAGGTATGATACCTAGCACATTGCAGACAATAAACATCTCATTAATAAATTTTAAAATTTTCTCATCTTCCAAGAGTATTATAAGCACTTTCCCTACCAAATCTGCTGTAACAAGAAAAAAAATTCCAACATATCCAAAGGCAAATTTGTTCAAATGAAAGCTGTAAATACTCAAAAAAAAAAAAACCCACCAAAAAACCCAAATCTGAAATAAACCCCTAAACAGTGAAGAATTATCTGCATTTTTCTTTTTTTTTTACTATATTTATCACATTACCACTTTCAACTTCCCTTACCAACCAAAAGAAAAACTTGAAACGGCAACTTCAAATTTCTGTTTAAATTACAGAGATGAATTTCCCAAGCTGAACAGCCAAACTCAGAGGGCGCAGACTCGAGGATGAGAGTGGGGTGGGGGCAGGTCCACAACGCAAGGCCCAGACACAAACACTCCTTTCCTCACTACCTCAGAAAGTATACTTAGCACAGTAAAGGACCTGCACCAAGAAGAGAGTCAAAACTGCTCAAAAACACATACCTTAGTCCATTTAGACATTTCAAGGACCCAAAGTTGGAAGAGGTGAGCACTGGCAGCAGTCCAAAGAAAACATGGTAATAAGCTCAACAAAGTACCAGCAGAAGGTAGTCCGAACAGAGGTGGCTCGGCTGGCAGAAATGAAGCAATCACCCCAGGGCACTGCCCAACCCTAGAGTATTGAGAACGGGGCAGGGAAGCTGTCAGACAGCTGGGAGTCCAGGCCCCAAAGCGGAGCGAGGCCCTCCCAGGGGAAAAAGTCTTAAAGGGACACTGGGCATCTATCCTTAAGGAGCTTCAGGCGGCCTCATGTGGGCACTGGCACAAACTCCTTGGCAGACAGGGAGCAACAAATTCATGGTGACTCAGGGTTAGAAGGCGCTTTCTAACAACTCGAGCTCTCCAAAAAATGCAGAGGGTTGGCTGGAGAGCAGGGAGTTCACCCTATCACCAGCGGTTCACACAGGGTGGGGAAGTACCATTCGACAGGCAAGCTAGAGAGGAAACCAAGTACTGAGTGGGAAGCTGGGCTACATGAATGCTGAGCCCTTCCAACCAGCAGGCCTCTGTGATTTGGTTAACCACAAAGTATTTACCATTCTTGTGATCGGTACACTATAGTAATACTACAGTACTTGAAACATGGTTCCCAAGGCAGGCACGATACTCTCTTCCATGGGGCTCAAGGGGTATTTCACAAGAATGTCTTTTCCATTCCTATTTTTAACCGAATCTCTATTACCTTAATTATGGCCGTTCTTTGTGTTTCCACATAAAGCATTTGCATTCTCTTTAAAACAAAAGTACTCTTCTGCAAACATTTATAAATATTTTCATTGGGTTGCACAACCCCACTGGGGGAAAAAATGGGCAAAAAGTTTTGAAACTGGCTTTTACATTTTGATGAAAACATTAATCTTAAGCGCACCACTCAAAATATTTATCAAACCAATTATTTTACTAGGCAACTTTATATTTTTATTAATATCATAAGGTACCAAGCAAAACATATGTTCATTTAAAAAAACCTTTGATTAGAAAATACTGCCTATGCTGGCATAATATCTCTGTCACTCAGAGCATATTACTGCGTCTGGTGTTATCCTAAGCAAAAGGCAGAGACATTCTTGACATCTAAATAGATGTGAAAAAGCAAAAGTTTTTATTTAAGAAAGTTGGAATGTCAGACTATAAAACAGCTTGTGCTTTACAAATCCTTTGTTTATTACTGTTTAAATGAAACCTCTCTTAGCTCCTTTAGTTTGGGGGGAAGGGCACTGCATTTCAAGTAAGTTTCCTTAAGAAATTTCTCAGTGATCCTCCCGATCAGATTTCTGCTCCAGTGGAAGGGATTTCAACCCATCAGTCCCACCCAGTACACTTAAAAGTCAATGCACACACACCCAGCATTGGCCATTTTGCACCTACATCCTGACAAAATGAGGTTGATACTCAAAATATGAGTTGGTGACAACCAGATCAAATAGCCAAGGTATCGGGGTGCGTGGGTAGCTCAGTCAGTTGAGCATCTGACTCTTGATTTTGGCTCAGATCATGATCTTAGGGTCCTGGGATCAAGCCCTAAGTAAGGCTCCATGCTTGGCAGGAAGTCTGCTTGAGATTCTCTCCCTCTCTTCCTCTATCCCTCCCCCCACTCACACTCTCTCTCAAATAAATAAATCTTAAAAAATAAAAATAAAAAAAAATAACTGAGGTACATCAGCTATAGAACTTGTTTTGCTATGGCTGTTTTAAATGCAGTTCCTAGAAGTGTCCTTATCTTACCTGCTTTCTATAGGTAGATTATGATTGCACTAAAATATTTCTGAAAAAAGTGAACTAATATATTTGGAAGCATCAAGAAAGGGTGGGAAAGCCATTCAATTTAACCACACTCAGCTATGGGATGATGAGAAATCAGGCATTTAGCAGTTTCTCTGCTAGAAGTTGGCTGGTTTTACTTTCTGGTGATGTGCTTATGTTTTTGATACGGCTGTTTTGCTCAAAAAGGGTTGGTATGTTCAAAGACTAGGAATAAAAGACCTGTTTGTGAGACCAGTGATGAGAGCAAGGACCAAAACAGTGACCTACAAGGATGGTCATTTTCATGCTTATGGAGATCTTGCCTCTAAGCCTTGGATACTTTTAAATTCTGCTAAATCCTGCAGATCCTGCAGGGAGGGGGAAGGAGTAGGCAGCCAGTGTCAGAGACTTCTCCAAAACAACTTGCCCCACTGGGCCTAGAGAAGGACAACAGGGAGGGAATTGGTCTGTTTAGTTTGCTCTGACTGCAAAGGCACTAACCCAGGGGGCAGAGACCCCTCACACTATGGAAGGCAGCCAGTGGCTTACACAGTGTAGTAAAGACTGGCCAAGTTCCCATGAGATCGTTCTACCTTCTAATGGTGCATGCGAAGAAATGGAGTATAATACATCAGAATGAAGACTGCAGGCTTGGAGGCAGGTGAGACTACTTGACCAGTATCCAAAATTCCTTTTTTTTTTTTTAATTAATCAGCTCAATAGAGTAAGCTCCACAGGACAAGATCTTTTTAACTTAGCAAGCACCAACTAGAAGACTAAAACATACCCACTTGTTAAAACCCTTCTTCGTGTAAAATCCAGAGTGACTGTCATGCCAGAAAAGATGCCAGCTACACAGGCAGGGAACATCAGTGCTCCTCTTTTTTTTTTTTTTTTCTTAAGATTTTATTTGTTTGACAGAGAGAGAGACAGCCAGAGAGAGAGGGAACACAAGCAGAGGGAGTGAGAGAGGAAGAAGCAGGCTCCCAGAGGAGGAGCCCGATGTGGGGCTCGATTCCAGGACTCCAGGATCACGCCCTGAGCCGAAGGCAGACGCTTAACGACTGAGCCAGCCAGGCGGCCCCCATCAGTGTTCCTCTTGCCTCATGACCACAGAGGGAACACGGCAGTGACAACAAGTACACTATCCTCAAGGTGAGTGGGCTAACGTACTAGCTCGGGAGTCTGTGCAGAGCTCCCTCTTGACTCCTCATGAGGGCAAAGCCAACAAGCTCTGGTCCTCTTCAACGCAACTCCTCATTGCTCACACACTCTCCAGGAACCTCCCTCAAGAAATTCCAGAAAGTTCCTGCTATCCAGCTCAACAGGCTTTACAAATGAGGGAAGAGACCCTCCCCGTTGCTTTCAGGATACACTGCAAAAAGAACACACACGAACACACGAACACACACACACACACACACACACACACACACGGCAAAGCCAGAGTATGCCCTTGGTTTTGCATTGAGATGGGTTTTTCATTAACACACCTCTGTCTGATTTCAAGCTAAGGCCATTAATCTTTCTCCATGTACAGAACCTTGCAGGGAAGGCAGGCTGGGAGCTGTCACCCATGCATACACATCCCAGCCCCAAAAGGTATTCTGTGGAGTATTTATGTCATTTCCTCTCAACAGCAGGAGGTAGCCTGCATCTCTGCCATGCCTCGGTTGCCAGAAATAGACAGCGATGGCAGCAGCAGCCTTCTCTGGTGTAAACCCACTCCTCACGGAGGAGGGGAGGGCAGGCACAGCCAGACCACTCTGTCAGCCTGACCATCCCACAGCGCTAAATTGATGCCAGCTGCCCATTACCGGCTACATTCCTTAGGTCTCTGGAAGCGGCTCCTGACAAGAATAACAAACCTTCACCATCAGCTTCCAGATGATAGCAGAGGTGAGGCCTTCAGGGCCAGAAAGCAGAAAACCGCCAGCTTCCCCATCATAGCTACTGTCTCTCATGGGAGGGGGAGAGGGGTATTTCAGAGGCCAGTAAGTGTCTTTTAGGTAAGAGATGAATGAATTCTCTGACATCCTGAAAAAGAAAAATACACCCATTTTTATTTCTTCATTTTCCTCATTTCTCTGAGTTTTACGTTGGGAAATGGATGCTGTCATATAACAAGAATCAACAACGGGTCTGGAAACGAACCACAGCCTTTAATCCAGTTTTCCCCCCAAATCAAGTGTTTTTCTATCCAATGTTCCAAAATACCCTAATGATCACCTGCAGCACAAACTTTCAGGGAGCCGTAAATACTTACCAAAAATGTGATCAAATCTGTCTCAAAAAAAGTCTCTATGCACAAAGTTGCTCCGTAACTCAGCTTCCTTGCCCCACAACTCCCCAGCCCCTCCTTTGTGCTCTCCTCTCCTCATCTCCAGGTAGGCTGCCCAGCTGGTGCCCTGTGCTGGGTCAGGGGCGTACCGGGTTACCACCCCCACTGCGCAGCGGCAGCACTGACCTGCCCAAGTGGCCGGCGGAAGTAGGCAAGTAAAGAGGGCGTTTAATTTTTTTAAAAGATCTTATTTACTTATTTGACAGAGAGCGTGAGCACAAGCAGGCAGAGCACCAGGCAGAGGGAGAGGGAGAAGCAGGCTCCCTGCTGGGCAGGGAGCCCAATGGGGAGCTCAAGCCCAGGACTCCGGGATCATGACCTGAGCCAAAGGCAGATGCTTAACTGAGCCACCCAGGCGCCCCATAAAGAGGGCATTTTACACAAAGCCTTCAACACAGTAAGGGCTGGAACAGACTAATTCAGAGTCCATGGGGTCCGATCCCTCTTTCTGATACCACAGACCTGCACCTTGCTGTCCAGCCAGGTTAGCACTTAATTGCTTTAAACTCTCCTTAAGGGATACAAGTAGCATTAGAAATGGTCAGTTATGCCAAACACTGTCTAAATAATACGTACTGTTCCCGAAAATGGGAGAAAGAGGCTGCTTAGATATGCAAAAGTGGCTATTCCAGAGACCCTTCTGTGATGAACAGCAACTGGTCTGGATGCTGCCATCTCATTTTAACTAATTACAAACCTTTTTGTTTCAGGAAGAAAAAAAAAAAAAAAGAGGAGAACCTGAGGCCGTTTATCATGCCTCTCACTGAGGAATGTGGTAGCTCCATACAGAGGGCGATTTTTACTTGGATGAAAGGGACAGAGTGATCAATGCTTCAACCTCCTCACTGGGGTCCTACTCTCTGTTGCTGCCTGGCCTGGCTCTCCTCAGGGCCAGGAGGCTGAGGAGCTCACCAGGGATCTAGAATCAGACTCTGACATCCCTTCCAGAAACCAGTTATCCCATGTTCAGGTCGGTCCCAGAGGGGCCTTGGACAAGTCACCTTGAGGCTCAGGGCTTCAGTCTCCCCATCTGTAAAGAGAGAAGTCTGGACTGGAACAGTGGTTCCCAGCCCCAGCCGCACATCGCGATCTCTTGTGATGGTTCTATGACTTAATTAGGCTCAAGTGTGGGTGGGCATCGGGACCTTTAAAATTAAGGGCTGAGATTTACTGATCAACTAGAGACCCTCCTAGCTTAAAAGAAACAAGAGCCTTCCCAAACTCCAAATACCAGTGAAATCATCTGCACTCCTCCCTTGTTAGGGATGGGGATAAAAAAGGTGAGCTCATCACTGTGTGAGGCAAGTCGGTCAGAGGAAGGGGCATCTCCAGCCAGCCCGGCCCTGAGAACACCTGATGAACACTGGTGCTGCAGGCTCCCAGAATGTTCTAGAAGTTTCCAGTCAGCTCTAAAATTTAGACACTGTATTTGGCATTTAGATTTTCTTCCCTCTTGCTGCCTGAAACATGAATGTCACAATAAAATATCTTAAATGAAAATGTCGTGGTTATTTAGTCTTCAGCTAACAAATGAGACTAGTGTCATTGTTTTCTTTTTTTTTTTAAAGATTTTATTTATTTATTTGACAGAGATAGAGACAGCCAGCAAGAGAGGGAACACAAGCAGGGGGAGTGGGAGAGGAAGAAGCAGGCTCATAGCAGAGGAGCCTGATGTGGGGCTCGATCCCACAACGCCGGGATCACGCCCTGAGCCGAAGGCAGACGCTCAACCGCTGTGCCACCCAGGCGCCCCCATTGTTTTCTTTTAAAACAAGGACCAACTGCCTAAAACATTCGTTCATTCCCTCATTTTTAGCCTATTACAGACCACAGGAAAGTACAAATCTTAAGAAATGAACAATTAACATAACAAAAAGTGAAAAGAATTATAATACCAAGATGCCAAAAATACTGATTACATTTCAATTACTATTTGTGCTTTCATCTGGAAAACATATCCTCCACTGGAAAGTACCCAGTATAACAGCTGCATTGCTTTTTCAACTTTCACAAACACTCTAAAAGTTAGCCAAAACTCGGTGTTGGCTGCCGTCCAGGGTTTTATTGTTATGTACTATTAGTTCATAGTGAGAAATGTGGGCTAAGGAAAGGAGAAGGTGAAGGAACAACAGGGCTTCATAATCATGTGCAGATGTGAACGTTCCTGAAGGTTTATCTGCCAGAAAATACCTCCCATATTACTTTCATTACCTGTAGCCTTTATTAGTTTAATGAGATAATTACAAATGTTGTGTTTTTAGGACATTGTTTAAAGTTAACCTTTAAAGACTTAACTTTAAACAATTTTTCTTATGTCAGTGGCTGACACCTTAATACTTTTCATATGTAAAGTGACTGGTGGATTCTCTTTCCCTCCCTCCACTCTAGCAAGCACGGAAGCAACTCAACAGACAAACCACCACTCAACCTTCCTTCAGTATGTCCACTTCTTGTCAAATCAATTACGGTTCAAAAGCCTCTCACTTTTAGTACTTCATAAATGTTGGGACATTATTTTTTTTTTTAAAGATTTGTACAAACCGAATGTAGTGACATGGTCCAGCACAGACTTTTCAATCTCATGAACCTGTAAAGTTAAACAAATAAACAAAAAAAAAAATGAAGGGACCAACATAGGTTTCCAACTTTTATTTAGTTAAGGAGTGAAAGTTAAAACAAACACAAAAACTACTAAATCACATTGCCACTATTTTTTAAACCGGACCCAGAATAGAAGGATAATTATCTGCGAATGGAAAGATCAATCCTTGACAGCAGAGAACACAGGGTAACTTGACACCCAGGCCTGTGAAGCAGGCAATGAGCACCCCACGACACACCTGGCCCCACAGGTGCAGTCAGAAGCAGGAGTCAGCGGTGAGAAGACGAAAGCCGCAAGCACAACGAGCTGGCCGGGACCAGGCACAGCTGCTCCAAGTTTCCAGGTCTACACCGAACACTGACCCTGATTCTAAAGTCCCATCCTCTTCTAAAGTTCCATCTCCATTAGATGACAAAACTCTGCCAGACCGTTGTGTATTTTATTGGGATGAGGGATAGGGACAGGACTCTTCTGCCTGCCCTGCCCCGCCTTTATCCCCGGCAGTCAGCATACCATGTGGCACAAAGTAAGTGCCCAATAGTATTTATGGAATAAATGACTTTTCTGGATCTCCACAGTATTTAAAGGGTTTTAAGAAAAATGCACTGATCATTGATGCTTGGGAGCTTCTTGAAAGAAAATACAATATGGATCGGGTTTAATTTTTAACTTTATGGAGTTATGTACATTTGCATTATTTAACACTTACATAGCTCTATGTTCCAGGCCTAAAGCCCTTTACACACATCAACTCATTTAATCCTCAAATAACCTTTATGAAGTAAGGACCATTATCTTTTGTATTTTACAGATGAGAAAATTGTGGCACAGGTCAAAGGTCAAAGAGGTAACCTTCATGGAGTTGGGATTTGAACCCAAGTGATGCAGATCCTGAGTCTACTATGCTATCCAGTATGGTTGCAACGAGCCACTTGTGTCTATTTACATTTAAATACATTAGAATCAAATAAAATTTAAAATTCAGCTCCTCAGTGTACTAGCCATATGCACTAAGTGTACTAGCCATATGCACTAAGTGTACTAGCCATATGCACTAAGAAGACACACGTGGCTCGTGGCTACCGTACTGCACAGCGTAGATACGTAAGACACTTCCATCATTGCAGGAAGCCCATTGGAAGCACTAGTCTTTGCTCTTAGGCAAAACTCTATCACTGCCTCATGATTTGGGTTTGGCTCCAGACCTGAAGTCCCATCTCCATGCCTACCTAACCTAACCTAATAAAACATAACACAAAGCGTTTTTCCAAGAGGGACTCTAACATCCACCCTTTAAGCAAAAATATATAAAAGCAAGTCGACAGCAGCATGATCCTTGATGGATGTCCTCAACAAGAAAGTTAACAAAAAAAAAATTTTCCCTTTGTTATTCTCTGCTCTTCTCCTGGCAGGATGTTCACAGAAATGGTCTCTGGCTACAAGCTCACTGGCGCACGCTTGCACCTGTCCTGCTGTGAAAGACTGAAACCCTGTATTTATGGATTTTGTAAGCAGAGTTCAGCCAGAGGGTAGCCATTCCCAAAATTCAGTTCTCAAAATATTTGCAGATATTTTTCAAAATGTACAAAGCACACCACACAAGGTTCTTTCTATAACACAAGAAATGAGGTTTTTGGTATTGAGGCAACCTTTAAATTCTACATCTTGGAGAAGGATTCAGGGTGAGCTGCCATGAAGGTGGGGGTTTAGGTGGGGGGGGGTTATGATTTCTGCAATTCCCGAAATAGGTGCGCCTTTAAGAAAAAGACGGTCATTAAAGTTCAATTACCTAAGAAGGGTAACACACCAAGTCCTTGTTCAATACAACACCTGAATCCAATGGGACATGAGGCAAAATGAGACCCTGGACAGGTAAACTCTGGTAGGACAAAAGTCAAGTTCCAGCACCAACAGGAATGACATTCAAGAGGTAAGGAGGAAAACTTACAGGGTGGGGCAAGTCTCAAGGGAAGAAGGAAGGTACTCAAGTGGGCTTACAGGAAGACTGGGGAAAGAAAACAAATTCATTTTTTTAAATGAAATAAAAATAAATTCATATTTATTTGTCAGACAGAGAGCACACAAGCAGGGAGAGCAGCAGGCAGAGCAGGCAGAGCGAGAAGCAGGCTCCCTGCTGACCAAGGAGCCCGGTACAGAACTCGATCCCAGAACCCTGGGATCATGACCTGAGCCAAAGGCAGATCCTTAATCGACTGAGCCACCCAGGCGCCCCAAGAAAACAAATTCATAGCTCTGGTGTGGCTGAACTTCCCAGTTGCAAAATTCTGATTCTGCATTTGTTAAATGAAGTCAACAGGAGATCTGTAACACAAGATACTCATTATTCTTTCTCTCCCTCTTCTAAGCCAAGCATTTCTTATGATGCTTATTTTCAGAAAACCCTGGAGGGTCCTCACAGAAACTTCAGAGGTTCCCTGAACGGACATGCATCCTTTGGGCCAAAACCTGACTAGTTTCTCTGGCACTGCAAAACACACAGAGGAGGCCGGTATGCTGGTTCATGGTGCAGAGCTGAGTACCCAAAATGAGGAGCTGAGTACGCACAGACGGCGGATCTTCACGTTCCACACCACACGTTTACCCCTATTTACTTTTCCACAACAACTATTTCCGTAAACATATGCCCAAGCATCATTTTCAATAGCAGAGCAGTTTTCTACAGCATTGATACACTATCCACTACTCAACCAAGTCCTCTACTATAAGACACGACTTGTGGACAAGTATTCTCAATATTTTTTCAACAATGGGGCAATATCATTGTAACCTTGCCTACTGTTTTCTTAGGATAAATTTCTAGAAGAGAAATCTATGGCCCTACAGAAAGGCACTTTCCCACCAGCACTCTACGAGTGGGCCTGTTTCCCCTCGACCATGACCAGCATCAAGTGTTACAGTTAAGATCACTACAGGTCTCTAAAGTAGTATCTCACAGTTATTTTAATTTGCACGTCTGTGCTTACTAGTGACATGACACGGAATATATTTTCATAATCTAAACGGATCACTTACTTGGGTAAGCTTCTAACCTCTCTGTGCTTCAGTTCATTCATCTGTAAAGCAGGAAGAGTAACTGAACCTCTATCTCCAAGAACTGCTTTGAGACTTGAGTTAATGTGCATAAAATATTTACGATACAAAGAACACGCAAAAAACATTAACGATTCCTGTTATTCATACTTTTTAACTGATTTCTGATATTTATGCCTTTTAACTTAATTATACTTTTTAACTTATTTCTAGACAAGAAAGAAATCTTCCTTTGAAATAACGGAGTTCACATCAGTGGTTGCTTTTTGTGAACACCACAGATGAAATAATTATCACTGGGTAACAAAGAACCACTGTATGTACCCGTGTGTAGTTCTAAAAATGGATCTCCCTCCCCTTTGTTTAGTAATAACATCCAGTAGACCAAGGCTATTTTTCTGTAACATTAAAAAAAAAATACATGTTTGAATAAAATTTTAATATACTGTATATTCTTTGATTTCCTTTTTAAATAAAATCCTGAGGTTCTCAGAATTTTAAAAACGTTTTAACAAAAAAAAAAAATCTCCAAAAGGAGCTTGGTTCAATAAATCATGATATATATATTATATCTATACAATATGTAGACTCTGCATAAAATAAAAACAATGATATTTTATACATATATGTAAAATACAGGACAATTCTCAGATGAAATAGTGGGTAACAAAATATGTATGTTATGATTCTATTTTTGTTTGAAAACACACATTTATCTGGAATAGTATATACCAAAAGGTGAAAAATTAGCACCAGGTGGTGGTACAAAAGGCAATTTAAATTTTCTAATTTTTTCTTAAGAAAACTATATTTTCCTTAGTTTCTACAAAGAACACTTTAATTTTTGAAATGAGAAATTTTAAGTATTTGTACAGGTGGGATTCCAATGTGGTGTGCAGTTTCTTGGACCGAGCAGAGCCTGGCAAGACAGCTCCCTCTTGGATAACAAGTTTCTCTCTGGCAGAAACATTCTTTGGACAGCCTGGGGAGAAGCACCTCCTAAGGGTTCCTTGAGTTCTAAACCTTGAGATTCCTGTCTCCTCATTTTCCCAGATATGGGTCAGGGCTCTGAGCTGATTTTGTCTTTCCCCTGCTGACCAGCCATCAGCAATGCTCCAGGGCTTTCAACACTCTCCAAACTCTATGATAAGCACACAAGGCCCCTGCTCTCCCTGTCTCATGCCACGCCACAAACCCACACACCCTCTCACTCCAGGCAGTTCCCACACTGCTGCAATACCCCTCTTCTCACATTCAGCGCAAGCTCACTTCCTGCAAGGGCCTTCACTGTACCCCGATGCCCATAGCTGACACAGCACCCTGCACCCTCGACTACATTGCTGGCCCATTCTTGCCTACATTCTCGACTTTGAGTGGGTTGGGGGGATACAACAGAGTGGCGGAGCCAGCAGACAGGAGGACAGGGGACTTACTGAGGCATAGTTGACATATAATAAATACAATGAATGGCACATATATAAATGACACAATTTGATAAGTTTTGACATAGTTTTTAAGAAACTGCATCATGGAGTATTCTAATTTAATTGAATGAAAAAAAAAAAACAGGGACGTCTGGGTGGCACAGTCAGTTAAGCGTCCAACTCTTGGTCTCGGCTAGGATCTGAGATCAAGCCCTCCGTAGGGCCCCGCACTCAGCAAGGAGTCTGCTGGACATTCTCTCTCCTTATCCCTCTCCCCCTCCTCCTCATACTCTCCCTCTCTCTGTAAAATGAATAAATAAAATCTTTAAAAAAGGAAACAGAAAACAAAAAACAACAAAAACAAAAGACAATGAGCAGACGAGTACCCAAATGCACCAGGGGAATATCCGTTTAAAAGAAAGATAATAAATCCTTTTATAAGGGATGAGTCACTTTATAATGTGAATAATCATTCTCTGTAACTTTTAAAATTCAGTCTTCACATTTGAAGTTTTTTAACTTCAAATGAGTCATGCCTATATCAATTACAGTTATATAAAAATTTGCACTGTATCCACTGCCCAATTCCCCTACATTGAGCCTCATTCTTTTCAGGATTTGGACGCACCATTTAATTGCTTCTTTCTCTGTAATTCTCTACAGTGGTGTTGTGAGAAAGAGCATGACACTGTGATTATATCAGTCTTGAAGAAGGACCCTTTCTTTGTATGTGCTCCAAGAAAAGACAGTAACCCACTCATGTGACTTTGGGGAAGTTATATTAACTTTCTGTGCCTTTGATAGCCACCCTACTAGCACCCAAAATTAGATGTGAGAGTTAAGGGCCTCTCCTTTAAAAGGCTATTCAGCAGTAAATACAACTTGAGCTAAAAATAGAAGAAGCAATGCTATATGGAGATATTCTTAGCCTAGGACCCTCTCCCCCAACTTAAACCTATTTTAAATTCAGAACAGATAAAAGCATACAGTTTACACAACATAAAATTAAGAGTAATCTGGAACACAGAGGAATTTATAAGAAAACTGTTCTTTGGTTCCATCTAAACTTCAAAGATGGGGCTTTCTGGTAAACACAGTATTCAATATTCTGTGGATGCATTACACTGCACAACAATTTCCTAAACACAGTTTTAAAGGACTCTAAGTATAAAAGCATAATAGAGCTAAACAGAGTCTGACAGCTTTTATTATTTCTATTAACTTTTCTGCTCTGGTTTATACAAACCAATAAATCTCATTCTCATTCCACATGAAAAGAAAGGAAATCTACCCAGCAGTCAATTACATTTCTACTGCAGGCTGGGAGTATCTTTGCTGGAGACCTAAGACACATGCCCATGAGTCCTCAGCATGAAGACCACTGCAATTTACATAAATGTTACAGAAGCAAACTTTTCAAGTAACAAAAACCGAATCCCATAGAAACGTGTTCCCAGCGTGTTTAAGCTTGAAGGCGTCTGCCACAGCAGTCAGACACCTGCAAGGAGGTCACTGGAACACATAATCTTAGAACAGGTGTTAAATAAAACTCCTTAGATCCAGGAATTGCCCTCTTAGGAATCTACCGGAAAGGTGAAATCAGATAAAAATTGGAATGTAATGCTGGGGAACTGGGTGGCTAGGTCAGTCGAGCGTCTGACTCTTGATTTTGACTCAGGTCATGATCTCAGGGTTGTGAGATTGTGCTCCATGCTGCATTCCTTGGAGGCTGCTTGTCCCTCTCCCTCACCCTCTCTCACATGTATGCACACATACCCTCACACACTCTCTCTGTCTCTGAAATAAAAGCTTTAAAAACAAAAAATTTAAATGCAATGATGCTCATCACAGGGCTTTTCACAGCGGCAAAAAAGTTGTTGAAGACAACCTAAATGCCCAGTAATAGAGTGCTGTACGGGTACCTTACCGCCATGAAAACAATGTTCAAAAAAATACTTTCAGGGGCGCCTGGGTGGCACAGCGGTTAAGCGTCTGCCTTCAGCTCAGGGCGTGATCCCGGTGTTACGGGATCGAGCCCCACATCAGGCTCCTCCGCTATGAGCCTGCTTCTTCCTCTCCCACTCCCCCAGCTTGTGTTCCCTCTCTCGCTGGCTGTCTCTATCTCTGTCAAATAAATAAATAAAATCTTAAAAAAAAAAATACTTTCAAATGGATACAACTCATGATGTAACAAAGGCAGCACAATTATATGAAAACTAAAGTGTAGCGTAATTATGTAAGTGTATGTGTGTGAGCAAGTACGAATTAAAAAGACCAGGAAGAATTACATATGTCAAAATGTTAACAAGGGATAGCCTCAGGATTACAGGAAAATTCTTTTTTTTTTTTTAAGATTTTTTATTTATTCACTTGAGACAGACAGAGTGAGTGCAAGCAAGAGCTTGAGCTGGGGGGAGGAGCAGAGGGAGAAGCAGACTCCCCACTGAGCAAGGAGTCCAAAGGGCTCAAGAACTTGAACCAAAGGCAGATGCCTACAGGCACCCCTACAGAAAAATTCTTAAATGTATTACTTTCCTAATCAGAAGGGTTTTTTTTTAAATTATTACATATTCCTCAAAACAAGTATTTTATAGGGTTATTTTTTTTTTAGACTCTTACAGTACCACATTATTTCTCTGGAAACATCTAAAGAACTAACTACGATCACTAGAAATGTAGCATGTCTTTCTTTAAGGGCGTATAAGCAAAGCCTAATAAGAAAATTTGGATTTAGAAAAGAGAGAACTCAAAAGTCAGTTACTTAAAAATGATTTCTCAAACCACAGAAGTTTCAAGAAAATTAATTTAAATGGTCCATGGCTATGAGACACTTAAAATATGATGTTCAAAATTTTACTTTCCATGTGACTCCTCAGGTACATATTTACTCTGAAAAATTATTCTTACATAATATGATCAACAATTTCCAATCAGTTCTTCATCCAGAATGTTGACCACCACAACAGTTCAAATCCTAATATCTAGTAGGTAACAATTTTTTTTTCATTTAATTGTGGAGTAATCAGAAGAGAAAATATTTGACAATTACAAAGACCTGTTAATAATGTGGGCAATCTTCAACCTTTGAATATGGATTCAGAGACTCTTCATAATGTATGACTATTTGGAAGAGAAGGTAAACCTTCACAGTGACAGACTACGAAGCACTGGGGATTCAGTTTTTGCTGTCAGTCAGGTTTACTATTAATAATTTCTCTGGACCGCCCCTCAACCAAACTTATGAAGTATAACCCTAACTTAGGTAATGTCCCTCAGTGTTTCTTGACTGAATTATTGCCTACTCTGCCATTTTGCCTACTGAAATTTATTCTCTTCCATACTAGAGCTCAAGTGAGCTTTGAAAAATACACAAACTTGCTGAAAATCTTTCAAAGCCATCCCCCCTTCATCTCTGAGGTAAAACTTCCTTTCAAGTTTCACCTTGCCTCAGCCACATTCAACACACTCCCTCCACTCCAGCCATAACAGAACACTTCCCCCAAGCACACTACCCTTCTCCTTGTGCATGCTTATTCCCTTGGGCTGGGACTCCTCCACATCTTAATCTTTCCAGCTAACACCATTCATTCTTTCACAGTCATCTCAGGCATCATCTTTCTTCAGAAAGCTGTCTCTAGCACTTCCTGTCACCTACCTGAATAAGACATGCCAATTCTGTGTCCACAGTTATACCAATGACAAGGACTTGTCATTGGTTCCCTCTTCCTCCTCTGGACACTTGGCCTAGGAGGGCAGAACTGTCTCATTTCTGGGCCCTGGTGCCATCACAGAGCCCAGCAAAGGGAAGTACTCAACATTCTAACTGAAGCTCCACGCCTATCTAGGCTGCAGAGGCAATGGTCCAGTTTAGTCCCATAAAATACATCCACTACTGAGGGAAAATTCAGATGTGGTAGAGTCGTCAGAGAATCCAGTTATTTTAAAGCACTTACTCACAATCAGAAATTTCAGGAGAAACTGCCTTGTGAAAAAAATTTTTTGTCAGCATTTCTGGGATTTCAAGATTGTTCCCTTTTTTGTGGAGCTACCTGAATTAGAGCACAAACAGAGAAGACCCTTGCAATATTTTTGGAAGTAAAAGATCTGTCTATAAAATCTCTGAAAGCTGTTTTCTATTCTCTGCATCATCAACCTGGAAAAATTAAACAGATTCTCAGGGTGGCTCTGTGATATCAGCATGAACGATGAATGCTGAGGTGCTTCTTGTATTCTTAGAGAAACACAGTGAGAATTAAAAATATGTTAGACTCAGGGATGCCTGAGGGCTCAGTCGGTTAGGCATCCAACTCTTGATTTCAGCTCCGGTCATGATCTCATGGTCATGAGATCGAGCCCCACATCAGGATCCACACTGGGCAGGGAGCCTACTTAAGATTCTCTCTCCCTCTCCTTCTGCCCCTCTCCTGAGCTCTCTCCTCGATTCAGAAAAATCCAACTAATTCAAAACCACAGTGAAAAGATCATTTCAAAGGAAAGAACATTTTCTATAAATAATCCACACTCAGTAATATTTTGCAAAACATGCCCAATTAGAGGCTTCTGTATGCCTGTTCTTCGCAAAAGCTCTTCATCATTTGAAACAGATCCACTCTCAAGTCAGAATTACAACTGTAAAAATCAGTAACTTACATCTCTATGTTGCCATGTATTTTTCAAAGACTTTGAATTACATCACTTTATTTGATCCCATTTTTGGAACTCATTTCTCAACGTCAAACCCAATCACTAAAAGTTCATTTTCTTAATTTTCTATTTCTAGGAAATTGGGTTGTTATTTTAGCATCTGGTGCTAAAGATGTAAGATGGTAACAAACGAGACAAAGATGTAAGAACAATAATACTCTTAGTTTTTGCCAGTGAAATATTGTGTACAAGTGTGTGTTCATAATTAGTCTCTTCACAAATGAGTCCCTCTATAAGATTAATAACTTCGTTAAAATTGACAGTAGGAAAATAATTCACAGAGAAGTGTGAAAAATTCTGTTATTTTTTTCCTTATACAAAGTGTACCACCTGGAGTTATTCTGCAGCCAAAAATATAACAAGAGATAGGACTTTTTTTTTTTTTAAATGGTGAAGGGAAGGAGGAAACTATAAATCACAAAGAAGCCACTAGAATGAGATAATGCAGAACACTGAAATCTGAGGAAAAGGGTCCCAAGAGACCACCCTCAGCACTCACACCCAGCTTGTGCGCCCATGCAGGACATGTGACATGCCACCCTTTATCCTGAAGTAAGAAACACCACTCTGGGAATGAAAGAAGAACAGAATTCAACACGCTGCCAAAAATAAAAAATAAAATGAAAAGAAGGAGGTTTCAGAAAGACAACAGATTCTAGAAAAAGGGTTTGCCTGAGGAAGGCATCACTTAGAAAATATACATCCTTCAGCATACATCACTTTTCCTCTCCCGGTTTCTCTTTTCCCTGACCCTACCCTACTTGGATTTTATGTGCTATGTCTGAATAAAAATGATGGAGTTTGATCCCATTCTCTCAACCCCCATCTGCCCCCCGGTCCCCCCCTCCTGAGGACACAGGAACCCACAATGGAAATTTCACTGGAAATATGAGCTAGCACCGCCCTTCTCTCCCACACACACGAGAGATGAGCCGAGAGGGCAAACAACTGGGGAAGATATTTCTTCAACAGAAGGGATTTTTCCCTTCTCACTTAGTATTACTCCAAATTCTCATGCTTTGGTCCCTTTAAGGGCATTCCTCGGCTCTGCAGGAATAAAGCTTGATTCTCTCCTTCCTGGCCCTGGACTCCTCGGAGTTCACATTTTCCTGCCCCCCACCCTTGCCACACCCCTTCAGGCCAGCCCGCTTTGAACAGGGCCTTTCAGCAAGATGCCACACGTAATCCATCGCACCAGCTGCTGCAGGCCTTCGGGTGCCAAAGGCCATTGAGAAAAAGGCTGCTAAAAACGTATGTGGTAATTCAGTACTGGCAGGTCCTGTAGGATTAGCGCTATTCCAAGCCTGTCTTTCCTGTGTCAGACTTCTCCAATGTCTATGGCTTCCCTCTGGGGTGGACATCCTATCGAGAGCCCAAATCGAAACTTTCTGATGGAAACATTCTATATCTTCATTGTCCAAAACACTAGCCATGTGCCTGGGCTACCGAGCACTTGCAATATGGCTAGTGTGACTGAGGAACTGAATTTTTAGTTGTAGTTACCTTTGATTAATGTAAATATAAGTAGCTGCACGAAGTTCAAGGCTACCCTACCGGCCAGCATAGGCCAGAGCCATGGTTCTGAGAGCAGACCAAAGGAGAGTGTGCAAACTTGGCTGTATGTTGGAATCATCTGGGGAGGTCTTCAAAGTCCCACTGCCTATTTTGTACCCCCCCCAGATAAATGAAGCAAATTTTCTGGGGGTGGGACCCAGACATCTGCATTTTTAAAGGCTTCTCAGGTGATGCCAATGTGTTGCCGAGATGGAGAACCGCTGTTCTACAATGGGAACATTTCTACCATTCGCAGCCGGCCCTCATCCAACAAGACGCCCACAAACACTAAGCCACCTAAGCGATTCGGGCAAATATTCACTCGTCATGAAAATCAGTCATATGAGATTACGACTCATTTACAAGAATTCCTTCAAGAGCAGATCCATGTCCAAAAGGCATGGGCCACTAAAGAAAGCAGTGAGTAGAAAAGGAGACAGCTCAAAAAGGAAAGTAAAACAAGGAAGAAAAAGAGTTTTTCAAAATAACTGTCGGCATCCAAAGCCTGGCTAGCCTGAGTCTTTGCATACAAATAATTTATTTTCTGGAAAGCCACCAGGTAACAGCAAACTATACACCTCCAAATCTGGTACTTTGAACAAACAGCTCTAATTGGATTATTTTCCCTTGGCTAACCCACCCACATACTATCTGCGTCTGACAGCAAGCTCCTGACACTATTCATTTTTCTTCAAAGGATAACCTGAAACTTGTACCTTTTCACCGAGTACATTAAACTTTTTAAATGGCAGCAATTAAAAAGCCAGTATTGGTCCAAAACCCATGTGCTCTGGCTCACTCTTCTCCAGTAGGCACAATCCCAGCCTTCTCTCGCCATTACTAATTTCACCGAGGGTAACATTAACCTGGTGAAGCTTTTTCTCTGAGACTTAACAGAAGCATTATACCCAAAGTGTAAAAAAAAAAAAAAAAAAAGCAAATAGACACTCAGGTTCCCGCAGCCTCTAATCTTCCAATCAGCATTTCCCAAAAGCATACAGGGCCCTTCAGGTTGAATGCTGACAGAGTTCCAAGGCGGATGCAAAAAATTCACCACCATTTTCTAGGCAGCAGCACTGGAAGTCAAAAACAGGAAGAGGAGAATTTACTGGGAAAAGTATTTGAAGGTCACTCTTCATGACAATAAAAGTTGTTCCCTCTATACCGAGAAGTGAAATATAAATGATCCAAAACTAACCCCCCTCCCACTTTCCCAGATTATTACTAATGTAATTCAGTCACAAAACCGAGAACTCCTTGAGCTGACCAAGGCTTCAACAACTCACTTTAACCAACTAACTTCCCTCCAAGGAGAAAAGGCTGGCTTACGTCCATCCATACGCACAGCCAAAAACTTCTCAAAGAGCAAATGTGATCCCTGCTGCTGTGGCAAACCAGACTATATTCCTTTTCATCTTGGCTTGGTGGACACCCAGCAGCAGCTCCACATAACAACTTCCCAACGGTCCATTCCAACGGAGAGTAGAACACATGGATGTTTTTAAAGTTCACACAAAATTTACAATAGGAACTGGACTATACTTTTGTATATCTATCTGAATGTGGGTTAGACTGAATAGGGTAAAAAGTCTCTTTAAATAGTTATATAGTTAACTAGACTGCCAGATCAATACACAACGCCAAATTGAAGAAGACTTTCAGATAAACAATGAATTTTTAGTGTTAGTATGCCCCAAATATCACGAGGCACACTTACACTAAAAAAGATGTTCTGTCTGGAATTCAATTTTAACTGGGCATTGTGGTTTCTTTGGTTTTCCTAAATCTGGCAACCCTACATATCACTGTGCTGGGAAAATTCAACTTGCAAGAGGCAAGGAAGAGAACTCGTTTTGGCATCCCCCCCACTCAACCACCCAACCATTCCTATATCTCAGAGCCAAGTATAAAAACTGTGTCTCTAGTATGAATACTAATTTGCTACCACCTGATAAACAAGTGCCCCAATGCCCTTCCTTCTCTGGACTATAGATGCCAATCACATAACTAAGTGGCAGACACCTGGGTAGCTGACACAGTACCAGTAAATTTTACTTTCAGGGCCTTTATCAGAGTAAAGCAAGAAAATTAAGTCTGAGTAGGTGCCATAGATGGAAGAAGTCATTAGGAAATGTGATTATTCAATCAGTAAAATTAAGAGCAACACTTGCTATGGAGAAATAATATGAAGACAGCAGAAAGTAAACTGAATATATAAGCAGTTATTATGTGAATTAAATATCCTAAATAATAGCGTGTTTTTAACAGCTGACTCTATTGAACTGTTATGTGCCAAGCCACATTCCAAACACTTTACACATTCTATTACACTTAATCTGAATCCCCGAAGAAGTGAATCCTATCATCACACCCATTTTACAATGTGAAGGAACTGAGACACAGAGATGGATAATGTGATAAGACAAGGATGACCATATTACTTGGTTTGCCTCAGACAGTCCCAGTTTATGCCTGTTGTCCAGGTACAATTGTTAAAAGCCCACCCCCTGCCCCTTTCACTCTCATAAACTACCCAGTTTGGACGATCAATTATATCTCACTTACCAAAGACTCACACCCAGTAACCAGCAAAGGCAGGGTTCCCTCAGGTAGTAGGGCTCCAGATACCCTCCCAAGGCTTACCTTCCATAGAAGACGACTGAGACGATGGAATTCATTCTTTTTACTTTTACCTGTCATACCTAGGTTTCCTGCATGTGCACAAATCATTGTGGGTAGAGGAGATGGGGGGCTGGTGAGGGTCATGTTTTTCAGAACTGTCCTTTATCCCCTTTTAAATCATAGCACAAACCATCTGCAGGCACAGAGAATTCCTCAGTCAGCCTCTATCCACATCCCTGGGCCTGAACGTTTTTAAACGTATTCAGCTTATCAAAGTAATATTTAACCAGATCCTTTTCTACTCTGGAATGACCTTCCCCTTCCTCCAGCCTACCCTGGGCAGTCAGGGCACACTTGTTTGCTATTTCTATTAAGATGAAGGTGGGGCCGCGTGATGTAATAAGCACTGGGTGTTATATAAGGCTGATGAATCACTGACCTCTACCTCTGAAACTAATATGTTAATTAGTTGAATTTAAATTTAAAAAAATTAAAAAAAAAGACAATGTGGATATACTGTATGTGCCACCTTTTAGTTCCATACACAACAGGCTTTCCTTTTTTTTCCCTAACTCAGAAACGAACAACCTTTTTATTTTTAATCTATACCAAAACAATGCAGGAAACCTGGGGTGTGACAGGTAATAGTAAAAAGAATGAATTCCATCGTCCCAGTCGTATTCCCAGTAAATATTTCTCAATAACCATTAATGCTAGTTTGACAGTGTCAGAACAGCAAACATGAGCATTAACTTGTAGCTTCACTTCATGTGTCTAATTTTAAAAACGCATCACAAGTGGCCCGAATAAGCAAAGGTGGTAATTTCAGCCCTTACCACCAGGCTGTGTGGCTTCACCTGGCCTCTCTGAGCATGTCTCCTTTACACAAAGGCATGGATGTACTAAGATCCACAGGGTCCCGCCCAGCTCTGAAGCTTCTAATTCTATGTATTCTCTACAATCTTTCTGACCATGAGCCGCAGCCTGCAATGTGAAAACATTACTCCACCACAAAACCTTCTAACAGCTGGTTCTCAAACGCCTGAAAGGCCCGTCACAGGCAAGGGTCCTGGGAGGAGGCTTGGGAGCAGCCCTGTGGTAAAGAGCGATGGCTCTCATGTTTGTAATACTCCTTGGTATATTAAAAGTTTGGCTTCTGTCAGCCCCAGGCCACGTGAAAAATGTTTTTTAATGTTTGTTTTTGTGATGATGGGTCATGAATGCTTTCTCTACAATGAGACTAAAGTCAACAAAAAGGACAAGACTGGGAACTGTGGCTTTAAAGGTTTTTCCTGCCTCAAATCCTAGCAAGTCACCTTCAAAAGGCAGGTGGAACTGGTCAGGTCTGACTATAATGGCAGTGGGAACGGGGCTGGATAGGGGGGTGCTACTGAGTTAGCTGACAGATTTATAAGTGTCTTTCCTATCAGGAAACAACAATTGCCCTCTGCACCTTTTTACTCACAAAAGAAGAAACAAAGACAAAATGAAAACTGAATTCTCAGCCTGGATTTCATAATTTCTAATAGAAACTGAATTCATCACTAAAAAGAAAAAAGAAAAGAAAAAAGAAAAGCCATAAACTCAAGGTCTGGGGAGTTGGTCATTATTAAGTTTTACTTATGCATAGTTATGAAACAGGAAGAGCTAATTCTTACCTAAAGTTTTATTACATGAAGTTTACAGCCACATTTAAGTGAAAACTTCCATACTGAGATTTGTTACATATGCAGGCATAAAATCCCTGGCAACAAATACCGTGTTTAAATCCAAAGCCTTCTGGTAGAGAAATGTGTAATACCTCCTGACAAAAGTTGTCTTCCTGCTTCTTATCAGAGCCCTCATTTCAGTAGTGTCAAAACTTCTAGAAAATTTGTTATGGAAAGTCAGAGGGAACCAAGAAAAAATGTTGAAGCCAATATAAAACTATATGTGTTTACGTCATCTGTTCAAACCAATTTAATCTTTTCTAACAACTAAGATGTGTGGTCATGATTTGTTTACCTTTCTCTTTTCAATGGTAAATTTAAAACAAAAAGCAACTAAAGGAAGAAAAAAATCCTCTGGATTCAACACAAGCATGTAACCAATAGTAACTTAAAAAAAAAGAAAAAACTCATTTGATTCATAATAGTAGAAACCAAACTCTTCAAAAAATCAACTCTAGTAACAATAAAAACAAACCTTCTTCCTAATGTGTATAATAATTAAAATGAATCTCTAGTATTTTTGCTCTGTATGAGAACAGACTAGTGTACCCCAATGCATATTCCACGAAGAGAGGCTTCAGGGGAAAAAAAAAAAAAGAATTCCAAATTCAAGTAAGTCTGGGAAACAGAATATATTTATTTCTCTCCCTGCTAGAATGCCTATTAGCTTCTGAAATTCAGCTCTGAGAAGGGCGTCACTAAAGAAACCTATTACATTTTACTTAGCCTAGCATTCCCTTTTTAAATAACACATGTTAATATACTGCAAAGCTATTGCTTCAAAGAAGGTGATGGGAAATGTAAAGCCAGACCATAGCAGCTACACTGTTACCTATGTTCGGTCAGAAACATCTAATGATCACACATACCCAGTCCCTTCTCTTTCTGGTCACATGGGTAGATTACACTTGCCCGCTCCTCTTGCTGTTGGGCAGGGTCATGTGACTAGTTCCGGCCAATGGCTTCTGTATGACCCATCAGCCAGGATTCCTGAGCTAGAAAAATGTGACACAGAGCCCCCTGCCACCCTATATCGGACATATAACATGAATGAGAAATACACATCCGTGGCTTTGCACAAAGAGCTTTTGGAGATGCTTGTTACTGTAGCACCAAGCCTAAACTGTCTGATACATTATGGAAGGAAATGGTCTTTAATAGAGCTATGTAAACTGACTGGAGTGGCAAAATAAACACAGACAGAAATATGTGAAGAACGGGGAGGTTGATGGTAAAATAAGCATATAAGAATGAATCTTTAGGAAAGCCACTTTGGTCTACGCAATCTTAAATTAAGCACTAAAGATCAGTGCGTTAAAACTAAACACCATGGTATGGACTAATCTGAAGTGACCAAATTTAGTTCGTTTGTTGGCAAGAGTGGGTAGTGAGGACGGGCTGTGAGGATAGTAGCATCACTTACTGAGTGACTGTAATGTGCCAGAAATGATGAGTACATATTACTACATTTAGTCCTGACGCTGTGATAGCTGGTAGATGATAATTGTTGGCCTTATCTCCCCTTCATATGAGAAAACCAAAACACTATTACATAATTTGTGTAAGATCGTATCACTAATAAATGGCACTCATGTAATGACATGTGTCTATGTTCTTTTTAATACACCATTAATCTGAGTTAGTAGAAAAATCTAAGTCATGAAATTTAAAAAAAAAACGGTCTGGAGTTTTGTTATTCTGAGACACTTTGTAAGAATGTGAAAATACTGTACAATCAGAAGGAGGAAGACTTTGGCTAAATGGTAGGTCCGAGCTTTCAAAGAATAAACAGGATGTTCTTATAATTAACATAGTAATTGTTTGCAAGGGGTGACGTGGACATTTCAAAAAAAAAAAGCTTATTTTTCAAATTATAAAAATAAGACATGATTATTGGTGAACACTGGAAAATACAGAAAAGCACTTAAAGGAAAACAAAAGTCACAATACTACCACACTTCACAAAAAATTAAGATTTGGAGTACTTCCTTCTTTTGCGTGTGTTTTTTTCCACATAGTGGAGATCATACCATTTAAATAATCTTGTGTTCTGCTTTTATTCCTTTATATTAAAAAGCTCCCTATGTTATTAGAATGTTTTCAAGAATAATATTTCTATCAATACAATAACTAGCAGTTATATATTTGGAACATATTAGACTGTCACATTACTTTTACCAACTTATTAATCCTCATAAGAACCCTCTAACATCTGTATTATCATTGTCCCCATCTTACAGGTAAAGAAAGTGAGACAGAGTAGGGTTAATGATGTGCCCAATGTCACAAAGTGAGTCTAAGGTAGGCTTGAGATTCAAACTCAGGCAGCCCCTAGGTCAGCAATTTTAACCACTACATTGTACTGCCTCTATAATATTTCCTCCTCTAACTTACCGATGATGAGCATTTGGTTTATTACCATTTTTTTCTATTATAATATTATAATGGACATCGCTACAGGCACCACTATTTTATCTAAGCCTATTCAGATTGCAAAACTCTTACCATTCCAACAAGTTGAATTTATTTTCAGCTAGCTGACAACAGCTGTAGAAACATCTAAGATGGCTAGCATTTCATAAACCAACTCATTACTCCATCTACCCTGGTATGAACTTCCATGTGGTCCTCACCTGTCGACCCCACTGCCATCTGCAGCAGATTTCTGTAATGTTTCCATCTGCCTTCACACTGCACAAAGAGCCAGCTAAAACCCTGGGTCTCTTCTGTGCATCCCCTAACATTTATAAGCAAATTCCATAAATTTTTATGTCTGGAATATCTTAAATGCTAAATATTTGTTTCCAGTCTTATGAGCCTGTGCCAATACAAGGCATACAAACACAGAGAGATGACATCCAATATGCAGGTGTAAAATTAAGATGAATAATCTTTAAATTCATACAATAACCCAAGAAAAGGATATTCAAATATTTTACTTTTTACCTTCTTATCTTATAGTGAATGACTGAAGTCTCTTGCAAGATTAAAGGAATACATACTCCAATCCAAAATAGAGTTTTACAAGCAAACCAGACAATGGAGTGTTAAGTAAAAAAACTGGTGGCTCCAGTTCATAGTTCACATCTTCTGAACTCGGTTTACCAATGTGGCTGTCCAAAAGTGTGTTTAAAAAACAAGCAATGTATAAAAGAAGGGAAAGGCAAAAACATAAAAAAATATAGAAATCATGGGCTCAATAAAGAAATTTTCCAAACTGTCGTCAATACCATATGGAGAATTCATTTGCCATCTACGAATGAAAAGATCAATACATCTAAGGAAGATAAGTATCTCCTTCTGAAATATGTGTAAGATATGGAAAGTGACAAAGCAATATTCCGGACTTATAAATCTAATGACAGCAATATATAAGAAACAAAGCCATTTTGCAGGGTACTCTAAAAAGCTATAAAATCACTGCAATTAGTCTAAGTCCAAATTTATAATGGACTTTAAATTAGAGAATAATTAAGATATCTGTTAATACCACCTTTCAAGAAATTCTTAATAGAAATTTGGTTTGTATTTAAGCCCTCCTAGAGGAAGTTCACTCACTGTTTTCATACTATATTTAACATCTAAATCCTCTCTCTCTGTTATTTTATTTCCATTCAGTAATCTAAATATTGCTTTTTAAAAAATTTCATCTTCGCAGCACCCAAGCTAATAAATAAGTTGATTGCATTCTCCCCTCAGGTAGCCTCCGCCTCCACCTAGCCACCCCTCACCCGCTGCAGGTGCTGATCATGTCCCTAGCGGCTCAAACCTGTACAGGACCCCTCCTAGAGACTGCACACCCTCACTCCTGCTTTGTTTTTATCATCCTGACTTCAAAAAACAAGCCCATTTTTTTTTAATGGAGAGAACACAATTAGAAAGTAAATCAATTACAAACAAGAATCAAGTAACTGCAGATAAATTGCAAAAACTTAATACGGAGTCAAAAAAGGCATAAGCAAAGAAAAAAAAGATTCTGCAGGAAAGTAACCTATGCCCTTTACTATGCTTCTACAAGGTTCTAACGTTCAAACATCAATAATTCATATCCACATGACTAACAGACATACAACACATAGGGCTTTTTTTTTTTTTTTTTTAAACTTCAGGGCCCAAATTTCTATTCAAACTGCAATTAGCGAGTAGGGTGAGTGGGGCAGGGGAACCTCAATGTGAAGTCTGGGATAAGGCAACACTAATTAGTCCAGATGAAACGATGCAAGATAAAATGTGACACAGAAGTATTTTCCTACGGACGGGGTGCAAGATTTTTTAAGACTGTTGGAACACAAAGATAAATAAAAATAAACCTTGCTAAAGAGGATAGCTACCATTTCTATTTCTTGGTAATACATTTAGAGGAATGATTTTGCTCAAGTGAAATGACAAGTTTCAAGCTATTCTGTTGAACTGCAGCTATTTTAAGGCAAGCCAAGGCTGCATTAGTGCTTGTCATACAGCTTGCTCCCAATCTCTTGGCAGTTCTCCAATGCATTCCAACTTCTTATGCACAGCCTTGCTGGAATCACATCCCACTTATCTCTAAAGACACACTAAGTAAGATGTTGCCACATGACACAACCAACCTGCCATTTATTCCCATCAGATCACTTTGCACAATGTCTGACTAAAAAAAAAATCAGACCACCATCTGTGTGGATACGGTTCAGTCCAAATGATCCAATTTACACTGGTCCCCAAAACAAATATTACAATACTGCTCAAACCGGGGGAAATGCTGTACTCCACTGCCCCCAAAAAGGTTGAGTACTCACCAACTAAGGAAGGAGAACTGACATGGAGGGAGAAAAAGCAAGGTCACATCTTAAAAAAGAAATGCCTTAACTATAGATGCTAAGCCCTAGTCATATCCCCACTGCCTACATCTTGAAGCAGATTATTAGTCAGTGTATATTTTAAAGGATCATCTCAGTATTTAATGAGTCCCATTACTTCCTTTAAAAAAACAATTTAACCTAGCAATACATCCTCTAAGTCGATGTACTCTCTAATATTTGGCCAAAAAAAAAAAAAAAAAAAGTCCTCTTCAAAAACAACCTGGAATGGTTAACCACATGCTGCTACATTCCATTCTCGCTAAAAAAAATATATTTAATTAGCACATTTGATCCTCATGCTTTGCACAGCTGCACAACATTCCAGTGATAGGCCAGCTATCAATATGCTCTTTACATTGAATACCTACTTACTTGAAAAGCTAAGAAGACCGAGAACCAGTTCTCAAATACGATCCACAAAAGATTTATTTCATATGAACAAAGTTTCCTTTAACAAGAGTGTAGCCCAATGAAAATACATACTATCATTAGGAATAAAAAATTCATGCAAACATATACTAACAAAGTAATTCTTCAGAGCTGGAAATATATATATATATAAAATATATATATAAATATATAATATATATATAATACTCAACTGACAGATAAGAGTAGTCTATCTCAGGAATAAGACAATAAATTAACCTGCTCTCAAATTAAACATTCACCCTTTATGAATCAAACGAGATTTTAAGAGCTAGGATGACAGCTGGTGTACTTAAAGTCAGGAACACACACTTCAAAAGCAAAATAAGCATTTCAAAATGAAAAACCATCCTGATTATCAAGGAAACTCAGAAATTCCTTTAGCAGTGGGTGTTGATTTAAAAACAAGCAAACAGACAAAAAAAACGAAAAACAAAAAAAAAACCCCTACCTTTAAAACAAAGAATAAAACACAAGGTGTGTGCTGGCTTCTTTACTGTCAAACGGCACATGAATGTCTTTGCTCCAGGATCATGGTCATCCTTGACTCCACCCCAGGAGATAAGGTGGGTATTTAAGGACAGCTGACAGCACAGAGTTGTCAACCTCGCTGTGAGAAGGACCAGGCCCCTCTCAGAGAAGTTACTCAACTGATAGCTCTGACCACCACTCACTTCCTAAAAAAGTGACAGGTGTACTCATCCATGCAGAGGTCTGGATAAGGCCATGTTCCGGCTCCCTGCTCCCCCTACCCTGGGGTGCACGGACCACTGTGAGCACTGTTGCACTCAATGCCTCCCCAAGTGCCAGAACCAATGTGTGCAGCTGCCTGGAAGTTGAGATCCCTACTGCAGGCTTCAGACAAGCCAGGCACACTAGCCATCAAAGCATGTCCCTTGATGAGTTGTGACTGTCCTCAAAAAGAATGATTCCCATTAGGTCAGGACTTCCTGAAGAATCCCTTCTTTGGAGAGAGGAAGTCCATGTAGTGCAGCTGAGCTCCAACCCCCAATCTTGCTCCATCCATCAGCCAGGCCAGCTGAGTCTCTAAAAAGAGCTGCCACTGGCCTTCGGTGTTAAACCTGGGAAGAAGGACATGTGCCATGTTTCCTGCAGGCCCACCACTCCAGACAAGACCAATAACAACCACAAAGTACCTCACAGAAAGTGCTAAAAAGGCTTGCTTTCTCTTCCATTTCACCGCTCTTCCCACTCCTTTCCCCAAGTACATGACAAACCCTTTTAGCACCTTCTCCAGGAAAAGGTCAACTACTAGAATTAAGGCAACAAAGAGCTAGCAAGTCACCTCCATCCATCCCATGTCCCAGGGCTTAAACAACCGGCTTACATAATCAAATAAGTATATTGCTTTTTCTCTTTGAAACAGATCCTAGATCCAAAGATAGAATTTTAAAGAATTCAGCCAATACAAGGACCCTAAGAAAGTTGAACTCGTAGTGTATGCTTTCAACAGTTACAACCAAATCGGCCCAGTAAAATTTATTACCTTTAAAACCAAGATTCTAATAACCACATCCATTCCATTTGTAACACTGTTACAGGGTAGCTGTTTTAAACACTCTCTGAAATCTGAAGATAAACATAAAATCAGATGTTGTCCAAAGCATATGGAGATGTCCCTCAAGGGAATTAGTGTAACTCTGATGAGAATTCTTTCCAAAACAAAACAGAAAGCACACATTATCTAATGAGAACCTAATTTCTGGTATTTTTCCACTATAAAATTTTTTGTTCAAAGAAGAAGAGTACAATAAAATTTGGATTTTCTGTTCCTTGAACATTTTTCTTTAACACCCCTACCACAAAAAACAGCTCAGGGCAACAGGCAGTGGCCCTGCCATAGCTTTAAGTAAGACCAGTAATAGGATTTTATGTTTTGTCATGCTACAGGTGTTGATGGGAAGAGTAATAAACATCAAGTGACTATTTACACTGTCAAAACTTGACATCTTTAGCCTAAGATCTGAGAATGTGGCCCTTATTTGTAAGATGAGTATGTGCACAGGGAAAAAGGTTTAAAGGATAAACACCAAAATGTTAACTGCAGGCTGCTGGAGTCACTAAATACCTAGTAATTTCAATTTTCTTCTTTGTATTCACTTTTAATTTCCATATGATCTATAATAAACATTGATTATTTTGGTAATAAAATATTTTAAAACTTTCATGTTAGATGATTTTATGCTAATTTATAACTTTATGAAAGTACACATTCTTCATAAGCCACTCAGAAAAAAACTAAGCACACTGTATAGAGTAGCAGACACTGTCAAATATTCAGGGATTCTAAGAAGGTAAAAAAAAAAAAAAAAAAGAATATTTTAAGATTATTGTACTCACTATAAAAGCACTCCCATGCTACAGATTTAAAAATACAATGGAAAATGTTTAAACATCACAGAACAAAATAAAAAAGCATTGTTTTAGGGAAGCATCTACGTTTTCCTTCCCCTTTAAATAAGATAAAAGGGCTAAAAGGGGGAGGAGTAAACCGTGATAAGAACATGCATTATCCCTCCGCAGAGACTGTACAGTTGGTGAAGAACATTCCAGAAAAATGTACAGCCCTTGAATGTTTAGATTTAGCCTTGAAGCAAACACACTAGGACAACAATTATCCCCAAAACTGCTGTCCAAGAGGGTAGGGAAACAAGAAACCTCACTCAGAGCCAGAGGCAAGAGCCATAGAGGCTGATCTCCTGGAGGATGTTTTTTCCCTGGCTCCCTTGTGGCCCAATTCCTACATCTTTTCCCACACTCCACGGAAGTAAGAAAATACCAAGGATCTAACAAATTGCACATTTAAATAAGGAATGGAAAAAAATCTTTTCAAAATTTCAGTGCTCTTTATGCCTTTAGTATTAAGACTGCTTTTCTGTAAGTTCTGGCAGAAAAAAAAAAAAAGAATAGCAAAGGGTATATATTTAGCTGATTAATCATTTAACTTATTAGTTCTTATCCATCTAAAATGAGACTTATCGTGGTGCTAGGATATTTTTGATAAAGAGCAAGAGTTTACTGTTACGTATTTCCAAAAATCTGGCAAATGTGGAAGATGAAATTAGAGCTCTTCCACAATCCCATCACCAAGAGATAACCACTTTCTAAGCAAAGACATATTTAATTATACATATATGCTGCCAAAGAATAAATTCTGCTTATTTATATATCGTTTTGCATTTCATCCTAGTTCATCTGTTGGGTAAAAATCTGTAATTATGTTCCAATACAGACTTTACTGCCCTACCAATGGCTTCAAGTTTATACGTTAAAGTTCAGAAATAGAAGGGTGCTCTAGATTCTAGATAAGAGATGTCAAACGGCTCCAAAAATCATTCAGGTATTTACTCTCATAGTTTAGAGTTTATAAAGAACGGAATTATGACACCTATGAACAAGGGTCAATTTTAAAGCAGTCTCGAAATTACAGCATCTTACTTTCAAATCTCAAACCACACTTGACCTAAAACTCTCCTCAATCAACCACTTAAAATTGATAGCAAAAAACACACAAAATTCATGGAAGTAAATTAGTTCATTTCTACAAGCTACATTTTACAAAGTACCAATACAGTTGGGAATGTGGGCCATACACCAGAACTATTTCCTCCCAAATTTCCCCCACAGATGAAGGGCAGTGTGATTCACTCCTGAGATTCACTTTCAAAATGTTATCTCCACAAAATTCCCCACTTTAAAAGTCTTAAAATAGTCCTCTGCCTCCATTCATGGTGGAGATTACTCAATCATACATACATCTCTCTGTCTCACTAATGTGATGGAGAGATGCAATAAATATCTATACACATACGTAAGAATTTCCTCTCATACAAAGAAGGAAGGATATTATTAAAATTCATTCCTCTCACTTGTAGTCTATAATTTTCCCAAATGGTGAGAAACCATTAACTGGAAGTAATATAAATCTGGAGTATTTTTATTTTAAAATTTTCACTCAAAATTTCACCTACTTTTCTGACCAATTTCAGTGAAACATGATGGTCTAATGGTTACAAAATTAGCTTCGGCCGCTGTGCTTGGGTTTCCACAAGTGAGAACAAGGATGTCACAGAATTCCACTGCCCTCTCTGCGTAAGGATGTGGTTTGGAAATACTAAAGAATCCTGGTCTTCCCCACCCTTTCAGCTGACCCATGTTAGTGCTGAGTCAAGACAGCATTCCATCATATCTAAATGCTCTACTTTTCTCTGAGACCTATACCCTGAAGACGCTAACTTACTCATTTTTCCTCTGCTCTTAGAAAAGTGTACAGAAGGACAGATAAGACAGTTCTTTGGAAACCAAAACTATTCCTTAATAATGACCTATAAGTGGCCAGGTTTGCTTTTTTGTCTCCTTTTTTTTTAAACAATTAACATAAAGTGTTGCTTGTTTTTCTGATTAAAAAACGGTCCTCGTGGTAGTCTATTATATTTACTGTACTCTTCTCTATTTGTAAAATATTTCAAAACTCAAAATGAGAAACATTAAGTTATAAGAATTTCCTTTCTTATAAGAAAGGAAATCACCCTTCAACCCGCCACCCAAAGCATTAACATTTTAATGTATTTCCTTCTAGTCTTTTAATAAAACAAAACTGAACTTATACCCTATTATATAGCATTGCATAAAGGTATTCCCACTGAATATTATATTGTTAGCATTTTCCCATTTCAGTAATATTCTAACAAACCATTATTATTTTAAGCACTATATTGAATTCCATCCTATCCCTGTGCCATAATTTGAGTATGTCCCATTTGCTTTTTCATTATAAATACAAGGTAAGAAAATCCTTGTTTAGGGGCGCCTGGGTGGCGCAGTCGTTAAGCGTCTGCCTTCGGCTCAGGGTGTGATCCCGTCGATCGGGGCTCGAGCCCCACATCAGGCTCCTCCGCTGGGAGCCTGCTGCTTCCTCTCCCACTCCCCCTGCTTGTGTTGCCTCTCTCGCTGGCTGTCTCTCTCTCTCTGTCAAATAAATAAATAAAATCTTAAAAAAAAAAAAAAAAAGAAAGAAAATCCTTGTTTAAAAACCTCTGTCCTTATTTTTATTTCTTTCTTTTAGGTTACAGAACTACAGGTGGGATTTCACTCCAAAAAATAAAAACACTTAAGGTTTCTGTTATATATAACCCAGTTTTTTCTACTAAGTTTGTATTAATCCAAATATTCTCCCAACAGATAATGCAGAGCTCCTATTCTACAGCAACCCAGAGAGCATTACTTACCCACCAGTTAAAGTGGAAATATTAATCCAATTGTTTTGTGTTTCAAATTACTGGTGAGTTTGAACAATTTAATATAGTTATTGGCTTCTTTGATTTCTTCTTTTATAAACTATCTGTTCACATCGTTTCCCCCAAATAGTAGGATTCTAGTGTTTCCTTGTTTGTTAAAAATAGGCATTAATTAGGTTTGCCTTTCCTATAGTTTAGACGTGATACATAAGGACAAGTTTAATGTAGACTGAATTTAGCGTTACTTATCTGAATGATGGCATGTTCACTGGAATGTATCTCTTCTGAGTAAATCAAAATATTTGACAGAAAGCAAGAAATTGACACTAAGCAAAATGTCCATGTCTCATGGTAATTAAAATGTATTGTGATGACAGTGGATTATCTCACTAAGCTTTAATAATCCTTTGTGATAGGTACCACCATGCAGATGGAGATACTGAGACAGAGAGCTCAAGGTCGTTTGCCCAAGGTCATTTAGCCTGTACATGGAGTCACCAGGTTGTGTAACTGCAGAGCCTGAAGCTCAGGACCCTTGCATTGAACAGCCTCCCTTCAGCCGCACTGGCTCGGACCTCTCTCAACTCCTCCAACATCATCTCCCCTAAGGGTTCTGCTGGAACCTCAAATTTAACATGTTCAAAGACAAAACTGATTCTCTTCCCAACCCGATTTCCACTCTTCCCTGGGTCTATTTCTGTCATGATCCAAATTTGAAACCCATGTCATCTTAGCTCCTCATCCACTTAGGTCTACCTCCTGTTCATTCACTCTACGAGTAGTTGGCACAGGATTGGGCCATCACAGCTTTTCTCCCTCTCTCCCCTCCTTCTCATTCCCTTGGCTACCACCAGAACCTGTTCCCTTAACCTCCGGGCCCCCACAATCACCTATTTCCTGTCTCCCTGCTCTTGATTTCTTCCTGTTCCATTCTATTTTGAACTCTGCCAGAGTGCTGTGTTACTCAAATATCTTATCACAGAATTTTAAAGATATACAGGATCTTAAAAATTGAGCATGAGATCCAATCAACTGGTAGTTACTGCCTATAACACTATATTGAGAATGTTACTGACACTCTATCTCAGCCCTGCGGAAAAGGAGTGTCACGGATGATTTTCTAGGTCTGCCAGGGAGGGAGGGAATGTTGCCCATGTGCCAAATTTTAACCCTCACTATAATTTCATCTAAGTTCTTCATTTTATAAATTTAGAACTGAGACCAGAAGGGTAAATGGGTTGCCAAAGTCTTTTATCTTCTGGGGACATACAGAGAATATATTCTATACAGTAGAGTATAGAGTCCTTAGAATCAGGAACTAAATCTTATTCACCATTAGACCAGCCCACACCACCATCACTCTAACCCAATTTCAACCCCTGGCAAGAGAAGATATCCAATAATTTGTTTACTGCACCAAAAACAATACTGCAGAGTAATCTTACAGTAGCAGCAAAGGGAGAACAGCAGTATAAATGCTTCTCTTGTAAAAAGAACTATAATTACACTACTTTCAAGAATAGGAACCTAAGCTGACAAAGGGTTTCCAGTAAGTGGTCTTGTACAGCCTGTGCTGATCAATATATAAATTCCACTGTAACACAGCTTTTTTAAAAAAATAAAAGAGTAAGTTGTTTATTATCTCTTTTAACATAAAAATATCAAGGCAGTTTTTGGAAAGCATTTAGAAGAGGTCAGTGGCTCATACAGCTGGGGTAGTTTGAAGAGAAAGTAATGGACAGTTACTAACTGAATACCGACTATGTACCTAGCACTAGACACTGCTGTCTCACAACTGTATCACGAAGTATTATTATTTCGATTTTAGGAAAATTTTTCAATTTCAATAAGGAAACTGTGGTTTCAAGAGTAATTAACTATCCCAAGGCCAGAACCTAACTGTGGCCACATGGCTAGTATACAACAGCATTAGGATCTGAGCCCAGATCTGTTTGACTCCAAAACGCATGCTATTTCCCAACTAAAAAAAAAAAAAAAAAAAAAAATTCCTGCAATAACAAAATTGTCCTCACAAACCTTAAAGAACAATAACTGATTATGACTCTCCTGAAATTACGGATGACTGTTCATCAAAAAAAACCACAAAGAGTTTTTGAAAACAAACACAAATTGGGAGGTAATTTTTACAACACACAATCCATGGGGATTAGCAGGCAATCTACATAAAGAACTCCTACAAATCTAAAAGATAAAAATAGGCAAAAAGCTTAACAGGGACTTCACAAAAGAAGGAACCCAAATGGCCAATAATATAAATACTTAACCTCAATCATCAGGGAAATGGCAAATAAAAAGCATGATGAGATAACATTTCATAAATATCAACAGGACAACATTTTAAAGTCTGATAAATGAAGCACTGGCAAAGTTGTGGAATGATTATAACATGTACACTACTAGGAGGAACACAAGTAGTACGATCACTTGGGAAAAATCGTTTGGCATATTAGTAAGGTTGATAATACACATACCCAATCATCCAGGAAATTTCATTCCTGAGACAAAGAGACAGACAGTGTGTGTGTGTTTGCATCTATCTCCACGTATGTATTAAGAGATGTGTAGACGACATACTCATAGCAGCCTTTTTATAAGAGCAAAAAACTGGAGTCAATCCAAATCTCTATCTACAGCAGAAGGAATAAATAAGCCATAGTGGAATACTCTACAGCTGAGAAAATGAATGAACCACAGCCACAAAATGAATGAATCTCAGGAATATAATGTTAATCTAAATGTGCAAATCACAGAAAAATAACATAAAGCGTCATTTCTTTTATGTAAAGTTCAAAAACATACAAAATAAGAATTTTTGAAAGGATAACCCATAAAGAAGAGCAAGGGAATGATAAGCATAAAACTCAGGGCAGCAGCGGCTTTAGATGCGAGGAGAGAGGATCACACAGGGGACGATGAATATCCAATGGTAAGGTTCTTCTTCCTGAACCAGGTAGTGGTGGGTGCCTGAGCGCCCACTGGTTTATGATTCTGTAACAGATCTTTTATGGGCATTATTTTGTATGTACAAATCACTCAATAAAAAACTTCAAGAAGGCAATGGACCAGAAGGGCAGGACACTGAATATAAGAGGAGAAGTAACTGATGACAGACAAGAGGTCAGAGAAGAACAAAGGGAGCAGAGGGGCCCTTGCACTCAGGGGTTTAGCTTCCTGGACTCCAGTTCTGCTGTCTCAAAGCCAATGCCTTTTTGTCTAGGCAGGGAGGTGAAACTGTTTTTCAAATTTAGAGGTGTTCTAGAAAAGAACTAAAACGCCTGACTAGCCTAAATAAATTATTTAAAAAAATAGGGCTCGTCCACCTAAAAATTAAAGAACTTTACAAAGTATTTCTGTATTAAATGATTTACAGTCAGTGTATCCCTTTCTTCAACACCACTTAGCGACCCAAGGAAAAAAATGTGCCAATATTTCGGCAAAAGAAAAGACAAAAGATACTAGAAGGATATGGAGGTCCCTTACCTGAAGGAGTAGAGCAGTTTCTCCATTTAACATGCACACAAGTTACTTAGGGGTCTTGTTAAAATGCAAATTCTGACTGGACAGGTCTGGGATGAGACCTCTAAGAATCTGCATTTATAAAAAGCTCCTCACGTTGCTGTTCTGCAAACTTCACTACCGTAGCAAGAGACATTATGAGGACACCTTCTCCAGTGACATCTAAAAACAGAAGTGTGGGTGTCTCTAATTGGGATAGTTTCATTTTACCCACCAAGATAAAGAAATGGACGAAACTATTCCTACATTATAAACTTGAGAACAGGATAACTGTTATCAGAAAAATCAAGAATACTAAACTAGGTCTTCTGCAAAGAAAAGGTGCTCTGAGAGACAGCAAAGACTGAAAACTTGAAAGAGAAATCCATGAGAAGGAAAGGGCTAATATCCCTTCTGACAAACCTACAGGAATAGCCTTTCCAGAAGGGATATTAGCCCTTTCCTTATGGAAGAATGGTTTCTAGCACTGAAGAAACCAAGACTACCAAAAGGAAATCCACAGAACAGTAATTAAAGACTGATTATAATGCAGATGTTGGTCATGACCCAAAATAATTAAAGGAGCATCACATCGCTATATATATTACATATGTACGTGTGTGTGAATAGCTCTAGAATTCTAAGAGTATGCTCTTGAAACGAAAAACTTATTATTTTAATGAAAACCACATCAAATAATTTCTACTCATCATGTCTGTTTGTTTAGTAGTAGTAAAATCCTTCCATCTCAAAACAGTGCTTCTGCATGTAGAGTCACGCTTTCATGCTGCACTCAATAACCACTCAAACAAACTCTTCCAAGGAAACGGCAATGCCAAGTCTCTGCTAAGGATGTGTCACAAGTAGAGAGTGAGGTCTTCTCACTTGCTCCTACAACATCACAGACTGTTGTTACTAGTCTCACCCCAAGAGATGCGCTGCACAGAAAGCCTGCATAGCAGGAGCAGACCAAGTGAAAGCAGTTTCCTCACTGCCTCAATACTTAACTCTCAGATGAAGGGTTTGGTTAGTCCAGAGATGACAGCTACAAAGAGGGTAGCCTAACATAATTCTGCACCTGGTGTGTAAGTCAGAACAGCTAAACCCCCTGAGCCATCAACACAGGATATTTTTTACAACATAATAAATCCAAATGTCTTGATAATCCATGGAAACAATACTCCCAAACATCTTTATGCATCACAATTTTATACAACCAAAGCAATGATGAAATCCAAATTCAAAAATATTCTACACTTTAATGGCCCTCTATTAGAGAAACTCAATGCACATAAACCACACAATTTACATTCAGTTCTACTCTACAGAGCCATATAAAATCAAATGCTGGATTCATCAGATTTTTAAAAAATAAAAGTAGATATGCCCTTGCATTGAAACACTGACCTTCCCTTCCAGTTAGCATACTGAAATTCCCTTTTTCACATATACATTTTAGAAGAGGTGACATTTAGAGATGTCCCATTTGCCATCCCACATTGAATACATGAATTGTAGAAGTGGCATTTAGAAGAGAAATTCCCGGTGTTCCCAGACTAAACAGATGAGGACATTGGGAATCATCACCTCCTTCTAACCAGATACCAGTCACAGAGGCCTTGGTGGTCTGCCTTTCTCCACCCCTCTCCCCAGCCACATCTGCAAAAAATATGTACACAAAAAATACATATAAACAAATACAAATGCAGTCAGTTACCATGATAATCCCATTAGTCATGACTGGATACTTAACGTGGCTAGCTAAATCAATCTGAATACCAATTTACCAACAATCATGACACCCACTTACCTAATAATCCGTAATAAAGAATCCAAATCTCTAACTGCTTCATTTACAGAAAAAGCAAATGATAAAAATAAAGCAAATACGGATAAAGAAACAATTTACTATCCACCAAAAACCTGCTCCTTTTAAAACAACTTACTGAATGTTAATATTTTTTAAAATGTCTCAGAGACATAAGAACTAAAACACATCAATCATTTCATTTCAAAAAATGGTTTCCTATAGGGAAAACGCATATTCTTAGTATTAACCAAAGACAGAGGTACTGTAATGTTATCGCCGTAAAGCTTCTATTAATCAACTTTTCACATATGAAGAAATCGATGGATAGCTGGGTTGTAGTCACAGATTATGGGTAATGCACAGAAAAGCACTGCGACTCCCAATACTGACTGCACCACTGCCTCCGCACACCACCGGGCCTGTCCTCCCTGCAGCCCCTCCCTACGGCTCAGGTCCCTCGGTCGGAGATCAGATTCCCGTCCGCAGCCGCAGGCCAGCTCCCTCAGCCTGCATTAGCGCTGCAGGACGCCCCTTCGTCCGAGCACTGCCCGACCCGCGGGGCGGGAAGGGTCACCCCAAACAGCAGTCTCCCCCCACCCCACCCCCCACGGCTAGGTGACCTGGTCCTCCAGACGCCACATCCAGCTGAAGCAGCATGACAAGGTAGAAGCAGCTCCCGGCCTCGGCCAAGGGCAGCCCCTGGCCTGGGTGGGGCCGGGCGGGGGCCGCAGGCGCCGAGTGGCCGTGCCAACCCCGGCAGCGAGAACCAGGGGAGGCTGCGATACTGCTGCATTGTGCTGCATCACGGCGAGGGCACTGGGAGCCATCCATCTTGCCAAAAAAGCACATCCCCGCCCAAATATACCCACCGTATCCATTTTTCTCCTCTGCTGAAGCACCCCCACACTCGCCCTCTCCTCGCTCTGGGGCCCGGCTTTTGATGGGAAAAATAATGGACTTCGTTTGTATACTGACATCGACAACACTCCCCTCCCCATCTGACGGCAGGCGCTTGGCATCTTTCCTCTCACAAAAACAAAGGGAAGGCTCCCCCCCAAAAAAAGAGGGCCGAGGGCGTGGTGTAAAGGATGAGGAAGAGAGGGGCTTCCAGCCCACCACCCCCCAAAGGCCGGCCCGGAGGGTCCCCGCGCTGGTACAAACCTGTTGAAGAGAGGGTGGCTGGAGCTGAAGGGCGGGCGCCGCCGCGGCTCCGCGCCCCGAGGCGGCTCACGCCCAGCCCTGGGAGAGTGAGGACGGCGGTGAGGGCGGGGGGCGGGCGCGAGGATGGGCGGGGGGGGGCGCCGGGCCGCCGCCTCCGGCTCAGCTGCAGCGCGGCGCAGCGGGGACCACGCCTGGCCGCATCCCCCGTACCGTTACGCGCAGAGTCGGGCCCTGTCAACACCGCCCCCGCTCCTACCAGCCCCGGCCGCAGGGAGGGCACCCGAAAATACGCCCTCCCTGCTGCCCACTCAGTACCCACCCCCGCGCCAGGGGCAGCTGCGCCCTGCTGGAGGGAGGCGGCAGTGGACAGGGAGGAGGAATCGGCGCCGCCGCGCCCGAGGATGAGGCTGGGCGGCCGCGGTGCGCACAGGGGAGCTGCGTTCGCCTCACTGCGGAGCCTGCCTACCTCTGCCCGCATAGCCCGCGTACTAATAAGCACAGGATACCCAGGCTCCCCGCGCCGCCCCCGCCCGAGCTCTGCAGCCTCCCTGCCCCCACGCCGCTCCCAGGGCGCAGGGCAGCGGTGGGGCAGCGGCGTCCTCCGGGCCTGGGCCCGCGCCCCTCCTCCTGCCCTCCCGCCGCCCAGGAGCCCACCCGGGAGGCAGCCCCAGTGAGTTGGCATCTTCCTGCCTAGGCCCCCCACCTACCTCCCGCGGATAAGGGGGTGGGGGCGCCGGGGTCCCGTCCTCCTCCCGCTCCTCGGCGGCCGGGCGGGTGGGCCGGGAGGCGACTCCGCGGGGCTGTCCGCGGCTGGGGCCGGGGCTCACAGGACGGGACCGGTGGGCGCTGCTGCGCGGGGCTGCGCGCTCGCTCCGGACGGAGAGGCGGCCGAGGGAGGGACTGGAGGAATCCGCAGCCTGCACGGCAACAGCTGCACTGATTCCGGGGGCTGGGCGGGAGCGCCGGGCGGGGGGAGAAGGGGAGGGAGCAGCCAGGGAGGGGGCGAGGGGCGGGGAGAGGGAGCGCGCGGGCGCCGGGAGCGCGCACACTTGCGCGCGCACACGCTCTCTCCCGCACACCATCCACACTCAGCTCGGCTCTCCGCTCCTCCCTCCCTCGGTTCCTCCCTCGCCTGCCCTCGGCGCCTGCCCGGAGCCCCGCAGCGCCCACCGAGCTCCTGCTGCGCGTGCCTGCCGAACCTCGGGCGCGTCCACGCACTCCCCAGCCCAGGCTCTGCCCCGGCCCGCCGGCGACCTCGTCCTCTGCCGCGGGGACCCACCAGGGCTGGCCTAGGCAGGGTGGGCACCGCCGCCGCCGCTACCCGGGCAAAGGGACAATGGGGGCTTTGTCCCCACAGCCGGCGAGGGCCAATTTCACGTTTAATTTGAGGCTAATTTGATTATCGCCTTGCAAAGGGGCAGCCTAATTTTCTACGTGATTTGTGCAGCCTCTTTTCGCCCGCGATGTTTGCGTTTGGAACGCTACGGAGAGAGTGTTGTGGGAGGTTTTAGAACGTGGTTTGGTTGGTTTGGTTTTAGAATTTAGGTGCTGATGCCTTATAGGTTCTGCGCAGCCTGATGAAGAGCGACAGGGACCTCTCCGTGGGAAACCTTGAGAGATTGGGGCAGGGAGTTGTTACTCGGTGAAGTCAAAATCTACCCCCTCCCCCGCCCACCCCTTTGTGAGTGCTTCTTCACCCTGTCCCTCCGGGTAGGTGCGAACAGACCCTACAAGTGGTTTGTCCAACTCCTGCCTCTGGGCGTTCTGGCTCACTTTAACCTAAAACCGGGTGCTCTTCCCAAGCCACCCTTGCGGAGTGGGGTCCTTCAAGCTTCAGTGCAAGCCCCGCGATGGCTTGAGGGTTCGATTTCTGCCCCTACCCGCAAGTCCTGAGATGGACACCGGACGCTTTGTCGAGTTTTTGTCAAGTGCCAATGCTCTTTCTCAACCAGTTTGCCCACCCAGTCAATCCCCGAGGCCATGTAGGAATTCTGGAACGGCCACTGCTGGGGAGAAAAGATGGTGTCATCACCGTGTCCACGAATAGAAACGCTCTTTAGAGAGCAGAGTCTAGGGAAACTGACGTTCTGCCTGCTTGTAGGTGCCCAACGGCGGCGGCACTGTAAGCTTTCAGAGGGAAGAGGGGCCCTTCTCGATTAAAAAAGCCCAAAGGCTTTTCTCCCTAAAGATCTGCCCCTCAACCATGAATTTAAAAACAGAACAAAACAGAAATAAAAGGTTAATAGTTTAGATCATGCTTATATCTCAAATCAATAGACCTGAGGGCTGATGAGTTTGTATTTTTTACATGTATGTTTAAATGAATATTTTTAAATAAATGTAAATGAAGTTGTTCCAGCAAAGTGATGCTGACTCTTCCTTTTAGTGTTCCACCATCAGTTTGAATGTTTGTACCAATGTTTGCTTCTGATATATATGAAAAAATATTGAGAAAGGCGAATAATTGAGCATTTTTCTCAGAGGGTTGATCCACACCTCCAGAAGGTGAACTCTCCAAGGACAGGATTCTTTTGTCTGTTTGTCCACAGTTTGTACATAGCAGGCACTTAGGAGGTGCTCAAAAAATATTTGTTGAATTGAATTGTACAGAATCAACATGTAAGTGGCTGCCCTCATTAGGTAATGCAGGAAATCCACCAGGAATGAAAGTTGTTTCCCTTTCACTTATTTTGCACCATGGCCCTCAGCACCTCCCCACCCACAATGTTAATGAAATACCAAAGAAAACAATGGGAATTCTGGAAAATGCTTGTTTAAATTCTTCCAGTGTTACTCTGAAATGGTGACTCGTAACAGCTTCCTTTATCACAGATAATAGTACTTGACTAACTCTTCATTTGCTGGATGAGTCACCTCCATTACCCCATTCCACTCCCTTTTAATTTTTAAAAATTTCTTTCAAAAAGGGAGGCCACACACAACCTTAGCAAGGTACTCTAATAAAGTGCCAGTAAGTATTCCAAAAATGTAAAAGGCAAGGATTCAGAGTTTCACTATAAATACCTGAGTTTTCACCAGACTTTCACTATAAATACACTATAAATACCTCACAATTTTGAATTCTTACCCTTTGGTGGAAAAAAAAATCATCAACTAGGAGAGTCCAGTTGATGGCCAAGAAAAAGTAACAGGTCAAAAAAGACAGTCTAAATATGGAGAGATTATTGGAGAAGGCATATATTTCTGTGAAAGGCAAGAATCTAGAAAAAGAGGAAAAGCCTTAGTAATTAGGATAACTCAAAAGAATTATTCTCGAATATCTCAGAAGCAGCTTTGTTGAAGTTCTTCCTCACATTAGAAATCAAGATGATTTAAAGGAACCTAGAACTCATTGATATGTCTGTAACATACTGTAGTACTGCTCTCCATTTTTAAAACCACGTGATTATATATGGCTTTGTCTCCCATAGAAATAGTACTTTATTACAAAATTTTTCGGATATAAATTATTTTAATTTTCCATTCAAAATGTAGGGGAAAATACATCAACATATATATTAGTCACTATAGACTAGGTTATGATGTTATAATACACAATTCCCAAATTTCAGTATAATACATAAGTTCCAAATCAGCGAAAGTTAAATTATTGCTTATATAAAATCAACTGTGGTTCCAAGAGACTCTGTGAGGAATCTGTCTCCTATGTGTCAGTTCAGTGTTCCAGAATACTTGAATATTATGGTTTCTCCATGTCAGTAGGTACTTCTACAATCTCCACTGTTAAGGGAAGATCATGATGGAAGGCTAAGTACCAGCAACTAAATACTTCCACCCAGAAATGACACAAGGTTACCTCCACTCACATTTCATTTGCCAGAGCAAGTCACATAGCTACACTTGAAACCAGATATTGATAAACAATAGTGCTGCCTGCCTGTTTTATTTAGAAAAGAAAGAATGACACTTAAAGTATTTCCTTGGTTACACTAAATTAGCTGAATTAAAACCCATCTTTTATTGTTTTGATAATAGCCTAAAATTTTAAACTTAGAACACATTTTGAAAATTTGAATAATTTTTTTTTCATCTCTGTTTACTCCTAATCTTAACTTCCTGTCAACTCTGAACTAGTCTGGGAAGTTTCCTCATAGTAGAAATGTTCTATTTGGGGCTTCACACATATTAATTTTGCACTGAGAAAGCCTAAAGACTTACATGTTTGAGCTGTCAATATCATGAATGAATAGTTTTTGAGCACTAGTAACACATTTACTGATGTATAAAATAATTCATTCTTTCATTTATTTAAGAAATAAATATGCCTTAACCTGTTCTAGGCTTTGAAATAGAGCAATGGGCAAAACAGTAAGAAAATCACTGCCCTCATGGATCTTCCATTCTAGTAGGATGAAAGTCAATCAATCAATAAACAAACAAGTAAAATAAATGTATGATGATAAATCTGAATAACCTAAATATGTAGAAATGATATTTATAAAATGAAGAGAATGAGTAGCCTTGGCTTTCTAGGAAACAATTCTCAAATTTTCTACTAATAAAAATAACCATAAATAAAAATTGTAAAATGCTTTCTAGTTTTTAAAGTGCTTTAGCAGATATATTTTTGTCCTTTTTGTTACTTCTGTGGGGTAGATATTAACCCCATTTTATAGGTTAGAAAACTGAGGACACCAGTAGGTTAAATGAGTTGCCCAAGTTCACACTGCTACTAAATGGCACTGGTATCTTCTTAGAAGATAGCATATCAGAGCTGTGTGCTTGGCATTGCATATTATTAAAAAGTAATTCTGTTTGCAAGATGAAAAAGTCCTTTGTGGGGTTGCCTGGGTGGCTCATTCGATTAGTGTCTGCCTTTGGCTCAGGTCATGATCCCAGGAACTGGGATCGAGCCCCACATTGGGCTCCCTGCTTTTCCTTCTCCCTCTGCTGTTCCCCCTGCTTATGCTCTCTCGCTCTCTCTTGCTATTGATGTCAAATAAGTAAATAATATCATTAAAAAAAAAAAGTTCTTTGAGATGGATGGTGGTAATGTTTGCACACCTATGTGAATGTACTTAATGTCATTGAACTGTACACTTAAAAGGGTAAAAAAATGGCTAATTTTATGTTATATATGTTACCACAAGTTTTAAAAATGTTCTTAAAAAATAAAAATAAAAATGTTTTAAATAATTCTAAATCGAGACCTCTAGAATAATAGAGTAAATGCTCTCTTAACTCTTCTTCAGTTAACACACTTGTTGGATTACACTGTCCATTCCCTCTGTATTGTGAGCCTATTGACGGATGTCCGTGGCACACAAGCACACTCTGACAGTAGGCTATACTCCGCTACACCTGTATTTTTCAGGTCCCACCATTGTGCTATATATTTACCAAGTCAATGGAGTTTATTCCCAAACTTATTTATGCCAGTTATGACAATTGAACCTATTTTACTTAATAATTATACATATAATTAAACATTACATAAATCAATTAAATACGAGTGTGCAAAGAGACTCCTTTCAGTGATAACCAAGTTGCATATTTTTAAATGTCTGATTAAAGGCTAAAAATATTACCATCAAATTATAGGTGGGCAAGATAACAATAAAATTTAAGGAGGAGTGGAGATTATAAAAACCTCGAAATACCCAGAGTCAAGTTGCTTTGCTAGTGTCTCTAAGTTCTTAGTCAACTTAAAAGAAATCAAAGTGTATCAGATAGCTTTGGCTTATGCAAAAACAAAGTGGTCTTTCACTCAGTAAACATGTTGGAAGAAACCCTTTGACTATCAACAGGTTACCAGGCGAATGTACATTTATAAGTTTCAAGTAAAGTAAAATTTTATGTCTTTTTCCAGATAAAAGTCTATTTTTTTTTCAAAATATGTCTCAAGGATTAGGCAATAAATTATTAGCTATGGCACCAAAAGCATGAGTAACAACAATAAAAATAGACAAATTGGACTTCATCAAAATTAAAAACTTTTGTACATCAAAAAACATTATCAAGAAAGTGAAAAAGCAATCTAGGGAATAAGAGAAAAATATTTGTAAATTACACCTCTGATAAGGGTCTAGTATCCATAATATATAAAGAACTCTTACAACTCAACAACAAAGAAACAACCCAATTCAAAAATGGGCAAAGGACTCAGAATTTTCTACAAAGAAGATATACAAATGGCATTTGAGCACATGAAAATATGTTCAACATCATTAGTCATTAGAGGAATGCAAATCAAAACCATTCTGAATACCATTTCACACCAACTAGGATGGCTTTAATTTTTTTTAAAAAAGAAAGAAAGTAACAAGTATCATCAAGAATGTGGAGGAATGGAAGCCTCATATATTGCTGGTGGAAATGTGAAATGGTGCAGATGTAATGGAAAATAGTTTGGTAGTTCCTCAAAAAGTTAAATGGGATTACCATGTTATCCAGCAATTCCATTCCTAGGTATATGCCCAAAAGAACTGCAAACAGGTACACAAACACTTGTACACAAATGTTCATAATAACACTATTTACAATATTCAAAAGTTAGAAACAACCCAAATGTCCATCAATGGATGAATCAAAATATGGTATATATATGTACAATGAAATCGTATTCAGCCATAAAAGGAATGAAGCAATGATACATGTTACAATGTGGGGGAAAAAAATAACGGACACAAAAGGTCACTTATTATATGATTCTGTTTATATGAAATATCCAGAAAAGATAAATCCATAGAGACAGAACATAGGTTGTTGGTTGCCGGGGACTGGGGTAGAAGCAGGGGAGAGAATGGGGTATAACCATTTAATTGGTATGGAATTTTATTTGGGGGTGATGAAAGTATTTTAGAACTACATAGAGGTGGTAATTACACAACATGATGAAGATACTAAATGCCACTGAAATGTTTGCTTTAAAATAGTTTTATGTTATCTGGATTTCACCTCAATTAAAAAATTATAATTCAAGGGGCGCCTGGGTGGCACAGCGGTTAAGCGTCTGCCTTTGGCTCAGGGCGTGATCCTGGCATTATGGGATCGAGCCCCACATCAGGCTCCTCCGCTATGAGCCTGCTTCTTCCTCTCCCACTCCCCTGCTTGTGTTCCCTCTCTCGCTGGCTGTCTCTATCTCTGTCGAATAAATAAATAAAATCTTTAAAAAAAAATTATAATTCAAAAGTGAAAGTCTTTTTTAGTCCTCATTTAACATCATTTTTCAATTAACAACCAACCACTTGTCAGATCAGGTAAATGAGCTTCTGCATGTTCTTTTTTTTTTTTTTAAGATTTTATTTATTTGCTTATTATTTATTTATTTATTTATTTATTCGTCAGAGAGAAAGAGAGAGAGTGAAAAGCAGGGGGGAGCAGCAGGCAAAGCAGGCAGAGGGAGAAGCAGGCTCGCTGATGAGCAAGGAGCCTGATGGGGGACCCCTGGGATCATGACCTGAGACGAAGGCAGCCGCTTAACCAGCAGAGCCACCCAGGCATCCCTGCATGTTCTTTAAAACTTTCCTACATGCTCCTCTTGAAAAAGGGTTTGTCACAATTTACCTCTCATGTATAAGCTGACTATTTTACTTGTCTATTTTCAGACGGCTTGATTCTAATTATCCCACCACAGAAATACAAAAGTGATTCTGAGTCTTTATTGTTGGGAACAAACAAGAAATGAGGGGGGCGGGCTGCTGGAACCTCCCTTCGGCATGTACCAACTGAGGATGAGGGTGGGAAGAGCCCTGAGGGTGTTGGCCCTCCATAAAACTTTGTGCACTCTTTCTTCATCTTCTCAGCCTGCGCTGTCCCATACAGTAGCCTCTAGAAATGTGGCTGGAGTGACAGAGAAACTGAATTTCTAATTTGACTTAATTTTAATGAAGTGAGATTTAAATTTAAAAATTGGCTCTTGGTTTCAGTCATTAGAAAATGTTTAGCTATGTTTGGAACAACTTGTATATTTGAATCTACTTGCTTTAACTCTAAATTTCATGAAATCTACATACATACCAGATTCAAAGCCTTGGTTAAAAAAAAAGACGTAAAATATTTCAATTTTTAAAATATCCAATATATGTTAAAATGATATAATCTTGGATATAACGGGTTAAATAAAACCTATTTTCAAAATTAATTTCGCCATTTCTTTTTATTTGTTCAAATAAGGCTATTGCAAAATATTTAAATTACGTATGTGGTTCACATTCTATTTCTATTGGACAACTTTGTTCCAGAAATTGTCAATGGGGACTCCAATAACTGGCATCCTCACTATTTAGGCTCAGGAAAACTGAAGAAAAGCAACTAGAATTTGGAATATGCTACCAAGCAAGAATCCAAAGTGAGGTCAAGTTTCCAACGTCCAGGCTTTCCGTAGCGCTTCCATCACAATGGCCTTGGCATCTGTGGGTGGCAAGCCATGGTGCTCTTTGTGAGCAGAAGGCAGACATGGCTAGTATTTTCATGACTGGTGTCATTCTTTCGGAAGTCCAAAGATGACCTTGGCAATAACAGAGGACCCTTGCATCAAGATAACCCCACCCCACCAATGTGACATAGTTTGCCACCCTATGTAAAGGATTCCAGAAGTGGGCTAGATTCATGCCTAGAATTCATTCGAGAAATTGCCGAAATTCATAGGCTGATGGGTGAACAACAAAGAGAAAAAGAAAAATCACTTCCCCACAGAGGTCAGAAAAATTTAACATGCCACTAGTTCGAGGAGAAACCCTTGGGTCTGGATTAAGTGATTAGATCTTGTCTGCTTTGCCCCCTAATTATATTTCCGGTGTTGGACTCTCCTCATTTCCCATCCTATGCCCTCAGATTCTCAGTGGGTGCGGATGCCCAGTCACAGCATAAAGGCTATATCTCCTTCTCAGGGCGTGACGATGAAACACTAAGACTATCTGAACATCAGCTGTGGAGGCAATGAAATTCTTTCCTTGCTTGCTTCTCATGGTTGGCACGCTGGGTTCTCCTCTTGGGTTTTTTCTTTTATACACAGGCTAGACCAAACAAGAGTTCAATTTTAATGATAAGCATTTATTTAAGACTGAAATTGGAACCCTTAAAGAATCATAAAAAGAGAAAATACTGTATTTGCTCAATTTCGGTTAGTAAGCATTCCCCCCAGATGAGATAGAAGTATAATAAAAAGATTTTTTTAAGTAGGCTCCAAGTCCAGCACAGAGCCCGATGCAGGGCCTGAACTCACCACCCTGAGATCAAGACCTGAGCTGAGATCAAGAAGGCAGTCGCTTAACTGACTGAGCCACCCAGGAGCCCCAAGGAATAATAATTTTTTGTTATTGTTTTAACACTGTTATTTTTGTCACTCATGTTTATCTGTAGGCATTTTGATAAGTACATGTACTCATTTTATTATTACTTCTCTGTTTATTACACGTACTTTTTATACTATTATTACACCGTTTTACCAATGAGGAAATTGAGGTTACAAATCGATTGGGTTAGTTGTCTGAGGTCTTAACAGCTAGTAAGTGATGAAAACAGAATTCAAACCCAAGTTTCTAAGTTTGTTTCTAAGTCTGAAAAGGGAAATAAGATCTTAAGATATTTTACTTACTAGCTTTAAAAGCAAACTTAATGACTCAAGATATGGGGTCAAAGGTATCGTTTTTTTAACTAAAATAATTTTAATAAAACTTTAAAGAAACTTTTTTAGATGAAGCCTGTAAGGATGTATCTAAGTTTGAGGAAGTTTTAAGTACCTAGATTCTTATGTGCTTATGTTTCAAAGTTCATTCAACTTGAAAGTCATCGGTTCCTTAACAAGTGCTGCCAATATGAAATAAGAAAAAATACTTGAAACAGAAAATCCCCCTGTGTTTGGCGAACAGAGCGGTATTGTTGTTTGTTTTTAAAAGGGGACAGGAGATGGGGGTAGTGGTGGGGGTGTTTGTTTTTATGAGGTCTGCTTTGAAAAGCTCTTCTGAAGCCTTCCCAGGAGCGGCCAGGCGGGAGTGCTGGGGTTTGATGCCGGGGATGCTGGCTAAGTGCGGGCCTGCCTCAGCTGCAAGTAATTTAATCTCACAATTCTCTCCGAACGGGACCTTGGACCAAAGCAAGCTGAGAATGCCATACACTGGGTTTCTCATGGCTGCAAGACTGTGGTAGAAACAAAAATATTTACAGGTCTAAGTTTCTTAAAGTGGTGGGTTACTTAACTTTGAGAGGAACGTTTCACCCATTTGGGTGGAAGGTTGATGCTCCCCGGGAGGTCGATTCTGTGGGCAAGCTGGAAAAGTCTGAAAGATTTCCCTGAACCGCGCCTTAGTTGTTGGGGCGTAGATGCTAGCTATCATCTTTAACCATCCTTGAAAGGAGACTCAGAGCTCTGAGTCCTCTGCTCCTCTGTTCATTCGCCTTCCTAGAGGGTTTGAGAATTTGCTAGGCTGCCCCCTCCCTTCCTCCTCAATAGAATTCTCCAGATCCTCCAGAAAGATCACCCCGAGACCTTTCCCATGACCACCGGCTACATCCCAGGTGCACGGAAGCCTCTGTTTGCTAAGCAGCACTGCATCAGGTGCCATGAACTGGGGAATCAAGATGGCTGCCTTGAGAAGAAAACTCCAAGAATACCTAAACGGCCAAAGTTTCACCTTTCCGATGACAAGCATGCCAGAGGGGTTCATGTTCCGGTACAGAGCGGCAACAGTAAATGAGTACATCATTCCTTAGTTCAACCTTGGCCTCACTGAAAACTGCAAACAAATAAGATAAACATCTGCTTTTGTTAAAAGTCATTGTCACAGTCAGAGGTTTCTCTTTTAACTTTTTCTTTGACTCAGCAATACATTCACGTAATTAAAAACTCAAAATGGTAAGGGTGCCTGGCTGGCTCAGTCAGAAGAGCATGTGACTTGACCTTGGGGTCGTGAGTTCGAGCCCCATATTGGGTGTCAAAATTACTAAATAAATAAATAATCAAAATGGCATTAAAAGGAATGCATTGAAATTTTCACTCTCACCCTGTCCCCACCCACCCCATACCCCACCCCATTTCCTATAGGTAACCATTTTAAAATTTTCTTGTGCACCTGCCCCGTGTCTGTTTAGGCATATATAAACAAAATCAAATACATATTCTTGTAATTTCTCTCTCTTTAGCATACAACAGGGAGCATTCTACAAACACTGGCCTGCACCTTGCTTTTTTTCACCTAACGCGTCCTACAGATCATTTCTCATCAGCTTTCCTTATTCTTAGTTGTTGTTGTTACAGCTGCATAGTATTTCGTGATACGCCACACTTTATTTGGGTTGTTTCAGTCTTTTGTTTTTATAAACGGTGAAAACAACTATTTCTGATCAGACATTTCTGGCTCAAACTTCGTTTCTTCTATTTCCTTGAAGTTCCACAGGCTTCTAGATGGCAGCCCAAGGGGTGTTTACTGGACTTACAGAAAGGTAGAGATAGAAGTGGCTTTAGAGCGGGCTTAATCCAACCCACTGTTTTAAGAAAGGGGAAACCAAAGCTCCTGTAAAGTGGCTTGCCCAAGGTTACAGAGTGGTTGGCCTGGGACCAGAATAGGTTTACAGATTCTCAGCCTGAAGTTGTACCTGCTAGATCACACAACTGAGTGCTGAGTGGGGGAGGGGGGATGTGGGGGGGTGTAGGGGTGTGTCTGTTGCTCCTCCAGGAATATAAAACTCATTGAACACAAAGTCAAACAGGGTAAGAGCCAAGAGGGGACTACAAAGCCCCTTGGAACAGGGGATCCCCTGGAGCAGGAAGATACCTGGTTAGGGAAAATCTGGACAGACTTCATCAAGGAGGTAACATTCATGGCAGGCCTGGAAGGATGGATAAGATTTCACCGGGAAGAAAAGGTGAGGAAAGGCAAGAGCACAGTTGTGGGTATAGGAGCCTGGTGTGGCTGGAGCACACCATATGATTAGAAAATGAGACTACTAGTAGCTTTATGTTTTTTTTAAAGATCTTATTTATTTATTAGAGAGAGAGAGAGAGAGAGAGAGAGAACAAGTGGGGGCAGGGGCAGAGGGGAAAGCAGACTCCCTGCAGAGCAGGGAGCCTGATGTGGGGCTTGATCCCAGGCCTCTGGGATCACAACCTGAGCCAAAGGCACATGCTTAACCAACTGAGCCACCCAGGTGTCCTACTAGTAGCTTTAATAAGAGTATTAAACACTTACCCTATGCCAGGTGTTATTCTTAGTGCTTTATCAATACTAGCCTTTAATTCTTCACAACCTGTGAAGCAAGTACCATTATTATCCCCATTTCACAGGTGGGGACACTGAGACGCAGAGAGAGTCAATAACTCGCCTCAAGGCCTAAGGCATACAGTAAGGTTACATTCTACACGTCTGACTCTAAAGCAGTGTTAACACTTCCCGTGTTCTTGGGAGATGAGACTGGAAAAAGATAATCTTATTAGAGAGGATATTGGGATGCATGTTGAAACACGGAAAGATTTATACTACCGTGTTTATAAACAGAAGGAAATAAATGTTTATTGAGCATATACTCTATCTTCAAAAAATCATGTAAGAGAGAGATTATTTTCCACATAATTCAGATGGGGAACTAGGGTTCCGAGTGGGAAGGTAACTTGCTCAGACTCTCCAAGCTGTCAAGTGGCAAAGAGAGCCTCCAAGGCCTGTGTCTGGATGAAAGCCAGTGCCTGTGCACAGGCTGACATTTGTCCAAATATAGCCCACAGAATACTCATGCGTAGCCTAGAGGGGAATGGCGTTTGTGGTCAACGAAGCTTGGGAAATGCTAAGATAAACAAAGTTAGACCTTACTTTAATGGCAGATTTTCTCAGAGACTTTAATATATTTGCATGCTTCATAAATCAACCAAGAGGTAGATGTTACGTCTCACATTTCTAAAACTAATCTTCCCATGATGCTCTCTTCTCCCATCATTCCCAAGCCCTTTGTTCAAGTCACATTCAGTGGAAATGGTGCTGGGAGGAATACAGTTTGGGAAAGCCTGAATAGAACATACTGGAGAAAGAAAGGAAGGAAATCTGTGTTTCCTGATCAGCTGGGCATACACACACTGTTTACAAATCTATAATGTTTAAATATGAAGAGTGCTGGAATCTTACTTTCTGAGGACTGCACAGAAAAGAAGCTACCCAAACTTCCATATCTCAGAAAACTGATATGTTTTGTTTGGTTTTGGTTTTGGTTTTTGTCCTTGTTTGTTTTATGTATCAAAATGGGAAAACCTGATTTGATTTCTAAAGCAGAAATCTCCCAATTTCTATTCTAATTCTTTCATGCCCCAAGGTAAAGATGTTGGGATGTTGGGAACTAAAAAGTATATGCTGGCCATGCTTTTTAGGTTATGCCTGTGAACTTAATTTCTGATTAGCTGGTGATTTATAGTCTGATGTTGCTATGGTATCACCATTAAAGAGAGTATGTTCAAAAGGAATAACTTCGGGGCCCCTGGGTGGCCTAGTTGGTTAGGCGTCCAACTCTTGATTTCAGCTGGGGTCTTGATCTCAGGGTTGTGGGATTGGGCCCCTCATTGGGCTCCATGATGAGCATGGAGCCTGCTTGGGATTCTCTCTCTCCTTCTGCCCCTATTCCCTACCTTGCTCCTGGTCTTAAATAAATACATAAATACCTTCACCCTTTCCTTCAAACTGTCTCATGAAATGTAAAACTTACACATATGGCATGGGTAAACCAAGGAAAACCTTTGTCATTAAGAAAGGATTCTGCAAATCTTGAGCAGTCTGTGCAAATAATACCCTTTTACTGGCTACAAATTCTGCCTGTCAAAGGACATTTTTCTAAGCAATCGTTATTATATTTGATAAGTTGAATGGAGCTTCCTTTTCAATTCTAGAAGTATTTTTTTAATTTGTGGGAGGATTATTGGAATGGCCAGAAATGCTGTCGGTGCTGGTTTTATTACCCCATAAAATCACCCAACTATAAGAATGAGAGGACGACTTCATAACATTCATTCTTATTTTGAGAGCTGGGGTGTGGGTGGAGGCTTAGATACAACTCCAAGTTCTTGCAAAAACCTGTAAAATTACTAGTAGTTGTGCCATTTCATACTTTTGGAGATGTTTGATAGGGTCTCTTCAGATATAGGCAAGATTAACTGCTGGATACGTTTCCTAAGAAAGTTTTTATAACAAAGTACTTTGCTGCTGCTGCTCCTATTGCTCTGAAACTTAATTTTGATGACTCAAGGCTGTGGGTAAAGTCCAAACTCCCTCTTTTACCCTCACTCTGACTGGAAGGTAGAATATTTAGGATAACCGTCACTTCTTTTGCCCTAAGTCTATAGGAAGAGGAACCCAAAGGAAAAACACAAATAAAAAAGATGTAGTCACTCATAATCTTTCTTAGGCCAAAATAAACAAAATAGAGCTACAAATGCTAGTGAAACACATTGAAAATTGAACAGCACAGGAAAGCTGAGAATGATGCTAATTGCAATAAAATACAAATCCATGCATAACCTAATGAACATAAATATCTTCTTTCTTTTGCATACCCTATAACCTGGTCATATGCATTGGGATGTTTCTCAAGCATGGGCAACTGAGATCCCGAACCTATGAAACATACCAGCCTCGTGAAAATTTTCCCATCTTAGGAATCACTGGAACTGGGATTCTGTACCATCCTAGTGGCTTTTTGGTTTCGGAATTGGGTAGGAAATATTGGGTGAAAGGAAACTTGAGACTGGTGTCCTGAATTATAACCTTGCCACCACCCATCCTATGAGCTCAGACAAATGACTTCATCTCTTGTCCCTGTTTTATTATCCCCCATTCCTATTCTCGTTCTTTCATATCCAGAGCTGTACATGTCATCTGAAGCCTTGGGCACTTTGCATCATGAATCAGGAACAAATCCAAGTACCTGGTTAGGAACCTTAATTTCTGCATAAACTTGGTATTCAATTTTTATTAATGGTGTTTCATGTTCTGGATCATTTCTTACACATTTATACATTTTCTCCTGGTCCTCAGAAAACTAAAGTCTCTGTGGAACATTCCATGAATGATCATCAGCATTATGTTCCACTAAAATAACTGGGACCTATTTATAAACCACAGGAAATTGTTCTTGCTGAGGATATTGTCTGAATAAGTAATTTAAAAAATGGAAAACACTGTCAGTCATCCATATGTTTTCTCTATTTATTGTTTCCCAAACTGGCCTGGAGTGTTCCTATCTCTATACCTTTGTTTAGGCTCTCCCCACAGCTTGGAATGCCTTCCCCACTCACTCAAATCCTCTCCTCCTTTTAAACTTCTGCACAAATATCGCTTTTTTCAGGTAGAGGTTTCAATATCTTTTGACGTGGCTCCTTACCCCCTAAAACCTAGGAATCTTTTTTTCCCTGAAATCTGTGAGTCACTTGTACCCCCAACACATCACTTAGCACTTAAGTCCCACCCTATTTGGTTTTCCCCTTTATACCATTACATAAAACTGGAATTTCCAGAGAGACTGGGAACTCCTTGAGGAGGGTGTCCTACATGATATAACCAAGATAGATCCAGCACAGAGCCAAGAACATGGACAGCCCATAGTGTGGTTGATATAAGGTGATGGTTTTCAAAAGGTCTAAAGCCAAATGAAAGAAAATCCCAGAAACCCTATGTGCAAGATAGACAAAAGTTGACCTAGTGTGGCTGAAGTTGGGGTAAAGATAGGTATACTGGCATCCTGTAAACTGGACCCCGTTCCCTACCCTCCTCTCTGTGCAGATGCTGGACCATCCCCACAGTTCACTCTACCTTTCCCCCCCGCCCTGTGGGTGCCCAGTGTCCTCAGGCATCTGTGCGGGGAAACTAGCCTTCCCAGCTCCCTAGCGGCCTCATTCCATTCCCTCCAGGCATAAGCATAGATGTATCTGAACTGAGCTGTTAGGACTCTCCAGTGTGTTAACATTACCCCCCTCCCCAAAATGTGTGCATTCTTACAAGATTTTTCTAGAGAGAGCGCCTCAACCAGACCCATAGTCCCTAACCAGTCACTTGGAGAACTCAGTATGGCTGATCATAGAACAACTTTGGGCCATATTCCCCACATCCTACTGCCCCAGCATATTCCCTTGGGAATGCCTGTGTGTTTGAAATTCTGCAAGTCCCCAGTAGTACTTTCTGTCAACACAAACATATTCTTCCCCATAAGCAAAGTTCTCTTTTCTCCTTCATATTCTCAATTAATTGCAAGGCAACAGAGTAAACAAAGTTACTGGTACTACCTTTTTTTTATTGAGGTAAAATTGACATATAACATTATATTAGTTTCAATATATGAAATTGTAATGATTTTATACAAATATATATTGCAAAATGATTGCCACAATAAGTCTATTAATATCTGTCACTGTTCATAGTTACAAAATTTTTTTCTTGTGATGAGAACTTTTGAGATCTACTCTCTTAGCAATTTCAAATATGTAATACAGTGTTATTAACTATAGTCATGCTGGTGATACTTTTTTCTGTGCTATTTTTAATGAGTGAAACAAAACATCTAAAACTGCAGCTTCTGGAAGACCTATTTGTTCTTGCCGGTCTTATACTTCTCCTCGAACTTGACCATGGCCTCTTGTCAGGCCTTGCGTTTAGGAGCAGGGTCTCAGAAGACATCCTTGTTGATGACAGTTTTGTCCAAGGGGATATCCACAGAATACCTTGTGGACATGAGTGATCATAGTTATAAACTTTTGCAGAGGGCTTGATCTTTGACCTCATGGCGATTTTCTTCTTACTCATGGCAGCTGTCATTTTGGCCGGGCTAGCGGTCAATTCCAGCCACCAGAACATGGCTGTAAGGATGGTCTGGGGTACCATCATCAATATTCTTCATGATGATTGCTTTGTGTCCGGAGTAGCATCCAGCCAGGACCAGCACCACCTTCCAGCGTTTCATGAACTTGCCCATCTTGATACCAGCCACTCAAGCCTACGGCAGAAAGTTCTGGTGGTACTTCTAATGGCACAAGCCATGTCTCATTCAGAGTGCAGGAACAGAATGAAGAGTGGCTGTCCCATCCACTCCTTAGTCCTGGAATCATTCTAGCCCCTCCCACCCCAGCGCTGTACCGCACTCCTCAGACACTGACCACCATGGCCGCCTGCTCTCCCTGGCTTCACGCTGGCGTTCTTGCTCCTCCCTTGATTTGCCAAACATGCTTATTGGACCAACAATGGCTTTGTCCTTGACTTTACACCCTATTGACCTCTTTGGATGTCGGGATCCAGTTTTCACTTCAGACCTAACTCAGACCCTGGTGCTCTTAGTTTTGTTCGCGGACCAGTGGCTTTTCCAGGTGCGCTGATCCTGGCCACTTCAGTCACTTCAAAACACCAGGCGCCGCCAACCACACGTGGTGAGATGCACCTGCCAGCTGGAATCTGGGGCTTCCTCCAGAGACCCTCTTGCCCGGTCCTGACTTGCCTGGGCTACAAGCCCACTTCTGTTCATATCCACACCCTCAACTTAGCAACTCCAATTTCAGTGGCCTCCGGACTTCACACTGCATGTGTTCTTCCAGATACGTAGACGCTGCATACCTCTGCAGACTTTGGCCTTGGACACCTTTGCGGCTCCCTGTGCCCTCTCAAGCCCTTTGCCTGCCCTGCCCCCAGTATCTGGCCCACCGCAAGGAGAAGTCACGGTGTCACCATCACCAGTGTGGGACTTCCACTGGCCCCTGAGGAGCAGACATAAGCCAGTCAGGGGAATCGTTTTCCTGATAAACCAGTCAAGGAGAAGAACGTTTTGATTTCCTGAACTCTGCTGTGCAGGTCAGGAGACGATTCTCAGAGAGAGATAGAAAATGGGAAACGTCAATCTGCACATTTTATAAAGGAAAAGTGATTTAATCTCTCTTCCATCATTCTACCAGATGGGATGAGTCCTGCTGGGAATGTGCTGCGAGGAAATGTTCATCAGGAAGAGAAGTAAAGGACTCAGGACTCTTGTTATCCATCTTCCATAAGCGGTCATTTCTTTTTTCTTTTTCTTTTCTTTTTTTTTTTTAGGGAGAAAAAAGTGTTGGCTTGAACTCCTTGTGCTTTCTTATGTAATAAAAAAGTCAAGCAAAGGGCATGTCTTGGGTCGGCCGGGACTCGGCAGACTGCCTGCATTATTACAGTGCTGGGAGTCTGAGGCTCTTTGCTCCTTGAGGATTATCATACAATTCCTCCCTCAGTGGTAAGCCTCTTTCCATGCAGAAGGGGCTCATCTCAGGGCAGGCCATTATGATGCCGACTCCACTGGTGATGTTTAGCAAGTGTTGAATACATCTTAATGGTTTTATTGTATAAATTCTAAACTTAGGGGCAAGATTTCCAAAACCAGTGCTCTTTTGAGTTAACTATGGTAAGTCCCTCACCCATCTAGGGCCCTTTGCTCTTTGGTAAAATGATAAGGGTTGATCCCATGTAACATCAAAGATATCCTCCAGCTTTGAAATTCCCTAACTTTGTAGTAGACCCTAGGTGGCATCTAGGCACCGATTGGAAATCTATAACTCAGTAAGATATTCTAGAATTGAATGTATTGGTATCCCTCAGCAATCATAGTAATAATCTTAGCTTCAAAAGGAAACCATCTTTTTTTCCCAATAAATAACAAAGATTAAATGAGATAATGTATCCATGGGAAGAGCTAGCATAAAGGAGTACAATACATTTCAGTTAATGGGGCATTTCCTATACTAGCATTTCCCAAAATATCATTCTAGAAATGCTATTCTTTTACCTGGATTCACCAAGGCAATTATGTCTTAAAACTTCCTTTATCATTTTTTTTAAAGATTTTATTTATTTATTCGACAGGATAGAGACAGCCAGCGAGAGAGGGAACACAAGCAGAGGGAGTGGGAGAGGAAGAAGCAGGCTCATAGCGGAGGAGCCTGATGTGGGGCTCGATCCCATAACGCCAGGATCACGCCCTGAGCCGAAGGCAGACGCCTAACCGCTGTGCCACCCAGGCACCCCTCTTTATAATTTTTTTTTATGCATTTAGGATCCAATCAAGAATCACATATTGCCCTTAGTTGTCGGCTCTCTTCAGTTATTCTTACTCTAGAAGAGTCCCCTTTTCATTCTTCCTAACATCGATAAATTTGAGGAGTCCAGGCTGGCTCTCTTGCAGAGCATCACACAAGCTGGATTTATGCGGTTGTTTCCTCATGTTTAGATTCAGAACTAACATGTTTGGCAAGAAAACTACATAAGTGATGTTCGTACTGTGATTTTTTAAAACTATTTTTACTTTACCTTTCATCTGGGATCAAACCTGACAGATACACGGAAGGTAGAGACGGAAGGTGCTCCCAGACGCCAACTCCCAGAAACAACCAGCATTTACATTTTAGTGTATATGCCGTCACATTTTTCTTCTTTCACACAGAACAAAAATGGAATCCTTTTCTACACGCTTTTTTGTAACTGGCCCTTTTTCCTTTCGACTGCGTCTTGGAACACTCTACGTGAGGACCTGTGTCTCTACCTCATTCTTTTCCGTGGTTTGTTTCCAGTTGTCAGCTGTTGGGAACTATGCTGCAATCATCATTCACGTACGTTTTTGTCTTTGTGTACTTCTGTGAGCTTTTCTATAGATTACATTCCCAGAAGTGACGTTTCTGGATCAACTTTGACATTGCAAAACTGCCACCACCAAACGCTGTATCAATTAACACACTCAATGAATATGTGTGAAAGTAACGGTTTCCTCACATCTTCACCTGGTTTTACCATCCCGCTTTTTGATTTTGCCAACTGAAAGTGAAAATTGCTATATCATCATCCCTAGAATTTTTAAAAAATATTTTATTTATTTATCTGTCAGAGAGAGAGAGAGCATGCACAAGCAGGGAGAGTAGCTGGCAGAGGGAGAGAGAGAAGCAGGCTCCCCGCGGAGCAGGGAACCCGATGCTGGACTGGATCCCGGGACCCTGGGATCAAGACCTGAGCCGAAGGCAGATGCTAAGCAGACTGAGCCACCCAGGAATTTTTAAACCATGAGCAAGGTTAAGTATATTTTTGTATGTCTACTTCCTGGGTTTTTTGTTTGTTTGTTTTTCCTGAATTATTTGTGTGTATCCTTTGCCTACTTTCCACAGGATTGTTTATCTTTTTCTTACTGGTTTGTAACACTCATTTTTATGTTAAATAAATTAGCCATTTCTTTTCTTTTTTTTAATTTATTTTTTTTAAAGACTTTATTTATTAGAGAGAGAGAGAGAGCACAAGCAGGGGGAGGGGCAGAGGGTGCGAGAGAAGCAGACTCCCCACTGAGCAGGGAGCCTGATGTGGGGCTCCATCCCAAGATCCTGAAATCATGACCTGAGCCAAAGGCAGACACTTAACCGACTGAGCCACTCAGGAGCCCCATAGCCATTTGTTTTCTGCAGGTGTAATAATTGTTTTGTCCCGTTAATTGAAGCATCTGAGTAGCATCCTGTGAAACGTGTTCCAGAGATTACACATACCTGGAAAAAAAGCCATGTGTAGATCCTTCTCTTGGAACTTTCCATACAGGGAATAGGGACAGGGCACCTACTTGATTCAAATCTCTATGTGTGAATAAAATACAAGTTATATGTCTATAACATGTACACTGGACACTATGTATAATTGGAAAGTAGTTTTTTAAAAAAATATTTTCTCTGTGCTAATTTTCTTTTTAAAAAAAAACTATGTTGAGATACTTTCAGATAAAATTCTTAAAATCCTGGGCTGTGGTGGGTTATAAGGTAGAAGCAGAAATTGTTCTGATGCTGGAAATAGGCTGCAGAAAATCAAATCCAGTGTTTACAGCTGGCAAAATCTTTTCTTTCCCCTCTGGCTAAACATAGTTTGGGAAACCATCCCTCTGGAAAGTCTCAGGAAGCTCTGAGAAGAGCATCTTCAGAAGGTCGACTCTGTCCACTGAATTTTCTCCCACCTTGAGCTTCTGGGTTCAGCGCCGTGGCTGCTCGTGGCAGCGTGCAGATCGCATTGTTACAGGCACCGCCGGCCTAAGTTCAATCTTTAGAAATATTTCCAAACGGAAATGACTTGTGGGCCAAAGTTTTTTTGTTTTTGCTTTGCCTCACCTATCCCAATCAAGTTGGATTATTTTTTTTTTCACAATTGGGATCATGTCATTGCATTCTGTGGGGGCAAATTGGTCAATTTCAGAGACGCCTCCTATATTTGGTGATAGTGAATTATGTTCAGCTTTTTTACAACATTCTTCTTAATCATCTCTCCCTGCTAAGTGGACATGCTGGCTGTGTGCCTGGTACAAAAATTAAAGATTAGTTAACTGGACGCAATAGGTACATGTCCCCAGCTCAATTTAGGACACATGATTAACTCTCTCACCTCCCCTAAGGGCTACACTGGCTCTGTGGCCTAAAAGGAACACAATTTTTTTTTCTTGTTCAATACTATTGACTCTTCCCCAGAAAGAAACAGGAGAAAAAAATAATCTCCAATTTTTGATAATACCCCAGAGCTGGATTTGTCAGCAAACTGGAATACATTCAGTCTCCAATAATAAAGCATTTTCATATGTTGCTTAGAGGGAATTAGAATACATTTCCTAGGAATCTGATTTCACACATGTACGTGACCCATGAGGACAAAAGTAAGATAGCTACCCCCAGCCCCCAACACAGCCAAGAAATCGGAAATAGAGAAATAAACATGTACAGCCAAAAAAATAGGAAATAGAGAAACAAATACACTTTCTGACTGCTAAACTCTGAAATCAGCACATAATGGTACTGGGCACAGAAACACAAAACCTTCTTAAAGGGGCAGAAATCAATGATCTGAGCATAGGCCTTTAAGGCTAAGCTGCCACCTACTCAAGCATAAACTCATATTCAAAGAAAAAAATGCACGTTACTTGTAAAAGGAAACATAGAAATGTTGCATGGCAGCTGTTTTGGTGGTTATATAATACAGATATATTAATTTTGTTTCATCATTGCTATTCTTTCCATCTGCCTTTTTTTCCCACAGGAGATACTCACTGGAACAAAAATACTTTTCCCTTTTATTTTTTTAAAGCGCTGTAATTCCTAACATAGTGGATCTGCTTCAGGCCCGTGGTGAAAAACACTCATCTGACTTGGTTGGGACAGACCCTCTTATACCTACTCGATTTATTGAGCTACAGCTGAAGTATTTTGATAAGAAAAAATAGGAAACAGCTCTACAAATAAACAAAGGTACGTTTACGGAGAAGTCAAAATTTTTTCTTCGTGAAAAATAAACCTTCGATATCTCTTCTTTTGATCAGAGAAAAGCTCACATGGAATATGGTTTATTGCACTACTGATAAATTTATTTAAAAACTAGGTCTTTGGACGAAACGTATTGACTATCATATCCCTTGGTTCCACTCCTTAGCAACTATACAACGAACTGGGGCTTCATAAACAGAATGTTGAGAAAAATATTCCTGCTCCTTCACAGACACACCCATAACACACTCACACAGTGGTCTCCCCACGCCCTGGACTTACACACTCATTCTGTGTACACAGCAAACAGCAGTCAAGTGCATGTTGATTTGTGCCACAGGGATATTCATCCTAGCTGATCATCTGTAAGGGATATCATTTCTCTCCAAAAACTTTGAATGGCTAGAGGTTTTGACGGAATTTTGACCATCAGATTTGATGCTCCCCTGCTACCCCACCAGTTAGAGGAAGAACCCACCAACCAACCAAACACTGCACTCCTCATTCTTTGGATTTGAGTGATTATGCCATGATTACTTAATTTGCGTTTCATACTTTGCAGAGGAATTTAAAGAGCTCAGATGTTTAACTCTTGCAAAAATGGTGACTAGTCACACATAGCAACTACTTCCTTTGAGAAATGTCGCAAGGATGTTTACAACGTATTGCTGGGCGTGTTCAGCATAGCATGCAAACCAACGTAACGTATTTACATCCTGTATCAAATATGAGCTTAAAAACAAAGGCACCACTCAAGCCGATCAGAGCATGGACCCTCATTGGCAACACCATGGCGCTGCTTTCCCTCGTTCTAACATTTCTCTATGTGTTAAAATCGTTCCATTCCCATGCTGTAGGAGTGCATGCATGTGTCAGAACCACCGAACACAAACAAAAGGTGGTCAGGGCACCATGTCATGACTGTCTGTACAACTCAAACCTGTTGACCATAAGGAGAAGGGAATTCCACCGCAAAGGCCTCACTGGAAACCACAGCCATGGGGATTTAGTGAACACTGCCCATGAGCCCTGGGGAAGAGCTGTGCAACCAGCCCTGAACCACAGTGATGCCAATACATTTATGGAGTCAGTCCCTGATAGCACACCCGAAAGCACAGTGGAAACTCATTCAGGCTGAATAAATGGATTATGAGATGAGAAGCACTTTAGAATAGGCGGGCCATTCCCCAGGACCCCCACCCTGACAAAAACCCTCCACGACTGCCGACTGCTGTCTGAAATTGCCTTATTTCTTTCATTTAGAGCTTTCTTAAGGCTTTTTTAGATGAAAATAATTTGAGAGAAAGGTATAATATTGTTCTTAGTATAAAACCTTGATATAATAGCTGTTCTTAGTAACTCATGCCTTAATGTGAGGAAGGAATAGAACGTTCCTAAGATAAAATGTGCTTCTAGAGCACAGGGACGTAGGAAGAAACTCCTTGGGGAGAGGATGCTACAAAGGTGAGGAGCTGGGGTTCGATGCTGGATGTTCTGCTAATGGCCTCGCTGGCATGCTTCTTCAGTGTCTGCAGTGGAGAGCGGCAGTATTTCAGCTGCCTGTTGCTGACCCCTTACAAAGCTGAAGCAAATGGGGAGTGGGCTGCCTGAGTGCCAAGCAGAAGAAAGAGCCGCTGATCCACAGAGGCAGTGCTGTGTAGCAGAAAGAAATGGGGCTCGTGGTTGGAAAACCATTCGGTAGTTCTCTGTGGATTACAGGTCCTTTCTACGCAATCTAGTCCCCTCGGACGGAGCATCAGCCTTCTCCAGATATTTACAAAATTAACATTTTAGGTTAATTCCCAAACCCCAGCCTGCCAATGCACAGGGCCGGAGAAACTTCCATTAAGCAAGAAATGGCAATCGGTGGATCTCAGGAGAAGAGCCAACATCCCTCCCCCATTCCTCCCTTGCTGCCACCGCCGTGTCTCTGCCCAGAGATTCAAGATTTGTTTTGCACCTTTCTGAGTGGATCTCAAAGCCCTTGACAGACAAGAATGAGGGTTATCCCAGGACAGGACTCTTAGTTTGTATTCATCAGATTACACTTGGCCAAAGCAACAGTCTCAGTTGGAAGCAGGAACGGGCTTCATGCTTCCTAACAAGTCTGGTGGGGATTTTGAAATCACAGGATGAGACTGGAGTATGAGGCAAGTCTCAAAGTAACAAAAGTGTGGCAGAGGTGTGCCTCACTGTGACCTACACACTGCCCTTTTCCACCAGGCCAGGTGGTGGGCGTGGTGATAATGGGCAGTGGACGACAACAAGCAGCATTTACACAGCATTTATGACATGCCAGACGCTGCTCTAAAACCCTTACATACGTTAACTAATAACAACCCGGGAGACAGATACTATTAGCATCCTCCCATTTGACAGATGAGAAAACTGAGGCACAGAGAGATTAAGTAACTTGCCAAAGGGCACATAACAATAATAGAACTAACTACGGTTTATTTTTTTTACATGTTTTTAAAGATTTTATTTATTTACTTGAGAGAGAGAGATTGCAGAAGCAGGGGGAAGGGCAAAGGGAGAGGGAGAAGCAGGCTCCCCGCTGAGCAGGGAGCCCCATGTGGGGCTTGATGTGGGGTTTGATCCCGGGACCCTGGGATCATGACCTGAGCAGAAGGCAGATGCTCAACCAACTGAGCCCCCCAGGAGCCCCAAAGTAACTACATCTTAAATTCTCAAAATAACTGCTACTGTTATTGCCTTCATTTTGCAGATAAGGATACGGAGGCTCAGAAGCCTGACCTAAGTTACCTAAGGTCACACAGTGTTGAACTGGTAATGTGGCCCACTCCTAACATTTAGGGGGCTTGCAGCAAGAGGACAAGTTGAGACCCATATTCCATGGCAAAAACTATATATCAAGCTTACGGTTAAATAAAATATCCTCTTCTCCTGCTTCATAACAACCTGGAAGGCCAGATTCAAATTTAGATTTTTCAGACTTCTTGATCTGAGCCAGAAAGAGGCAGTGCACAGTGAGTAATGTCCCAGTCCTTGGCCTGCTGCCCTTCCCGTCCCATCCCTGAAACTCATATACAGATATTCTGGCACACACTGTCCAACCCTTGTCTGTGCTCTACGAACAGCTGCCCCTAAACCACCCTGAAATCTAGGGGATACGTGCCCTTGGGAGGACACGCCTGGGAAGAAGCTTGCACAGGTCCTGCAAACAGGCTCGGGGCCCCTGGCACAGGGAACCTTCATGTCTCAGTACCTGGAACGCAGTCTAGAGAAGGAGACACAGGCTCTAGAGGGCAAGTTCCTTTGACCTAGTGGACTCTTGCCTCCACAGGGTGAAGCATGCCATGAGAAGGGCCACAGTAGGGCCTTCTAGAGCTCATCGCCCAGGGCAGATGACCCTCCTGTCCGGAGCTGAGAAAAGCACCAGTAATAGGACCAGGGCTTTAAACCTGTCTGCCTGACTCCCACATCCTTTCCCTACTGAACCACCATGACTGTCATTTCTCAGCGTTTGACTCCAGTTTTCATGTCCCTAGGACTTGAAATGGTAGAGAAACACCATGGGAAGGAGAGAACCCTAAGAGTGGGGGGCGCCGTGGGTAAAGGGAGGGAGCCTGAGAGATTTCCCCTCACGCGCTCTCACACTATTCCACAGGGTCCTGCTTCTGGCAGCCAGCTAGGGCTGCATAAACACTGCCCAGAGCAAATCCAAGTCCTGACCACACCCTTTCCTTGTTTACGAACACAAAGCAGGGAGAGAATAGCAACAGCTTTGAAAATGATTCTTGCAAAAACTGTTAATTCTCTCTTAACCTGGAGGATAAGACTTCTGAAAAATTAACTAGCCTTAGGGAAAAGCCCTTTTTTTTCCTTCAGAGTTTCGAGGATAGCCAAGGGGCCTGCCGTCCTAGCCAGTCCTGCTCCCGCAGTTACTTCCTGGCACCTGGCATGGGCTGTTTACATGGATTTAGGAAGGATCCTGTCAATCTGTCCAGGCTTCTAAATTTAGTTTCCATACATAAATGCAATTTCCTGTGTTAGCTATCATAATTGAAATTTTCCACAGGCTTAATTTTGTGTTGTTGATGCTCAGATGTCATCATTCCCGGTGCCATGCTTCCCTTTTTAAAGAACTACTTAACACCCCCACTAACCAACAGCTCGCAAGCTCCGGCTGTATTCAGAGCTAAAACTCCAGCCAGCAAGGGCCGGGGACCCCGACTGCTGCAGTGCAATGCCCCTCACCCGAGCGGGGCCTCAGTTGCACCCTTTGTCCTTTTCCAAAGGCACGAAGGGAGTGCAGCCAGACTTCATGCTGGAATACCAGAGCACAAGTATCCTAGTCCTATGACCTCAGAAACCCACCCAAACCAGCCTGAGCAAAAACACGGTATTCTGTCATGAAGAGTAGGCCAGACTCGGCCAGAGTATGTATACAGATCTCTCCAGAGGGTTGAAAACAGGAACAGGAAAGCTGTCAGGAACTGATATCTCTTCTCACCAACCCCCATCGCACCTCGATAGTTTACTCTATCTCTTCTCTTTTCCTACCGTTCACTTTTCTCTGCTTCCCCACTCCTTTGCACCCCAAATGGCTGGGCAGGCAGCCCCACCGGTCCTCATTGGGAGCACTAGCTTAACTACTGCCCAGTTCCAAACTGAGAGCATCTGATTGGCGCTGCTTGAGTCAGGTGCCTATGTCTGGTCCAATCAGCTGCGGCTCAAGAAGATGGGTGGAGTCAGAGACAGTATAAATAAGCCTGCTGGTCAGGGCGTAGTGATGGAGGGGTGAGGAGTCCTCATTGGTGTGAGAGTGGGTAAATGCCCTCATGATAGGCCTCACTTCACTCCCCAGCTTGTACATGCGTAAGATGGTTAGGTGAGTACTTCTTTACCTTTGCCTTAACTCTTGTTGAGGTCGGGTTTCACATTTATGCGTGTTTCGCTTATTTACCAGGAATCGTTATCGTGGAGATATCCTCACCATTCAACCTCTCATCAGTAATACCTTTTCTGCCTTTCTGTTCTGGAGCCATGCCTCAAGGCCAAATTCAGAAGTAGGAAGAAACATTGTTGAGAACCCAATCTGATCACCACTTAGCATTTGGTCCGGTTTAAGCCTGCTTGGAACTTGCATAGAAAAATGACTGCTGTCAATTTGATTCAGTTTTTAGGCCCGGAGCCCAATCACAGCTTTCATTGCGTTTACTTGACTTGTCTAATATGTAAAACAATAGCCCATTCTACACTCTGAAATATCATAAACCTCTCAGTCCATAAATCCCAGACTGGGATATCTGAGGAATTTTTGGCAGATCCACCCGAGGAACATGGCCAATCTAGATGTTAGAGGAATTTCTTGAGTTTCAAGCCAACCAAGAACATTAACACTTCGCCCATATTTCAGAGGAATGCAATCATTCTGTACAGTTGAACAGTCTTTAGGGAATGAGCAATATGACTATTATATGTTTTAAGAAATGTGTATTTGGTTTCCCTGATATTAATGTTCACGGGGAACAAAGCACTCATTGCAAACTAAAATTTGGACATGGTATAGTCTGTGCTGCCAGATTTTTTTTTCTTTTTTCTTTTCTTCTTCCTTCTCTTCTTCCTCCTCTGCTCCTCCTCCTCCTCTTCCTCCTTCTTCTTCTTTAACTCTTCTTGCTGGAATGACTGAAGAGATGTTCTGCACCAAAATCAAGATGTAAGCTAAATTTCATTAATCTCCTTATTAATGCATTTGCTGTTCATTGGGCATTTGCTATATGCTGGTCCCTGCACTAGATGCTGTGTATGCAGAGATGAAGGATCCAGTCCTTGCCCTCATCACACTCACAGGTCATCAGATAGACTTATAAACTGAAAATGACAGTGCGATGGACTAGGGGTAATAAGTCCCTAGAATGATGAAGGAAGACAGAGCAGGCACTCCTAATTCAGTCTGGGTTGGGTTGGATGAGGAAAAATTTTCCTGGTGGAAAATGAGGTCTGATCAAAGTTTTAAAAGGAGTTAACCAGCTCGATGAAATGGGAATGGTATTCAGGCAGGGGGTGAGCATGAACGAGCACGATGCATTGTAGGTATTTGGTGATGGCTTATTTTGGCTGGAGTGTAAGCCAGGATTAGTACAGAAAGGGCTGGAAAGGTTGGCCCGGGACCAGGTCACAAAGGGTGTTAGACCAGGCTGAAGTATTGGGACTTTATTCTCATGTGATATGGAATCTTCACAATATTTCTTTTTTAAAAGAAAATTTTATTGAAATGTAAAATATATGCAGAAACATGCACATATGTTAAGTGTTCAGCTTGATGAATTTTCATGAACTGAACATAGCTGGGCAACCAGAAACTTGATCATAATGTAGCAAGAACCCCCGAAGGCCCATCTTGCTCCCTTCCAGTTACTACTTCCCTCTCCAAGGGGGATCAGCTGCTTAACTTCTAACACAGTAGATCTGTTTTGCCTGTTTTTGAGCGTCATTTAAGTGGCATTTTAAAATGTGTACTCTTCTGTCTGGCTTCTGTCAGCCAGCGTTATGTTTCTGAGCATCATCCACTCAGTCATGTGGCGATGTAATTCATCCATATCATGGCTGTATAATATTCCATTGCAGGCATTTGCCCCCATTAACTAATGCTTTCTACTGCATTTCACATTATTTCCAGTGTGAGGCTATTGGGAAGAGTGCTGCTGTGAAGGCTCTTGCATATGTCTTTTGGTGAGTGTATGTATGCATTTCCACTGGATTAAACATGTAGGAGTGGGATATCTGAGTCATAAGCTTAGTATATATTCATCTTTATTGGATTCTGACAGTTTTATGAAGTGATTAGACTAATTTAAAGTGTATGAGAACTTCAGTTGTTCCAGTTTCCAAAAACTGATATTGTTTATCCTTTTCATTTTAGCTATTCTGGTAGGTATGTGTAGTTGTTATGGACTAAGGTGTGACCCTCCTCCCCCCCACCTGCCAAATTCATGTGTTGAAGCCCTAGCCTTCAATGTGACTGTATTTGGAATTATAACATTTACAGAGGTAATCAAAGTTTAATGACATCATAACAGGGGGACCCTAATCTCACAGCACTGGTGTCCATATAAAAAGGGGAAGAGACACCAGAGAGTTCTCTCCCTATCTGTGCACAGAAGGAGGAAAGGCCATGTGAAGACATAGTCAGAAGGGCAGGTATCTGCAAGCCAGGAAGAGAGTCCTCATCAGAAATAAACCCTACTGGCACCGTGATCTTGAACTTCCAGACTCCAGAACTGTGGGAAAATAAATAGCTTCTGTTTAAGCCACCTCGTCTGTGGTGTCTTGTTATGGCAGACCATGCTGGCTAATGGAGTAAGGAATCTCAGTGTAGTTTTAATTTGTATGTCATTCCTCAACGTGTTTTAAATAGAGGGTTTGTACTGTAGCTGCAGGACTAGAAAGAAGGAGGCTAATAAGAAAGCTAAAGGAATAATCGAGGCAAGAATTTATGAGCTCCTGAACAAGGTCAGGGCCAGTGGCATTGGATAGAAGGAGCTAGGTCAATAAACGGAAAAGAGGTAGAATTGAGGAATCGTTTAGATGTGGAAAATAAAGGAGAGAGAGGTGCCAATTTAACATTTTGTCCAAGAGTGACCCTGGAGTCAAACTGCATGAATTTAAAACCTTGCCCTATCGCTTAGTAGCTGTGTGGCCTTGAGCTACATATTTTAACATACCAAACTTTCATGATCCCAACTGTAAATTAAGGAATTAATAAAAATAACAACTTCCTTCTAGAGTCACTATGAAAACTGAATGAAGTAAAGTACTTATTGGGGAAAAAGCTACCATATAATATAATTATATTACTAGAATTAATATATATTTATATAAATTTAATATATAAAATTAACATAGTATAATGAAATCAGTATATACTGTTAATATATTAATATTTATAACCACCAATGTAATTGTTAATTTATAATTAATATAAACATATCTGTTGTATATAATATACTTAGTAAATTAATATAAAATTATAATATGATTTAATATTAATCATAAAATCAATATAACATAATCATATAAATTAATTATATAAATTAACAATTTTATAAAGTTAAAATCAGAGGCTACAATTTATTATTAAAATGTATTTATTTATTATTGCTAAACTTGTGAGAATGAGAAAATTCTTTTAAAGTCTGATGAGCACTTGTTTTCTGTTATTTTCTTTGTGAATACTTAAAATTGTGAAATTGTGTATTTTGTATCTTATTCTAGATGGAATATCTTTACAAGATTATTTCTTTCAGTTTTTTTTGCCTATATCTAGCTGGCAGAAAGTAGAGGAGAAAATATCCAGAAACTCCTGAAAGCCATAGTTAGTCCAGTCCAGGGCAAGGGATTAGTAAATCAAAGGTGCCATTAAATGACAAATGTTTTGTTTTGATTTAATCCCTGTGAAATAAGTTGACTAAACTATGCCACTGTGTTTTCAAACCATTCTTGCTCAAAGCAGCTTTCTCATTATAGGACAGGACATAATAATGAATGAGGAATTTTGACACCAATTTAGTTGTTTTTTTTTTTTAAGATTTTATTTATTTATTTGACAGAGAGAGACAGCCAGCGAGAGAGGGAACACAAGCAGGGGGAGTGGGAGAGGAAGAAGCAGCCTCCCAGCAGAGGAGCCTGATGTGGGGCTCGATTCTAGAACAACAGGATCACGCCCTGAGCCGAAGGCAGATGCTTAATGACTGCACCACCCAGGCGCCCCATCAATTTAGTTGTTTGTACAAATGAGAAGTTATTGACCCAAATGCTGTTGACAATACAAAGCATTAGATTAGGAACCTTGTTTGTTTTATTGTTAAATAAAGAAAAAGTAGGAATTACTGTATTTCCATATTGGTTACCATGAAATTTGGGTTAAATTTACACATATTCTGTATCATCTCATAATAAAGTCAAAACTCCCGTATAAATAAAATAAAAAGGTGATTTTAATGAATAACTTTAAGCACAATGCGAGATTTGTCTTTTCTTGAGATTGGCTCAGAGCAGGGTATGTGCTAGGCCCTCAGTCAGCATTAGCTAGCTGCCTTCACTACCACCCACCACATTATCAATATAGAGGTATTTAGGATTCCTTCTGTGTAGATTGCAAAAATCCTGCACTCCTCCACCGCTCTGTGTATTCACACCACTTGCCATTTGACTTTGCAGCTTTTTCCATTAAAAGGTGTTGTGTATTTCTCCATTCTTCAACCCTGGGCTGGCTTTGTGACTTCTTGCCAACAGAATGCAATGGGACCGATAGTGTGTTCCCATCTTAGGCCTCCAGAAGCCTTGAATGGTTTCTGCTTTCTGTCTTGGAACTCTGCACTTCCACCACGTGAATAAACCTAAGCTAACCTGTTGGAGGATAGACCATATGGGCCAGTTGGTGCAGCTGTCCCAGCGGAGGCTCCAGACGTGTGCGAGAGCCCAGCCAGGATCAGCTGAGTCTGAGTCACGAAGCAGAAGTGCCAGCTGACCCATAGACTTGTTAGCCAATGACAAATGGCTGTTGTATTAAGCCAGTGTTCGGGAGTGATTTGTTAGGCAGCTGTAAATAGCAGATACCAGTTCCCGACAGAGACATAAACTCAGGTGGAGAATACAGGCGGGAGCACCTGTCTGAAGGTGGGAGAGCTCTAGTTCAGAAATATGGAGTTGAAGGTAGCTGGGAGGCATTCTGCAGAGGTGTTGAGAAGTACAGTCTGATCTGGAGGCAGAGTTTTAAGAGGGTCCAGCGTTAGGTGGAAGCAGAGACCCCAGGAATGAGTTACATTTTCCCAGAAGACAGAAAAGAGAGCTGGGGAAGTACCTCGGGGAAATCAACATTTAAGGAATGAATCGAGGAAGAAGAAGGTGAGAAGGAACAACCAGAAGAGAGGAGTATGATGTAAGAAAGGATGACAGTTTAAAACTACATTATCACGATCAGAAGGTATGGAACAGATTCAGAGCGCCCTCCCATACCCAGATGCCTCTGCATTTTGAAGGTGCAAGGGAAGCGTGGGAGGAGCCTGAAAGATCATGACGGAGCTCATATGCCCTTCCAAGGGGTCTGGATTTTATCCTGAACAGTTGTTAGGAAAGGAGTGACTTGAACAGATTTTTTTGTTTGGTTGGATTTTGGGTTTGTTTTGTTTTTTGTTTTTGGACATCACTCTGCAGCAACGTGGGGGGTGGACTGGTTGGAGCGAGCAAGACAGAAGTTAGGGAGGCTACTTGGAGGGCTGTCAGAGAAACCCACGTGAGAAAGGATGCAGGCCTGAGCTTGAATGAATGATTTCAAGCCTGAAGAAGAAAGATGGATTCAAGCCAATGTTGGGCGACAGAAGTGACCCGACTCTGTGACTGGCAGGTCAGAGAATACCCAACGACTCCTCATTTTCAGGCTTAGGCATTGCAGTAACTGGTCTAATTCGATGGAAATAAATGTCATCCGGGGGAACACCCTGGCCCCGCTAGCCTGTGACTATGACATAAAGTTGTTCTGCCCGCAGCAGAACTACTTGCTGGAAACCAGCTCCCATTAGTGTCCTATCTGTTATTTCTCAGAGTCGCGGAGCGCCTCACTGCTGAGCTACAGAACAAGTCCCCCGGGTCCTTCCCCTCTAACCTTCTAATCTTGCTGCTTTGCGGCTGCCGCTACTGTTCATGCCCTTCTGAGACCCCTGCTCTGCGGAATCAGTGGACGGCTGTGTGACTGCTGCCTACGGGCCCCATTCCAGCCTTGAACACGGGATGTGCCCTCTCCAGACGAACGAGGTCCAGAACGGCTGCCTCAGGCCGGCATCTTCAGAAATTGGCCAGCCTTTGGCTTCGCCTTATCAGCCTCCACGTGGTTGCTAGATCAGCAACTCGGTGTCATCATCCACCGCCTCCACGTGACCACAGCAATTCCTCTTGTAGGACAGCCCGAGGCTTCTCCGAATCAGACTCAGCCGGTCCTGGGCCCTAGATCTTTCTCTACTCCAGTTCAAAGCATTCCCCACCTTTTATTTCTTGTCCCTGGAGAAACTACGCCACAGGATGGTTGAGGCCAAACACCTATTCTCTGCTGGAAAACCTCCCTCCCCACGCACCTGCACGCGGTTTTATTCCATTGCTCAAAAGGTGCAACCACACAAAAGTTCAAGGTTAGCGTATGCTCCCTAGCCTGGGTCACGCACGCCTGTCCAGGGCGACCTTGAGAAACCGGGATCCAGGGAAAGGTTTATAGGAAGATCGTGGGTCCGTTTTGCTCCTGATGATGTTGAGAAGATGCGACGTTCAAGTAGATTTGAATGTGAAACAACCCCAGAAGTGGGAGAGGCTCACACACAGAGGGAGATTTCAGGACGCGGGCGGTAGTGGAAGCGATGGGGGTGTGGGCGCTAGAGGCTGGCTCTCACAGCTGGAAGGGCCAATTTTGTGCGTCAGTTCCCAACTCCACAATCATTGGTAGCTTGAAATCAGCAGTGATGAGAGTATTTACATGGCAGCAACCAGCAAACAGCACGAACCTGAACGTGAATTGCACACTATCGTGGGTGGAGGGTGAGATCATCCAAGGAGAGCAAACAGAGTGAGAGAGGAACAGGCCGGAGAAGGAGTGCTGAGGAAGTAACATTTAGGGAGTGGACAGAGCAAGAGTTGTAAAATAGAACAAGGAGCATCCAGGATGCAGCAAAAGGTTGTGCTGTAGACATTAGGGAGGAGAGATTGCACAATAACCCTGTGGGCTGTGTGTCTCAAGATGTCCACACACAAGGTCAGATGGTGCGGTGGAGACCGATGGATCAGAGGTGGTTATTCTTATTTTCTAAAAAGTTATTGTGACTGTTTCGAAAGCTTTTTGAGGCAAAGCATGGTCAAGCCAGTAAGTGGTTACAATTGCTGAAATAACCAGCCAAGGAGTTTTAAATTCAGTTATCTTGGTCATTGCAACAACGGAATGAGGTAACCATTTATTCTTGGGCAGCAGACCTACTCAAAACTTCTGTCCAATCGCACAGAGTTATAAACATCCAGTGATATTATTCTGGAACTTGGAAAGACCTTAAGAATCATCAATACTCTCTGATCATCCAGCTAAGAAAATGACAGTTCAGAGAAGGGTGAGGCGGCACGGCTGATGGACACACGGCTGGCTGCTGGTACAGACAGCCTAGACCCCCCCGGCCACTCCTCTCACCTGCTGCCCCCCCTTCCCAGAGACTCTCCCCAGGAGGGAAAGATTAACCTAAGTTCAGCTGAAATGAATCTTGAAGCAAAAATGTCAGCACTCTTTGCAAACTTTCTATTAAAATTCAGATAAACCAGGGTCACTGGACCTATTTTCTTCTGCTTGTGGCTACATCTGCAGGAGTATGCAGGAGTGAAGCCCACAGCGGGCTCTGACTGCCGGAGCCAAGGGAAGCGGCGGGGTCTGGGAGCCACTTCGTTTTCAGGATGTTTCCAGGAGGACTGTGCTGGGCAGATGGTCTACCTTCATTTGTCCTGAGTACCAGGAAAAGGCCTGCCGACTGCTTGCTGAATCAAAAGATAATATTTTGAATCTGATTCGGAATCACACATATTATGCAGTGTTTCTTTAAAATACGACAATTTCCACTAGAACTCAATAGGGAGACTAGCTTTGGTTTTACTGGGAATTCAGATCTATCCACTCGTATCATTTTCTACCGAAGCTCTTCAGGGGAACTGTGGTTCACAGTATCAATCTACTGCTCGGCCTCATTTCCTGACTGCTGTTCAGAAGCTCAAAAACACCCCCCATGGCTTAGGAAGCGCGTGGGAGAATGTTCTACTCCTTCGCCTCATCCGAGCGGGCGGGCTGGGGGGCGGAGAGCTGCTAATTGAGTTTTCTTACTTTTTGACTTGAGTGGATCATGGCAGCAGCCACCTGCGGAGCTAGGGTTCCAAATTGGAGAGATTATGATTCCTCTTTTTTTTTTTTTAGATTTTTATTTATTTATTTGACAGAGATAGAGACAGCCAGCGAGAGAGGAAACACAAGCAGGGGGAGTGGGAGAGGAAGAAGCAGGCTCATAGCGGAGGAGCCTGATGTGGGGCTCGATCCCATAACACCGGGATCACGCCCTGAGCCAAAGGCAGACACTTAACCGCTGTGCCACCCAGGCGCCCTAATTATGATTCCTCTTATTACTGTTGTTTATCTAGTGAGCCAGAGAGTGTCCCTGTTTATTGCCCTCCAGAAGCCCGTGGGCCAGTGAAATGCCCGGAACACTTAGTCCTTATTGTTACTTGCTTCTTATGTATGACTATAGTCACCCAGTGCTCCCCCTGAATCCTGAATTAATTTCTTAAAAAGGCATCTAATGGACTGTGTGTGACACATGTCCCAGCCACCCCCACTTTTTCGGATTCCAGCTGGCTAATGCCCCTTCAGCCCACCGTCTTTCTCCTTCTCCCGTGACAGCTACGTTTCCGCTCACTGTCCTTTGCATTCTGCATGTTCTCCGCAAGCAGATTTTCCTCTTTTCATATGAAGTAGGTCATCTAAGGAAATTATTCACATTAACATTTACAAAATATATTCTCTTTCTCATGTGGGCGTTACTCCTAAATAATTCGGTTCAGCAGTGAATGTAAATAATGCTTGATATCATCTGCCTCACTTGGTTTTGTTTCTTAGTTTTCTCAGTAGACTAAACACTTTTTTTTTCAGTTGTCTCTGTTATTGGTGCCTTTTCATCTTATTCTTTAAAAAAACATTTATCTTTAACATTTACAGTAAAATGAAAGGGAATTCTCCTTTGTGTTCTCTGTAACATGACTGTGATCCTGAATGTTGTAGTTATTAGTTTCAGAAGCGACTACTAATCTTTACGTTGTAAAACTCTATTAATCCACCAGTGTCTTCTTAATGCATTACATACACACAAACACACACGCGCACACACACACACACGCCCATGCACCCGTGTGAACACATGCATACATATTCATCTATTTATTTACTTCAGATATTTTACATGGGTTTTTGTTTGTTTTAATATGTCTGGCCTTATAATTGGTTAATGTATGGGGAAACTTCTTTTTTTTTTTTTAAGATTTTATTTATTTATTTAAGAGATAGAGACAGCCCGCGAGAGAGGGAACACAAGCAGGGGGAGTGGGAGAGGAAGAAGCAGGCTCATAGCAGAGGAGACTGATGTGGGGCTTGATCCCATAACGCCGGGATCACGCCCTGAGCCGAAGGCAGACGCTTAACCGCTGTGCCACCCAGGCGCCCCTGGGGAAACTTCTAAGTAACATTCTAATGCTAGGTTTTTGAGGTCACGTGCACATTATAATACCGTAATAGAGAACATTTATTAGAGAGCTTTAACTGGCTAAAGACATGTTAAGAAGTAGATTTAGGAGACTTGCCAATGATTGCTTTCTTTTTTTTTAGGTTTTATTTATTCATTTGACACAGAGGGGGAGAGAGAGAGAGAGCACAAGCAGGCAGAGTGGCAGGCAGAGGGAGAAGTAGGGTCTCCACTGAGCAGAGAGCCCGACACGGGGCTCGATTCCAGGACCCTGGAATCATGACCGGAGCTGAAGGCTGTCGCTTAACTGACCGAGCCACCCAGGCGTCCCAATGATGGCTTGTTGATCTTGAACCAGTCACTTGTGTCCATGATGTCAGGGATGACATTTCCAAAGGATGATGGCGCAATGAGAGAAATGAAGTCAATATGTAGTTTTCTTTTCTTTTTTAAAGATTTTATGTATTTATTTATGTGACAGAGAGAGAGCACAAGCAGGGGGAGCGGCAGGCAGAGGGGGAGGGAGAAGCAGGCTCCCCACTGAGCAGAGATCCCTACGAGGGGCTCTATCCCAGGACTCCTAGATCACGACTGGAGCTGAGGGCAGACACTTTACTGACTGAGCCACCCAGGCACCCATGGAGTTTACATAAAGCAAAGTTTATTCAATTTAAAAAACGGTAAAGGTTATTTATGTCTTTTCTCTTTTTTGGAATTTAAACACTTTATTTTATGGCATGATGGTGATAGTAACAGTAGATGATAATTTTCCACCTGATATCTTTACTCAGCAAAATAAAAATTAAATGATTATGTTTTTCTCTCAAAGGTTTTCTAAACATTTAGGGATTATTATAATCCCAAAGTCTAGAAAGTGACTGATTTAATTCCTTGTGTTTTTCTATTTGCTTACTATACCCCCAACACACACACATCCTCTGCCCTCTTACTGTCCCTGTGGCATTTACTGTCCCTGAATCAATTTAGAAATCAAGGTCATGCCTGAACTGGTATCTTCTTCCTTCCCAGTTATCATGCAGACTTTCTGTGATACTTACCCTCTGGTTTCATGGGAAAACAGATCCCCAGAGATGCATTTGTTCATGCATATATGCATTCAGTAACAATTTGTTAAGGGCCTAGGTGTTAGTGGAACAGCAGTGACTAAGACAGATGAGTCCCAGCTCCTTCGAGGCTCATTTTCTGTAGGGGCCAGGGGCCAGGGGTGGGGAGCAGAGCTGTGAGGTGGGCGGGGAACAATAAGAAACAAGCAAGCACTTAGGTAACAGAATCCCGTGTAGTGATAAATGTGAGGCTATAGAGTCATTGCAGGTTACCTTCACGACCACCAGAATGGCTGGTGGTGGTGCTGGGGAAAAGGGGGGCTACTTTAGAGGGGTGGGGGTGGGGACAGCTCCACGAAGGAAGTGATGAGATCTGAGTGACAGCAAGAAGCTCTCCAGGAAATGACCGGCAGAAGAGTGTTCTAGACCCAGAGAACAGCATATACAAAGGCCCTGACTCAGAGTTTGTCCTCTGGGGGTAAAAGGTGTAGAGTGTACGGAAGAGACTCAAAAACCCCGTTCTGAACATACTAAGTTTAAGTCGCTCGTTGGCATCCACGTGGAGATTTTACACATGCAGCTGGACATGCTAGTTCCGAGTTCAGGCAAGAGGTTGAGGCTGTAGATAAAATTTGGGAAGCATCAGCATAGGGGTGACATTTAGCCAGGTAGTGGGGAAAAAGATAGGGCCAAGGAATGAATGACCCTTGTGGGGAGGGACACGGAGGAATCCAGGACGAACAGTCAGCAAAGGAAACTGAGAAGGGTCAGCTAGTGAGGCAGGAGAAATCTAGGGAAATTTAGAGATGAAAGTATTGCACAAATGAGGGCCGACTGTGCCAAAATACAATGTCGACGGAATTTTTTTTTCAAATACAAAATGCACTTTTCATCTATGTTGTTTTAATAGAGCTGCAGTTATAATACATGTAAAGGCAGCTCCTTCCACTTGATTCAGGCACCGCTTGATTTAAATGAACCCTGGTTCCACGTTCACCTTCCCACCGCTCGGCTCTGCTTGCTGCTTCTGCTTCCAGAACAGCCGGGGCCCCTGGATGCTGGGCACCATGCTAGGCTGAGGTCCATTCCCCACCCAGAGCCCAGCGGAGAGTGCAGCCCCCCGACACAGGGCTCACTCTTCATTACCCTTCTAATTCTGAACGCTTACATTCCTCTCATGCTGAGAAAAGAGAATATGAAGTCTTCTGAGACGCAGGGTAGGGTCGGCTCCACTTCCAAGGTAGTGTCAACCCCGTCTCCCTCTACCTCATCAATATAGATTAAATGTATTTTGCATAGAATAGTTTTGGTTTCCCTTTAACTAGGTTAGTGAATGATCAGATTCCCCACCTCATTCCTTTTTTTAGACTGTTGCTGTCTTTAAAGCCTGTCCCTTTTTCCTCTTTGGGTTTGAAAAACAAGGCAGAGAAGCAGAACATTTAGAAAGCAGCTTCCCATGGGGCTTCTCACATCCCTCTTTGATGGAGAGATGCCTGTGAAGATAGCCCAGGAACTGCTGAAGCCTTAGATTCTTTTGTATTATATTCTTTATTACTATTATTCTCCTTTTGTCTATCATTTGGGCAAAGGCATATGATGGAGCCAGAAAGTACTGGGACTGGAATTTGAGAAAACCAAATTCTGTTCCTACTCTGGGCAAGTCAAAAATCTCTTTGATTTTTGGTCTCTCAAGGAAAGGGGGGCAGGCCTCCCTGTAGGATCTGTCTCAGAGGTTAAAGCATACTTTTCAGAAGGGTAAAATCCTATCTCTCAGGCAAATATAATAACAATACATGGCAAAGATTTTATTTATCGAGGGGGACATTAAGATGTTAAAACTGGTCAAAAGAGCATTGGAGATGTGTGTGTGTGTGTACACAATTCAACACAAAAAAGTAGAAGATTTTCAAGTTAGATACAAAACTGGGAAATGTCCAACAGGACAATAAACTGTGATCTTTGTGCTTATCTACTCTATTGGACAGAAGTTATTTGCATCTTCATGAGACAAAAATTTTCATAGTAGCACCTGTATCTTCAGAGTTGTAAAGTCAATAGAAAATTAATCTCAGTACTGCACTGACAGAAGGCCCAGTAATCTTTTCTGCCTATTTTCAAATGCCATATAATTTTTGAGACAAATATATATATATATATATATATATATATATATAATGCTGGTTAGCATTTCTTCAGCACTTAGTACCTGCAGGGCAACGCTGACATATATTACCCCTCTGGATGCTCACCACAACCCTATGAGGTAGGTACTTTCATTATCCCCATCTTGTAAGAGAGAGCAGATTGAGGCTCAGAGTGGTTCATTCATCAGGCCAAGGTCACACAGCTCCTAAGGCAGGGCTGGCAATCGAGCTGAGGTCTTACTCCAAAATCTTTGTTTGAACTCTTGTTATTATTATGTGAAAGGTCAAAAGGAATGCTGGATGTAAAAGTGCTTTAAGGATTGTGAATGTGCTAGAGAATGAAAAGTGCTATTGTTAAATCTAGATCCCTACTAAAGAATAAGGCAGTAAGAGTTACTGCCAGCCGAGGAGGAGACGTGTTAATTATGGAAAAGACCTATTGTCCTGGGAACGCCTCTGAGACTTTATCTTAAATCTGTTCCTTTGAATTGAATGGGTTTTACTTAACCCAGCCTACATTTTCCTTCCGCTTTTTTTTTTTTTTTGAGTAGATTTCACTGAGACCGTTTCTCAGCCCATTTTTTATTACGTGCATGGGAAGGTGTCCATTCTGAAACCTTTCCTCATGTCTCTGTTTCTTTTCTCAGCCTAGTATACTGGACAGAACACAGGTCTCAGAACTGGATAGGCCCCACTCTGAACTTCAGCACCATGATTAACTCAGTGAAGATTTGGGGCGAATTACTTAATCCAGCTTGTTGTGAAGTCTGTCTAACTGCACCAGAATTCCTTGGGGCCAAGGGGAATCGCTCACTCAGCATGCAGGAGAGGGGCCTGAAGAATCTGAAATTTCAGGTCCTCACTGGTGAGAGAGCAATATCGGTACGGACCTTGAAGGTGGTTTTGAGAACTGATATTCAGAAGAACATCAGAAATGTTTGCTCCGTTCTTCCCAACTTCTTCCCAATGAAGGCTGTTAATTTGCCATTCTTCTCTCCTCTGGTCCCCTGTGTGTTCCCACCCCTTCATTCCCGTCCTGTCTCCTCCAGTCCATCCATTCCTTCATCTCCTGTCCCCTCCCTCCTTCCCTTTCTCTTCTCATCCCCTCCACTCCCTTCCCTCCCTCCTTCCGTCCCCACCACTCCCCTCCCCTTCTCTCCCTCTGTCCTCTCCCATCTCCTTTTGACCCCTTCCTTCCCATCATCTCCTGAACCTCCTCTTCTTTTCCCCTAAATTCCTTCCTTTCTGGTATCCCCTCCTCTTTCCTCTTCTCTTCTCTCTCACAAGGTCCCTGAGACCAGATGGGTCCTAAATAATGAGGTTGGTCCTCACCTTACTAATTAACAGAAACTTTGGAATTTCAGTCTGGGGGACTGCTGGAGCCTCATTCTATTCCAACTCTCACTTTGATGAAGGAACTGAGAACAGAGAGAGTAAATCCAAACTCCCATATCCTGACTCCCGTCAGTGCTCCCCCTAATACATCGCTGATCTGTCTCTGTGTGCTTTTAACAGTGTCATGGTTCACCCCCATCTTTGCCTCGTGCTGTATTGGGGGGACTGGGAGAAATGGGACGATGCATTATTGCTGTGGTTTGCTCATAAAGAGTGAGATAAGGTCTTCTAACCTGAGACCACCGAAGAGAGTATGTCGTAGTGCATAAAACAGAAAGGTCAAGCTTCACCACCACGTGTGCAGCGTCCTCCTTAATTAGCCAGGAAAACACAGCAAACACAAATTGCGAGCTAACGCATCTATAGTCACTTCCACAGAGAACCACAGTTTTTGCATTCAGTGTCCCTGGGAAAGGAACAAAATGGCGCCTGGCAGGAGAGAAGGCTGGCGGGGAAGAGAGGTAATGACCTTGGTGAAGGTGGCCAGAGACCAAGTTACCACAGCCCCACGCCTCCTACGAGTTTCTTAGGGGAGAAATGAAGATGCTCCACCAGAAGGTATGCGTCATGCTCTCCTCACGCCGAGGGAGGGAGCTGAGGCGGTGCTCACCTCAGGGGGGGGCTCAGGTTAGCATGACGGGTCTTGAGAGCCCCACAGAGCGAGCTAGGCTGTCTGTGAAGCAGATTCTCTAGATTTACACAGTCTACATTTAATTCCCTTGAGTTATGTCTGAACCTTTCATCGGTGGTGTTACTGGCTTTCAGGCAGCTGCACTCGGAGGAGGGCCGGCATCCACACTGGGGCCAGAGCACTGAATAGGTGTTGCCCCTGTTTACCCAGACCTGGGGAGGGCAGCAGTAATTTGGGGGCTTCTCTCAGGGCAAAGCGAAGAATAGGCCAGTCCGCAGACTCAGAAGGTGGATTAGTGGTTGCTGAAGGCCAGGAGGACTGCAGAGTTTCTTTTTCAAGTGATGAAAGTGGCCTGGAATTAGGTAGTGTGATTGTTGCACAACTTCGTGAATATGTTAAAAGCACTGAATTCAAATGGGTGAATTTCACAGCATGTGAATTATATTTCGATTTTTTATATTTGAGGGGAAAAAAAGGGGCAAAGGTGAATTTGGACCAGTGCTCAGGGTCGTTGAGGCAGCAGCTGCTCTCCCCCTAGGTATCCTGCCTGCCTATTATAAGATGTTTCTAAGTGTCTTACGTACTTTTTCATAATTTTCATTCTTATGGTGGGCATGATGGTCCGCTGTGTATCATAATTCATGAAGAGATATTTCCAAAGCTGGTGATTTAAGAATGTTCCACATTTTACTATTATAGATATCAAACAAGGTCAAAAAAGCTCTCTGCGCTCTGCCACAAATCTTGGTTTTCCACCAACTTACTCCTGGAATCTCTATTCTCATAGTGCTGGATGACTCATTGTCCCTATTTTAACTCTATGTACCTTTTTGCCTGTAGTTTCCTCTTGTCCCCTTAGGTAAGCCTCATAAAAATCTAGCTCATCTGACTTCATCTGTGTTTTTATTGCTGGGCTTACTGCACCATTTTGTCGTGTTGCTTATTTACCTACCTGACCGCTCTGCCAGACTGTGAGCCCCCTGAGGTCAGACACAGCATCTTATTAATTTCTAATTCCCTGTTGCCTCTGCTTGACAGGTGGAATGTGTAAAATATATGTTAATTGAATTTGATTGAATTGCAAAGATTCTGAAGCACACTGCTGAGGGTGTCTCTCTGCTTCTGTTCAATTAGTCTCCTTAGGGCTAATTGCAAAATCTGGAATCACTAGGTTAAAAGGCACGGGTGTCTCTCCTTACTTGCCACGGAGCTTTCTCAAAGCTGGTACCGGTTTGTAGTGCCGCCTGAAGTGAACACCCTATCACCAGCACCTTGCCAGCCCATGCATTTAAAAACCGCTAATTTAGTAGGTGTCAAATAACATTTCAAGGTCGCTTTAATTTGCATTTCTTTGATTACTACCAGGGCTGAACATTTTCTCAGGTGTTTATTTACTATTTCTATTTTCCTTGGGGGGAATTGCTTGTTCATATTCTTTGTCCACTTATCTATCAGAGTAAAGAAATATAACTAATAAATTTGAATAAGCTCCTTTTATATTTTATGTATGACCCTATATGCTGTCACATATGATATATATTTTTCATTTTCTCTATTTTCTTACAGTTTTGCTGTTTTTCATTGTACGGAAGTTTAAAATTTATATACGTCACTTTTTTTTTTTTTAAGATTATCTATTTGTCAGAGAGAGAGAGTACAAGCAGGGAGAGTTTCAGACAGAGCAAGCAGAGGAAGAAGCAGGGTTCCTGCTAAGCAAGGAGCCCAATGCAGGACTCGATCCCAGAACCCTGGGATCATGACCTGAGCTGAAGGCAGATACTCTACTGACTGAGCCACCCAGGCGTCCCTATACATAACTTTCTTCATGATTCCTTAAGAAGTTTCGGGGAAAAAAATGTTCTTTTTCACAGATCCGCCAAGTCTTTTATTCAATGTTCTGTTCTTTTCTCATAATAAAAAAAATTTATTAATCTAGCTGAATTATATCAAGTCTTAGCTATTTTTAAAATTGTTACCACTAATTTCTACACCTCTTATCAAATATTCCTTGGGTCAGTTATGATTATGTGATGGCAAGTAACAAAAATCCAAACACCAGTGGTTTAAACAAATAGGGGGTTAGTTTTCTCACTCTACAGGAAGTCCAGAGGTTGACAGCTTTCCTGAAATGTACCTGTGGGATTTTACTTTACAGAGGTGACTGAATAATGACACAGAGAGATCTGTGCCATTGAAAAAAAGAATTTACTATTTACATTTCCCGATTGAAGAGGGCATGCCAGGCCACGCAGGACTGCAGAAGAGTCAGGTTTTGGTCAGAAGCAGTAGCTAGAGAAGGTGTAGGCCAGAGCCTTTATTTGGGGTTTCTGCAGGCAGGACAAGACAGGTCAGAGTAAACAGCTTAGGAATGACTAGTTTGAATAATTCTGGTGGGTTTGGGGCTATTACGGTGGTGTCTCTAGGTGCCTGGTACCTGGCCCTGAGGCTTGGTGTGTGAGAGTAAAAGGGGGTGGTTGGTGTGTATGTGAGAAGTGCACTTCCCAAGTAAGTTGTTTATTGCCTTGAGATATTAGCTAGCCCTGGAAGAGCCATTCTGCCCTGCCAGCAAGATTTTTAATGGATCAGGGCATCATCGGATACAAAAAAGCTTTAACAAAACAAAACAAACCATGATTGATATAGTAGCTTTTGGCGTCATTTCAGCATCTCAGTGATTTGGGGCTAGAGACTCTAAAATTCTCTTTGCCTTTCCCTCATGCTTACCACCTCATGGTCCCAAGATGGCTGCTGAACCTCAAGCTATCTTGTCTATATTTAAAGCAGGAAGAATGTTGCATTCAAAGCAACAGGAAGGAAAGGCAATGGGAACCACATCAGTTTCTTTTATCAGGAAAACAAAAAATTTTCTCAGAAACTTACTAGCAAACTTTCATTTATGTCTCATTAGTCAGAACTGCCTCATATGGTCACATTTAGCTGAATTTAATTCTTCCTGCTTTAATAGAATGCAACAAAAAAGAGAAGGTTGATAAAGACCGTTGAATCAGCTGAGAAGTGTCTGCCACACATCTTCGTTCTCTCCTTATATTTAAAAAAACTATTTTGTAATACATTAAAATATTTTAAATGTATATGCATGTGTATACATGTATATATAGTTTTACTTCCATTTATTCTACACAAATGCTTCTAAAAATTGTTAGGCCTTTTAAGTCTCTTTATTTGGTTCCATTAATCTGTGGTCTATCTAGCACATTACTTTAATCCTTATTCTATTATATAGGAGTTTTTAATGGCTGATATTGGCAGAAACTCCCACTGCCTTTCTTTTCTATACTCTATGTTGATGGTATTATTATTTTTATGCACACATTTTAGAATAATTTTATGGATTGAACATAATTATTGGGCTTTCAATCAGAATAGTATTAAATCTATACATGAAACTCAAATCCAATTCTATTGGTTTGTTCAGATATTTTAATGTTATTGTCTTTTTTACCTTGGAATTGTCTCTATTTCTTGTTTGAATCATCTTATCATCTTTTAAGTGTTCTAACAAAGTTTTGAAGTTTTCTTTTTAAATGTCACATTAGGTAGTTCCTAATCATTTTATTTTATTTTATTTTATTTTATTTTTATTTTTTCAAAGATTTTATTTATTTATTTGACAGAGATAGAGACAGCCAGCGAGAGAGGGAACACAAGCAGGGGGAGTGGGAGAGGAAGAAGCAGGCTCACAGCGGAGGAGCCCGATGTGGGGCTTGATCCCATAACGCCGGGATCACACCCTGAGCTGAAGGCAGACGCTTAACCGCTGCGCCACCCAGGCGCCCCTAGGTAGTTCCTAATCATTTTAAGTTTGGGAATTTGTGAGTAGGATGTGTGTGTGTTATGTGTGTATGCCAATAAATCAGGTCTTTTTTAAAAAAAATTTTTGTCAGGCTGGTAATTGTACGTAGGAGTTGTCTTGTATTTTATGTTTTTCTTGAAAATCAAACTGCCTCGTTTAAATGAACTCGTAACTTATAGATCAGGGACTTGCCTACTTGTTGATCAAATCTCACCTTCTGTATCAGTTAGTTTGGGTTTGATTGTATGTAACAGAAAACTCAAGCCAAGCGTTCCTAGGCAAGAGAGGTTCACATCACTGAGGTTGGCTCAGCAGCTCTACCAGGCAACGAAGGGTTGAATTTCGGTTTAACTCTTCACTCTGCGGGGCAACATAACCTTCCTGCCGAGGCTGCTGGTCCTTGTGGTGATCGAATCGCCAACAGTAATGACTCAGTCTGTGCACTTCCAAGAGCGCCTGGCTGGCTCAGTCGGTAGAGCTTGTGACTCTTGAACTCGGGGTCGTGGGTTCAGAGGTTGCTTAAAAATTAAAAAATTTAAAAAGTTTGTGCACTTCCTTATTCATGTCCATTAGAGAAAAGATAGCATTTCTTTTCCAGACTTTCTTCCCACCCAAACCTCCCTCTTTTCCACATCTTTTATAGTCTTATTGCCACTTAGTCCTTGCTTACCCCTGAGCCAAAAAACTGGCTAGAGCGATGAACTTATGCTATTAGACTTGAGTTGAGGAGGGTGAAACTGTTCCCCCAAACCATGTGGGGTTCGTGTAGAAGGTATGACTATTGCCCCCCCCCCCAGTCAGCTCCAATCTTTACCACCACATCAGGGGAGTTACCAAGAGTTGAACAATGGACATCAAGGAGGCAACTGTAACATCCACCACACTTTAGATGTCACTTTTTCCAGGACACCTGCCTTGCTGCCCTAAGTCCAAGTTCCAAGTCTCTAATGTGTTCTTTTAACACAGGGGATCATACCACAGTAGACCTCTCTGTTGACTTACAGGACCAGAACAGTAATAATTTACTTATAATCCCCTGGCTATCTTATAAGGAAGATATATCTTGTTAATGGGAGAACTTCATTGCACACTTGAGAGTAAGACTTAAGTAGTGTGCATAAGGAAGAAAGATCCAGAGAGCAGCTTTCAGGGCAGACCCTGGGCCAGGGGCCTGTCCCTAGACTGGAAGACTGGGGGTGGTGTAGATGGGTAAGGAGGTTAAGGATTGACGTGGTATGAGGGAAAAGACGCTTATGGGGGCTTTCAGAGAGAAATTCTGTGAGGTATAAACTACTTCTCCTGTGCATGCCTCAGTAAAATACCCTTCATCTTGGCCTAAGAGAGTGAATTTATTTTAGGAGCATGAAGAGAAGGACAGGGGTTTGCATTCAAAATGGTAGGGCAAGAATGAGAGTGAGCCTTGCGACATCATGACATTGGGTCTCACTTGTCTGTACTCCTCCCTAGACTCCTAAGTTCTGTGAGGGCAGAGATTAGGTCTGTCCTGTTCACCTCTTTGCCTAGCTCGGTCCTAGTACACAGGAGCTTGGTAAGTATTTGTGAATGAATGAATGAATGAATGAACAAATGAATAAACAAACAAGCTTGGTAAAATCAGAGAAACATTAGTCAAATCCCAAGTCCGCAGAATGGGGAATATGATAATCTCCTTTGTAACATTATCATGAGATTTGCCTAATTTAATAAATGGTAACCAGAACTGTAGTTATTAGCTCTTCCCAAATTCAACCAGCTAAGCTACAAATACTAAGAATAACAAACGCTAACATGTATTGAACATATTCTTTGAGCAAGAAAGCACTTCATGCGCATTACTTTAATGTTAATGCTCCCACCCACGCTGTTCCTCCAGGACATTCCGCACGCCCAGCATCCAGCAGTATCTCTAGTCGCTCACAGGCACCAAGATCCAGGTAGGTCAAGAAGGAATGCTTTGCTGGTCTGTTACTTGCGACTTCACTCTGGAGAGATGCACAGCTTAGTTGCTCTAACAATATTGGATAGAAGATAAGAGACCGACAATTTACTTTTAATAGTGAACTGCGGTAGATTCATGGTCCTTGTAGCAACAACGACCACATGACCTTAGAGGCAGGCAGAGGCTGAGCCTGTGGTCACTAGTCTAGGAAATGTCGAGAGTGGATTTGTGAGCACCAGGAATCAATGTGCTTTGTTTTCTCACAAGGTCCATTTCTGGAACACTGAAAATGCTGAGGGCTAAATTCAGATTTCAAGACGATATTCAAAGATCGACTGGCAAGAAGGAGAAAGGGACTTTGTTAACTGTTCATATAAGTCCTCTGGGCATATTAACATTTTGAGATATCAGTTTTCTTATTTCTAGAATAGGAATAATAATATCTGATTCTTCATCTCTTATAGGAGTATTTGAGTGTTTAATAAAGCAAGGTTTGGATTTTCTCTATGGAAAAGTGCTACAGAGATACAAATTATTTCAAAAACTAAATATATACGAACTCCACGTACACTCTGAAGCGTTGAAGGAGAGACACTACAGACTCATTTAAGATTAATTTCTCTGTGAGTTTCAGATCAGTGTTGTGCACTGGCGTCTCCTGAATAATACATCTATGATTCTACATGTGTATAAAATATAAATAAATATACTCTTACAGTTGTGGATGCTCTTAGGTGCAGAATCATGTGCTTGTTGGTGTTCTTAACTCCTTAGATTTCTGTCTTTTCAGAAAATATCTAGTGCTCACTTTGACAATATTGTGTAACACTGTCACATGAAGTTGTCACTTGCTTTACAAGTCAGAGGGACTTCTCAAAGCTTAAAGCAGCTGGCAAAGAAATAAGGTAACAAGAAAAGCTAACTTCAAGCATTTCACATCTTCTAGACTAAAATAACTCCATTGTGTAGGAAAAGTGTTTTCATCAAAACACTGGAAGATTTTAATTGAGAGCGATAATGATGGTCATAATGATTGCTATTAAGTTTTGGTAGTTAAAAGGAACAGGCTTCAGTTATCTGAAATAGATCCCCTGACATGGACAGTTCAGTCTCTCCCGGTGAGTTTTTCCGTCACTAATCCTAAAGCCTTCGGCATGGGGAGACCCGTGTTCTGCTCCTACTTTGGTGGGTGTGGGTGATCTGGAGAAAGTACCTAATCTTGCTGCCTTTGTTTTCCTACCTGTCAAGTGCGGAGAACGGAGTAAATAATCTCGCCAGTCCTTTCAGCTCTATGACATTGTGATTACTTTCAATCACTTCCAAAAACTTAGCGCTTGTCTTTGGAACAGTGCTAATCAACAGCCTGAAATGAGAGCTTAAAATTAAGTGGGACTCACTAGGGTCACCACAATATAAAAATATAATATTATTAGAATAGAGTAGAATCGAATTGAATATATAATACTGCCATCACTGAGTGATTGTACTGCACCAGACTTGGCGTTTATTATCCATTTAATCCTCAGAACAACGTCGGGAACACCCGAGCACACATCTCAAGCAAGGGGTTTAACAACTTGCGGAGTTTCCCTTGCCAGCTGCCGGGTCCTTACCTACACACACACAGATCTAAAGCTGTCGTCGCCTTGCGGTGGCGCAGGGGGAGACGGTCGCTGGGATTGCTTTGCTCGGTTTTTATCCACCTGAGGCATTTGCTTAGGTGTTCACCAAGCCCCAGAGCAGATCAATTCTTTGCCTTCATCTTCCGAGACATATTGGTAGCATTGGCATGGTCGATTGAAACAATGCTTGAAACAGTTGCCTGCGGCGTCCACAACCCCGAGCACACCTCGTTCCCTTGACACCTCTCCAGCCCCTCTTTCTCCGTGACCTTTGCTGGGTCCTCCTCATCTTCCCAGTCTCCACCTGTTGAAGGGCCTCTTCTCTTCTCCGCCTGCGCTCACTCTCTGGTGATCTCATCCAGGCTGTGGCTTTAAATAGGACCTATACGCTGATGATTCTAAAATTAAACCTCCATCCGGATCTCTGCTCTGAACTCCAAACAAATATATTCAACCGCCAACTCAACATTTTCACTTGGATACCTGATCTCAAACTGAAGAGACCAGAACTTTCGATTTTCTCCTCCAAACCTGTCCCTCCCCGCCATGTTCCAAAATTCGATCAAAGGCACTAGGATGCTCCTAGCTGAGAAACTACGAGTCATCCTGGATTCTTCCTTTTCTCTTACGTGGCACCTTTCACCCATCGGCAAGTTCTGTCAGCTCAAGCCTGGAGTGTTATCCAGACTCTGAAGGCTGTTCACTGGCTCCTCACCTTCCCCTCAGTCCACACACCTACATCTTTGCCCGAGACTATTGCAATAACCTCTGATGGGTCTCTTAGCCTTCACTCTGGCCACCAATCTATTCTCCAAACAGCAACTGGTGATTCCTTTAAAATGCCCGTCATTGCAAACTCATTAAGAAGACCCTTTTTGCCTTTGTCTTTTTGTTCTGCCTTTTCTGTTATGAAGATTGATTCTGGAAGCTGTGGCGGCCATCTTGAAACATCACCAGCTCTGAGGAGGGCAAGGTAGAATGACAGAAAGACCCTTAGTACTAGACGATACCATCGAGTTACTGAACAAACTCAGGACAGATTGCCTCAAGACTTTTTGATAACTAAACAATAAATGTCCTTGTGGTTTGAACCACTATTAGGTTTTCTATTACTTGAAGCTCAATGCATTCTAACCAATACAGCCAGAAAAAAAGAAGACTCACTGGCCCACAGAGCTATCTAAGTATATGGAAACCACAAAGTGACAGGAAACATCACCATAAATATACAGATTAATTTAAAAGAATTTTACACTCTTACAGAAGGAAGTGAAAAAACCAGTAATCAAATATGTACTTATTTCTTGCAAGGTTCCCAGGATCTGTTAATGTTTCTTGGTAGAAAAAAAAATATTACTTTATATTTCTGATTAGCATCCAGATACTTTTTTTTTGGATTGTAATCTTTTTCAACTGTGTATATCTCAGGAAGCAGCCTTTAAGGGAATGATATGGTGGTGGTTTTTCTCCCTCCCTACATCCTCTGACCTCTTTTATTATTATAGAATACTACTAAATTATGTAAGATGGAGCTCCCTGGGATTTGAGGATGCACTGCCTGGTGGGGGTGTGGGAAGAATGTGATTTCTCTATTGATCTAGTATTGGGAGTCTCTTTAACTCAGGCTCTGTGTCTACTCAATACAAATCTGTTTTTGAAGATGATAACGAGTAATTGAGTTTGCAGAAAACGAAATTGATTGCCTAAAGCTGGAAAAGTTGGTGACGAAATAGCTTTTTATAAGTAGACTTTAGAAATAGAATTCTAATGTATCCTATTTTTTTTAAATGCTAGATGACCCTTACGTTACACAAAAAGCCAGGGGAATGGACTCTGTGATTATTGTCAGCAAGGCGGTGAATCCTTGGCCTCGTATAGACAGTGAAAGTGGCTCTGCCCCACAGTGCTCTTAAATGATGATGGGGTGGGGGTGAAGTGGCCGCATCGTGTTTTATCCCTGCGGTCACCGGTGTTGGTTTGGATGCTCTGGCTGGCTGCGAGGAGTAGGGGGAGAGAAGAAAGGTGCCTCCTTCATCCTTTGCTTCCTCATGATTTTCCCTCCTGAAGCTGCATCAGGAAACAGGGATACTCTCAGTTCAGATCAAAGTTATCTGCAAGTAACAGAAAACCCATCTTAAGGTGTCCTATACAGATGTCTTTTTCTTTTTGTTTTTCCACATAACAAGAAACCCAGAAGCAGGCTGATGCTCATTTAACTCAGCTAATCAACAGTAACACCAGGCACCTAGTCTCTTTCTACACATCAGCTGTAGTGTCCTTTCTGTGCTGGTCTTCACCTTCATCACTGACTCTCGACGACGGCAAGATGGCTGTACTCCATTATTTGAATCCAAGGCAGGAAGAAGGGAATGGGACAGGAGGATACTACTAGCAATATATATATATATTCCAAATTTTAAATATATATATATATTTACCTATATATATATTTAAAATTTGGAAAGCAAAATATTCCACAGAAAAAATTCAGAAGACTTCTGTTTATGTGTCATTGGTCCAAATTGTGCCACATGGCCATCCCTTGATGCAAAGGGGCTGGGGTAAAAAAAAAAATAGCTTGTCACATTGCCTGCCTGAGAAAAATTGGAATTCTGTTGGTAAGATGCTGCCACAAAATATATGAAGAATAGAAACATTCTCTCCTGACCTGCTAAAGGTCATTAGTCTGCTTTGGGTTCTTCAAGGGCTCCAGAAGCCGTGGTGGAATCTGGTAGGAGACAGCAGTAGAGCCCAGGAAGGGCAGCAGTGTTCATTGGGAGGGACATCCCCAGGACAACATTCTGGTTTCTCTCCTCATCCTTTACTCTCTTCTCACCATGAAAGGAATAATGACTTCTCTGATGAGTGATTTTAGAGGAAGGAACCGGGCATACTCTGATCATCCCTTTCCTCCCTCCTCTCCTTTGGGATTTCCTGACTCATCTGTTCCTGATCATGCAGGAAGCTTAGTGGACGGTCCTTGACCCTATGGGTGAGGACTGAGATTGTCCAGCTGTGCCTGTGACTGGGGGCAATGTGGAATAAGCCTATTGTTGCACAACTAGCTCTGTCCTCTAATTTAGCATTTCTCAGTAAGAAAGCCGATAATTTCCATTTTCACTTCTCTGACACCTGTGTCTAGCTCTTAATTATTATTGAACTCAGATGAGTGAAAGAGAGGTCATATGTATGTTCACCCTAATGCCCCTCCGTGCATGAGCCTCTGTGTATCCTCAGACTAGTATGGCCCCGGGACACCCAAAGCTCTAATGATCCACACTGATAAACCTGAATATGGAAGATACCATCAAAAGACGTAGTCTCCTTTATGTGAGTAATGCTTGGCTTCCATTTTTATGACCTTCTTTCTTGCCAGGATCATGTAGTTGAACTAAAGCTTTTAGGCGCAGCTGGACAGATAGTAGTCTCTTTGCTTGAACTTATTATACAAAGTGAATCCAACGTAAGTTAGCTAAGGTTTAAAGACGATGAAGGCAGTAAGACCACCTTCCAAATTACTATAAGGATGGCTATTTATTGGACAAGAAATAAGTATTCATTCTTGGATTGAGTGAAAAACAAAACTCCAGAGGAAAGAAAACAAATTTCTGAAAATATCCTTTTCTTCCCCTCATAAAAAGAACACTGGCAATTCTTCATTGTTAGGCAGCTGTGTTTGGAAACTGCTTTTATTCATCTAGGTTTGGGGTTACTTAAGATCCTGTACAAGTCATGACCCATATACCTAAGTCTGATCCAAAAGAAACTCTCATGTTAAAAAAAAAAAGCATTATACTCAGGAAAGTTCAGCTATGAGAACAATACTGAGAATTTCCTAAAGTGTTTTCCAGATCTCACCAGCTCTCTGTGCATAAATATGCATGTAACCAAAATGTAGTTTTGTGGCTTCTGGGCAACTCTCATAATTTAAATCATATCCTTAAAAATCAACAGACCCACCCATGTAGAAGAGTTAAATAAATTCTCACTGCTTGGCTGCCCAACAGGATCATGATTTTCCCTGAAAAGACCTCTTTGCAGGATGTGGGAGTCCTGTAATGTGGTAGGGAGCTGATTGGGCAGATCAGAGAGTGGCAGCATGCCCCGAACCGCCCAGTTCTGATGGAAGACTGGCAGCCGGGGGTTCCCAAAGGTGCTGTTTGTACCCTGGCCACTCAGTGCTCCATTAACCCATCCCGGTGTTGTTCACATAAGAGAACCTACAGCAGAACTGCTGGAAAAAACCCTAAACTGCTCTGAGCATTAGGACGGAAGCTGGTGGCATGGAACGGGATTGGTTTGAATTCCAGAGGTTTGACCCAAATAGAAATGTTTAAATGTAATTGCAAATTTCCCACCCAGGTGAGGCTAATGGACAGGTAACCTTGACCTTAACAGTTGTATCCTAAATCCTTTTTACCTTTATTTGCCAAAATGCACCCCACCAAGTAAAAGGAGTGTATCCACAAAGGCTTTATCAGAGAAGCACCATCACTAGGTGTGACATAATAACAAGGGATTGACATGGGGGTTTGACCTTATGCAGTGTGGGAGCTGGTTGAACAGTCTCCGTGAAGTTTGCTTCTGCCTCTGGTACTGGAACTCAAAGTTCTCAGGCAGGCAATTGGAGAGAGAAGATGGGTGGGAAGTAGGGGAAGCAGAGGAAACTGGACCGTGTGAGGAGGAGGCAGAATCTGCAAGGAGGGCTGGACCTCAGAGGGGACTCTCACCTACCTTCAAGGCGCCAAGTCCAGAGCGCGGGCGAGCTGCGGAAGCAGCCGGCAGCCCCTGGGCCCTGGAGGAGAGCACACCGGCCCTGGAGGAGAGCACACCGGCCTGAGAGCCGGAGGAGCTGCTGCAGGACACCTGGAGGGAGCCGGAAACGCTGTGGTCTGGCCATCTGGTGGGAGCCTCTGAAGCTCTACGGCTGGGTGTGAGTGACGCCAGCGCCCCGGGCCGGCACCAACCTTCTGAGCACAAAAAGAAAACAGCGACTTCATTTCTGCCTTCTGAATCGCAAACAAAATTTCCCTCCTGACCCAAGCCAACTGTGCAAGGAGGAGGACTCCGGGAAACCTAGCCCCAGCTTTGCTGAAGTGACAGACTACCCCTCCACCCCAGAGAGGAAGAAGGCAGCTGGGTAGGCTGTAGAAATACTAGTATCTCGATTATGTTTCTGGATGGAAAACTGAACGTGCTTTACAATCAAGTAGCCAGGTTAACGGAGGGCAGGAAAATGGGACATTTTCACTTTACATGACAAAGGGAATCTGAGACAGAGCATAGAAAAGGGAAAAGTCCAGCATCAATTATTCAAAATATAAAAAGATACAGAGAAAATGAATAGACACCTTGAATAGAATCAGTGTTGAAGGCATACAAACTGCCCTAGGGAAAGAAGATTCCTTGAAAGGGCTCTAGTAGCAACAGCAGTAAGGGCACCAGCGGAACAGACATTTAGGTCTTCACTGACATCCGTCGGAACGAGCAGGAATGTGCCAGAGAGTAAATCGGGGTTTCTGTGCTTATAAAAGTCCTGATGAAGGAAAGAGATCCAGCTCTCCCTGTCAATTCTCAGCATCTCTAGAGAAGGTGCCTCTACTAAATCATCCGTAGGATAAAGGGAGGTAAGGCACCATAATCCGTGGCTTGCCAGGATTGTCACATCCTCTGTAGTTTGGGGTCCCAAAGGTGCATTTCTGATTGGGTTCCTGGAATTCTTCACACCCACATGCTCACACACGCATACTCTCTCCTCTCTTTCACATTTTTCAACCCCCATGATTTTCTCTAATGGGAAACTACAGCCTTGAGTTGTAACCAGATGGGTAGAATGAACCAGCCACTTCTACAAAGGGACATGGTGGCCTTTAAAACCATCACTGTGGTACCTGCTAATGACAGGCACTCTGAAGTGTTTCAGAGGCATTTGGAAGGTGCGCTTTAGCCAGAGAGGCTTGTGTTATAGGAAGTGTCATTTTTCTGTATATCGTCAGGCTGGGCATCCTGCTAATTGCACACATACAATTACCCTCAAGTGCACTTATCCTTGACCTGCCCACATTATAAATATTTTAGATCTACATGCTTCTAGTCTGAGAAGATGACTGTGAGTCATCCTTTCCTCTCTGGGTCGTAAATGAGGTTGCTCTTTACAACTGGGATAGAAAGCCAGGACTCACTATATCTTGGTTTTTATGAAATATTAAAGGGGAGAAGAATTTTAACCAACATGAATGACATACAATGTAATGACTGTATATTTGGGGTTTTTTTAAGATCTTATTTTTAAGCAATCTCTACACCCAACATGGGGCTTGAACTCACAATCCCAAGATAAAGAGTCTCATGCTTCACCCAGTGAGCCAGAAGCACCATGACTATATATTTGAAGATTTTCTTCATTTATTTGGGGGGGGGGCACATGTACACATGCAGGCAAAGGAGCAGAGGGAGAGGGAATCCCCAGCAGACTCCACACTGAGCATGGAGCCCCACGTGCGGCTGGATCTCAAGACCCTGAGATCATGACCTGAGCCAAAACCAAGAGTTTAGTCGCTTAACCAACTGAGCCACTCAGGCACCCCGACCGTATATTTGAAAGGAAAATTAATACCATGCAAATTAGTAAACTAAGGGGGGAAAATAAAATAGATACATTATTTAATTGGTAAAAAGATAGGCATCTTGTTGACCCTCTAAAGAAATGAAATCTCTCCCTGGACATCCCACATTAGTCTCAGAATGTTGTTTCCAGTGTCTGACCGAAACCGGGCCTCTACATTTACAAGGTGTGAGTGCAATGTATATTAACATCAGTTCTTTAACTTCTAACCAGAACTGGAAACATCTCCAGAGCACGGAACATGTAACATGATTGAACATCTCAGCAACATAAAAAAATATTGAAATAACATAATACATGACTTCTCGTACTTACCCCAAATATTCCATGGATTATTTCAAGACTATATAGTTCAAATCAATTTCTATCCAGAGATCTACCTTCAAAGGTTTGCAAGTTTTAGCACTAAAGACAGAATTTTAAATAAGAGCCCGTAAGGAACGGGCTTAGCTGCTGAAGGCTGTACACTGACAGGGATTAAGGTATGTCCAAGTTCCATCCAAAATAGATGGTCCCTAACAAGCTCCAAAGAGCCAAACAGACCTGCCATTTGGTATGAATGTTGCCGTCTTTGAAGACCATCTCCTTTCAGGGGTAGATTGCTCACAGCTCTCTTGGTATGGAGACACCTCAGACGTGGGTCGGCCTCAGACAGAAACACGCCCCAGAGCCTTCCTTAGAGAAAGGCAGGACAGCTAACGGCTGTAGGCAATGGATGTGGTCAGATGAGGGGACCATCCTGCCTCCAGAGGTAACTTCCTAGCGACCTTCTTAAAAAGAAAGGAAAGGAAAGGAAAGGAAAGAAAAGAAAAGAAAAGAAAAGAGAAAAGAAAAGAAAAAAGAACAAAGAAAAAAGAAAAGGTTTATTAGAACAGGCATATCTTCCTTCCTCTCCTCTCTCTTCCTTCCTCCCTGCAACCAAACAAGACAAAATGGCCATTTGAATGAATGCTTTGAATGCTTCCTCTATCACCTTCGGTATTACCACCTGGATGGGTGAGGCCTGCTGTGGTTTTTTCCTCCTTCCCCAGCTTGACTCTGAAAGAACATGGATGCAGTTACTGATAAATTATTCACTGGGACTCAAGGACCAGTCCTTAGTTTAATCGAGTAAAACAGATTCCTCCCAGGGTAGAAGCAAGGCCCTAACCAGGTCTGTGAGGGATTCAGCGTCCTCCTGGCAGCAATGCTGGATCAGGGAAGGCCTGCGGGGGCCTCTGTGGGAACAGCATTGGAGCCTGGGAAAGCACACGTGCGTAGTGCGTGTCCTCCAACAGCCTGCTCTCTGCCGCACCCTCGGCTTTGAGGGGCCTGACTCATGAGCCCATACTCTTCCTGTGGATGCCTGAGGGGAGAGTAGGGCAAGGTAGAATGCATCTACAGTACCAGAAGGTTCCCTGGGGGCACCGGTTTCTGACTGGCCCTGGCACCATGGGCTCCTGGTTAACAGAGGCCTCCAGTTTCAGAGAAAACCACTACAAACCAGTGTGACACCAGTGACCCCCCCCATCCCCAACAGAGAACCTCTAGCCACAGAGGCTGATTTCTTAAATCTCTCCATCTCGAAGCCCCCAGTAAGAGAGCTGGCACCCCCACCCCCCACAGAGAGCGAGCTAGCCCCCGAGAAGCAGGGGGCTGGTGGTGGTACAGCAGGTCTCACCCCCATACCAAGCACACCTACCCATTCCAAGCCTGCTCTGGAGAAGTGGGGGTTGAGCTTTGAATCATGTATGAGGTTAGTCTGGACAAATTTTAATAACTAAAAGTGTCCCGAAAGATATCAAATCTGCCTCAAATAACACTAGCGGATGAAATGGATGATATGAAAGGACATGGTTGAAAGCAGTCATTTAAAAAATATAAAGCCAGGGGCGCCTAGGTGGCTCAGTCGCTTAAGTGCCTGCCTTTGGCCAGCCAGCGTCATGATCCCAGGGTCCTGGGATCCAGTCCCTGGTTCTGGTCCCTGCTCAGGGGAGTCTGCTTCTCCCTCCGCCGCTTTCTCATCCCTATCCCCGATTGTGCTCTCTTGAACTCTCTCTCTCTCAAATAAATAAAATCTTTAAAAAATAGAGAGCCATTTCTTCAAGTCGGGGCTCCTCAAATAAATTGGTTGCTTAAAATGTGTAATAACTTAGTTTCTGTAAATTTTTAGAGCTACAGCAACACCACAGAGAAAAAAAAAGGAATGGGCGAAAAGCTTCAGATTTTCCTAGTTTTCTCTCCCCTGAGGGTATTTCACCTGTCCTTGAAAAGGAGCCCCATGGCAGCCTGGGGTCTGAGCACGGGGCAGGGAGTCAAGAGACCAGAGCCCTGGGTCCAGCAATGGCAAAGCCACAGGCTCCGACAAGCCCCATTGCCTCCCGAGTCTCGGTTTTCTCACCCATCAGATGCCCTGCAGCCTTGGCTCCAATGTCCCAGCTGCTTCCAATTTCTCCTCGACGTGCTCGTGAATGACTCATAACCTGATCTTTTTATAGGGGCCAGAGCATTTGAAACACATCAAATATAGGTTAAATATAATTCAAACAGTTAATCCACATAAAACACCAATTATAGGAGTACAGAGATTCCTTCACTCCAGGGTTTGTGTGTTGCTCTGGAAATCAGATTAAATCTCAGCCACATTCCAAAGCTGAGTTATTAAGTGGACATCGGTGATGCAGCACGAGCCTGACGTGGTGGCTGTGAGATGGATCACCTGGGACCCCGAAGTCTCCGCCCCCATCGGCGAGAGGATCCAGGCGGGGGGCGGGGGCCGCAGGCTCCTCCCACACAGCTGTGTGGCCGGCTCAGTATTAAAGGAAGAGAGGAACTGCACCAGAGCTCCTAGGGACGGAGGTATTCACGGCTTCTTTTTCTTCTTCCTCTGAAAACATTTTTTAAAAAGTTATTTATTGAATATTTCAAATGTACAATAAGATACAGATTAAAATATAACAGTACCCGTTTACCTTACCCAGGTTTTAAAATCATTAACATTGGCCACGTGTGCTTAGATTAAAAAACCACAAGGAAGGAAGGAAGGAAAACATTTTAGTTGGAGTCAAAATACGTCCCCAATCTCAGGAGATACTGCGTCTCTCCAAGGTAATAACTTTCCTATTCCTTTTCCTGCTCATGTTTTTATACTTTTTTTACATATTTGTTCATAAGTATATGATACATATAACACACATATATAATTGTGTTTTAATATTTTACATAAAGGGTATTATACTGAAAACGACATTTTGTAACTTGCACTTTTAACATGACATTTTACATTAATCTGTGTTGAAACGTGTAGATGTTTATTCATTTTAACTGAGTATACGATGTCACTGTACGACGTTGAAACCGCAACGACCTGTTCCACTGCTGGAGGGTAGTGCTTCTAATCGAGTCACATGACACACAGTGCTGCAGGGGACACCTTCGCATACCTGTCTTTTTCAGTACCTACCCCAGTGGCAAATACTGAAGGGGAAAGGGATTCCTTGGAGGGTGGGAGCTTCGTCTACAAGCGCAGAGACTACAGAATTGCTCTTCTCAGCGGCTGTGCGCGTCGACACCCCCTTAGTAATATGTGAGTTCTTGTTGCTCAAGATCCTTGCGAACCTTTGGTATTGCCAAACTTGGATTTTAGTCGTTCTGTGAGGTGCGAAACAGTATCTGTCTCCTTTGTGATAAGAACTGGCATTTCCCTGATCACAGAGATGAAGATTCTTTCATGTGTGTTGGACTTTAGAGGCTGTCTTCTATTAACTATGTCTGTTATTTGCTCATTTTTCCATTGGATTATTGGCCTTATTGGTTTGTACTTCCTTCTGTTTTGAGATACTAATCCTTTCTTGGTTGAAAATAGGAGTGGCAAAATATGAGATGTTTCTGTAGATGTGGCTGTCTCTCTTGTTAGAGTGGTACCAACAGACACTTGGGCTTGGACTTGGGGATGGAGAGGATTGGCTTCGGTTTTTGGCTATTCAGGTGTAGGCGAAAGTACTCATTAGGTCCAGCCTGGCTCACTCCAGTACTGTAGTAGTACTCAGAAAGTTATTTTGTTTTCTTCTCTGTGCACTTCATAGGAACGGATGGCTATTTATGAAGGGCTTAGGATCTCAGTGATCTTAGCCCCATGTTTCTCCTGGCTACCTGCACATTCAAATCCCCTGGGGAGCTTGCAAAAATAGTATGGATAATCGGGCTTTACCCCCAAAGCAATTAAATCAAAATTTCTGAGGATGGATTCCAGGCATCAACATGTTAAAACTTTCCAGGTGATTCTAATGTGTAGCCAGGATGCTGAACCACGGCCCATTGTTACTTTCCACACTTTGAAGCTGAAGTCAAGACACCTGCCCTCATTAAGAATTATTAATTAGCTCTGGGGAGAGGTTAAGAGTTCTCTCTGCAGATATGAAATAACTATGAACACATGTATTTTTAAAAGGCCAAGAGACTGATGACCATGTGACACAACAAAGCTTCTAAATCACACGCAGCGTTGAGGTCAGCAAGCTAGGGAGTTCTATATTCCCATTTCCTACCCCCTCCATTATTTGATCTTTGTTTTGGTCTCCTACGAAGACAAAGATGCTCAGTCTATAACGTTTTTGCAGCTGGAACTGTGGTCCCTGGAGCCTGAGGCCTTCATTTTATTCTGAGAGTTGTGATGGTGACCCTGCAGGATTTATAGTATTTTTCTGTCCTGATGACTCCCTTCTCTATTCTCCAGCTAATCCTTCTACTCATAATCTTCTCTGCTATGTTGTGCTGCCTTTCGGTTCCACAAAGGACCCTTTTGGCACTGAACACCCTAGATCTTGTTCTCCAGGGCATCTGGGAGCTTCCCTCGGCTTCGAAGCCTGCTTGGAGGGAGGGCCTAAAGTCTCCAGCACACACCACAGGGAAGAACAGAGGTTCTTGGAAGATGCTGGGTCTCTGTTGACAAATGTTTCCAGATTTCCCTTTGAGGCTGCCCTATCCCTCTCTCCAGGGAAGAAGGACAAGATTTCCTTTTGGCATTGGCAGACTGTTCAGATGCAGTCCCAGGGTGTATGAGCAGAAGGTAACGGGGCTATTTTCAAAAGGGCACAGGTGTCAACTTGAAAGGAAACGTCTGCAGAAGGCAACTGCTAGATGCTCCTTTTTTCTAATGGTTAGAAACTCACTGACGAATGATGGAAGGCCCAGAACTTCGCGTCGTCCCCACTCCCCCAGGTCAACACTGACTTGTGGCTCATTCTTCGTCACTCTCACCTCCACATTCAATGACAGCTACGGTTTTTAGCCTCTTTCCATGCCAGGGTCTTTTCCTTTATCTTGTTTTCCACCTCCTCTCTGAATTTTTTCTTGAAAGAATGTTATGTTTTTTCTCATGTTAATTATTTGCTTTGAGGCTTAGGTTGCTTTTAAAACCTTTTTTTTAGTACTCCCATCAGAAGGTTTACCCCATTCTCTAACTTTCTGTGTTACCTCAGGAGGACGGATCTGGAAGGTAATTTGCTTTTTCTTTATAAAACTTTCTTTACTTTCTTAAAATAGGCACGTGTGACTCCAGTTAAAAATATTAAAAAGTACACTTAGCCATAAAACTGAAAAAAGTGCACCCTTTGTTGGAATATGTACAGTTTGTGGTAAATTTATATATTCTGTATATGTATGAATACATAAATACCAATACATGAGTGTATCTAAAGCACAGTAAATGAACAAAAACAAGCAGCTGTGCCATCATTCAGCAAAACAAAAGATTCCTGTGGAATCTGTAGGTGAGGGGAAATTCCGAGTTAAGGGCGAAAATACGGCGCTGGACCCAGTGTGGAGCGCGCCGCGCTGCTGATGGACCGCTGCTGATGGACCACTGCTGATGTTTTCTTTGTTCTCCTCCGAGAAACTGGAATGAGTTAAAGTCAAGGAACACGCTGAGCTTTAACCCCTTGCATAGTTCCAGAGTGACACAAGGCATGATTTAAAGCCAGACAGCCTGCCCAGCTTTTTAGTGCTTAGTGGAAGTTGTCTGTCTTTGATTGATTACATAGGACTAGGGGTTCTGAACACCCATTGTGACTGACCCAGGGCTGAATGCAGCCGGGCGGATGGTTTGCTGCATTCCCATAATTTTTTCTGGCTCCAGTCAAAGCCCTTGGATTGGAGTAGCTGTGGGATTGACCCGGGACTCGTTGGCTGGTCCTGGACCCAGCACCCACGGATAGGACCCCAAGGAGTTGAGGCTATTTACATGCCGGACCAGGGCACCCTAACCTTGAGACGGACAGTAGGCTCTGGGAATTAACTAGGGTTTTGGTCATCCACAGAACTAGGGTTGGGTCTAAGCTGAGTTTCACTGAGAGCAGGAGGCAAGGTCAAGCGGGAGCAGTCATAGCAGGGATGGCCTGAGACTTGTCAGACTAGAGAATCCTTGTCGGGCTCCTGCCCAGCAGGGAGGTCAGACAGGACCTGTTCTGTGGCTTCAGCCAACCCAGGTCAGTGGAGTTGGTATCAATGCTGCTCTTCCAACTTAAAGTTTTCCTTGAAAGTAACCAAAAATAGGAGAGAATTACCTTTGCAATATATATTTTTTGCAAATATATCTTTTTGATCATCGTACTTTGTAACTGCATTTCTTTTGTTGTTGTTGTTGTTAGAAAAAAAATGTCTGAATCCTAGGGATGCCTGGGTGGCTCAGTCGGTTAAGTGTCTGCCTTCAGCTCAGGTCATGTTCCAAGGGTCCTGAGATAGAGCCCTGCATTGGGCTCCCTGCTCAACGGGGAGTCTGTTTCCCTCCCCCCTCTGCTATTTCCCCTGATTGTTCTCTCTCTCTCTGTCACATAAATAAAATAAATCTTAAAAAAAAAAATGTCTGAATCCTAAACAAACAAACAAGAAACTGCATGAAGTGGTTGCACTGGTGATTGGAAATGATGCTCTTGGTAAATTTCTTTTTAAAGTGTAACTTGTTTTCATTGGCATGGAAAATTCCACAGGGACTTGTGAAAAAGTACAGGGGCTTCTTTGTGTTCTTAGGCGCTAATTCAAGGAATTGTTGATGGATCAATAATGCTACAACTATTTAAACTTCTGAGAGAATTTGTCCTACTGGGGTTTCTTTAAGTTTAAGGGAAATTATTTTTATGAGGCTTACTTTGATGGGGGAGAATTAATTGTGGATTCGTGATTGCTTAGGGAGGGAGAGTTTGGGAACTTTCCTAATGACCCCATTCCGAGTGAGGAGCCAAGTCCAGCCCCTGGGACCACACACTCACATCCTTCCGGGTATTCTAGCTGTGGAGGGAAGTCCAGAAGTACCTCCTGTCCTGAGACAACTGGTTAGGGTGGGGACCGGTCAGAAATACAAAGCAAAAGTAGCAGAAGCTCTCTCTGTCCGTGTCCTGGGCCTAAATTCTTACTTGATTCATTTAGCCTACGTTAGCCCCCTGAATTGGTGCCCTTTGAGAACCTGACTCTCCCCAAAGGATAGGAGTTTATTTATAATTGCTGTATGATGAAATCAGCCATATTAGAAATTAATCCTATGCACGTTTAATATATGAAAGAGCTAAATGGTTCAGGTTCATTCTCATTTCATTTTAATTGTCCCAAGACCTATCCTGGCCAAAATATTGATTGTAATATTTAGAAATGGCCTGGGCACTTCTGTTTTTATTAGGAACAGATGTGCTTATAGTTGGACAGTCTTTTACTATCGGTGTCTACCTGGTAATATAGCAGAGATTCAACAAATACTTATTACATAAATGAATAAAGAATAAAGATAGTTTCAGCTCTTTTTCGAAGCATTTTTCAAGTACCTGGTATGTCCAGGAAGAATGGACACCAACTCCTGCTCCCGAATCTGGCCAATCTCAACCTCTCACTTGCTGTGTCATCCAAATAATTAAGAGACGATTCCCCTCCCATCGAATCACTTATTCCTTGAGTGCAAGTTTAAGTTTAATTTCTACATATTATGCAATGGAGTCAACAAATGAGGTTTTCTCAACCGGGACACTGTTGGCATTTTGGACTAGATAATTCTTTGTTGCGGGGACTGTCCTGTGCATGGTGGGGTATTTAGTAGCCTTTCTGGATGCTGGTGGGATACACCCCTCAGTTATGACAACCAAAAATGTTTCTAGGCATTGCCAAATATCCTTTGGGGGGGGGGTCACCCTGAGTTAGGAACCATGGCTCTCTATGAAAGAGTAGTATGTGGTTATGCCATCTGAAACAATACTAAAATTACAGAAAAACCCAATGACCCATTTTTTGGTTGTTCAATGAAGGTATTTGTGATACTCTGCTCTGAGGAACACAGAATGGACTTTTTTCTGAGAAGCAAGGTTTTTGTTTATGGGAATAGGAAGTGTTATTTTAGGGCAGAGATTTGTAGTTAAAAAACTTACAAAAATAAAATACAATTTCTTTGAAACAGAATAATGGGAAAATGAAGACCCAAATAGTCAAATCCTCACCCTGGTGGACTCTAACATTTAAAGAAGTAAAATGACTAAGTACATGCAATAAAACATTAATTCAAGAAGGTAAAATGGAAAACAAATGTCTCCGCCTTCCCTGATCCCCAAACTCTCCCCAAAGCTAACCACTTTAAACATTTTTTATTTCAGGAGAAAGAATGTTTACAATCAGGAAGGTTTAAGCTCTCTTTGGGGGGATCAGAATAGATACAGGTGTAAACTTGGAAACAGAGTAGTGGCTTGCAGCTAATACCAATTCGGAATAAAGCAGGAAGAAAGACCTGGGCTTTGAGACTATTCATGACTTATCTCCCCTCCCTCGGAAGGGTTAGTCTTCTTTTTCCCAGGCTGCCCTGGCTGCGTACTTGAGAAATTAAGCTGTTTTAGTTTAAATCTGATCGGGTTTTGCCTCCTAGAGCAAGCTTGCTGAGACGGGTCCTTGGCAGGGAATTCTGTCCCCATCTTTGTTAAGGCTGACCTGCTATGTTGGTTGCCAGGGACTCATTTACGGCCTTTCTTCCTTGGTACACAGGGCACCCACTCTTTCACTGCATCAGCGTGTTGTTCTGAGGAGAACAATTCGGCCTTTGTCGTCACGCCGAGGTTTCCCCCCCTCCCAGGCCCTGTGAATGGACACAGGTTTCTAGAGAAATGGGCACCCATCGGTACAGTAGCTCCTGTCCTCTCCTTAAAGGTGCCTGTGGATTACAGTGACTTTCCTTAATGAGTCGGCTCTTCAGAAAGTCCCGGATTTGTTTGATGTCCTGAAGCACTTTGGGCCCTTTATCTAAGGCTGTAGACTTTATGAAGAATTTCCTAGTATTCTCTAGGCATGCTTTTCATCCAGTGAATGAATCTCTTTATGTGTTCTAGCCACTAACACCCTAAAGTTCAGATGCATACAAGTAAAAGGGGGCGTTTGTATGAGGAAAACAAGATTTCAGACAACAGAATTTTTGGACTATTTGTGAACTTTCATGACCTTTCCCTTCTTAATATATTACCATTTGTTCATTCACATTTTCATGCAGTCACAGACCTTGATTAAACAGCAGCCGTATGCCAGAGACTGTTGGGCACTGTGTGGGGTACAGGGATCCCGGGAGGGAGCAGGTCAGAGAGGCCGCGAGTTCCGAGTTTGAATCCGAACACTTGGCAGCTTTGCCTCTTCTGGGCCGTGTGATCTCGAGCAAGTCCCTCCACTTCTCTGTCTCAGATTCCACATCTGAAAAATTAAGAGGATTATTCGATACGTGCTTGCAAAGCACATACTGCCGGGTATCTTCTAACCATTTGTTTGATGTTCACGGAAAAAAGGCAAATAAGTATATCCTGTGTGGTCAAGAACAGTAAACGCTATGAGAAGTCCAAAGGAGGGAATATTCACGGAGTGAGTAGCCCTCGCTGCTCTAACAGTTAGCCCCGCGCCTGGGGTTGAACACAGAAGGAATGGCTTTCTAGGCTACCTCCGCTCCCAGTGACTCGGGGATCCTGCCTCCTGCCCTCTGTGGCCTTCCAGAGCTTCAGAATCCTTCACTTCAAGGTACATGAGCAGGAAAAAAGAGAGTATGTGTGAAATCGTGCTTGGGCTGTCTTAGAGGGGGCCCTGTCCATTAGTTATCTATTGCTGTGAAACAAAGGGCCTCAAACTTTGCTGCTTCAAACAACTCCCATTTTCTGCAGGTCAGAAATTCTGCAGCAGCTTAGCTGGGTGGTTCCAGCTTTGGGTCTCTCCTGAGGCTGGAATTCAGATTTGGCTGGGCTGCAGTCATCTGAAGGCTTGAGCGAGATAGGAGGATGCCCTTCCAAAGAGGCCTCATTCACGTGGCTCTTGGCAGAACGTCTCCGTTCTCTGCTGGCTGTTGGCGGGAGGCCTCCGCTTCTTGCTGTGTGGACCTCTCCACTGGGCTGTGTGTTATTACAACATGGTAGCTGGCTTCCCCTGGAGCCTGTGATCTGAGAGGGAGAGCAAGGAGAAAGCGCGAATGCCTTTTATGATCTAGTCTCAGAAGCCACCTGCTGCCATTAGGAGAAGGTCACCAAGTCCAACCCACATCAAGAGAAGTGGAATTAAGCTCCAATTCTGGAAAGGAGGGCTATCACAGAATTTGATATGATTTTGCGTACAGAGCTCCTGAAGCCCTGGGAATTTCCTAAGTAATAAGAGGAGATAAAGGTGAAAGGAGTGTCTTTGGTTATTCAGAAGAAGCCTCTTTAAACCACACCTCAATTTATTTTAATGAGGTGACCTTTGGAAAGACCCGAGGGTGAGGAGAACCAGCCTTGTGATTAGAGGGTTGGCATTTTCAGCCCACTCCCTACAACTTTCAGTGAGGGGCTGAAGTTTGAGTCCATCACCAATCACAGCTATACCATAAAGCTTCCATAAAAATCCCCGAAGTATCAAAGCATAGAGCTTCCAGGCTGGCGAACACATCCCCATGCTGGAAGGGTGGTGCACCCCAGCTCCCCGGGAAGAGAGGCTCTTGTGCTAAGCACGCTTCCAGACCTCGCCCTGTGTATCTCTTCATCGGGCTGTTAGTCTGTATCCCTTATCATGCCCTTTATAATAAACTGGTAAATGTAAGCGAGTGTTTTCCTGAGTTCTGTGAGCCATTCTAGCAAGTTACCAAACCCGAGGAGGGGATTGTGGGAGCCCTAATTTATAGCCAGCTGGTTGGAGATGCGGGTGATAATGTGGCATGTGCAGTTGGCCTCTGGATTGAGGGGACAGTCTTGTGGCTCAGGGCCCTTGTTGGAGCTGAATGCTAACTCCAGGGGGATCGTGTCAGAACCGGATTGGACAGGATGCCCAGCTGGTGTTGGAGAACTATTTGGTGTGGGGAAACCACCCCCCCGCAAACACACACACACACACCTGGCCACCGAAGTGAGTAGAACAGTGGAGGAAACCTTCACTGAAAAAAGGAGAGGACTTTTCCTGTTACAGGTTCTAATTCCTTCTTGGATCCTCATTGGCTGTGTCCCTTTGGGCAGTTTACTTAGTCTCTATCAGTCTCAGTTTCTTCATCTGTGCGGTGGGAACAATAATATCCCTTTTAATGCGTGTTAGGAGGATTTGAGAAAACATGTATAAAATACTTAGGGCAGCAAATGGTAGCTCCAGTAATCAATGGAAGCTCTTTATGGTGAATAAAGAAACAGTCCTAGAGAGTTTTAACAACTTGCTCAAAATCAGATAGGGGCTTAATTAGAAATTGGATTAGAACCTCACATTAGAACCAGTCTGCACATAAGCATAGAAATCCAAAATAGCACCTGGGCATGGAATAGAGGTGGCAGAGGAAGGTGTAAGCAGAGAGGGACAGGGCGACACCAGCCCTTGAAAGCAGAAGAACTTGAGCTGATGGAGTAGAGAGAGGGATAGGATCATAAATTCTTGGGCAGGGAGGTGTTTTATGCAAACATATTCTGAGATTCAGTTGCAAATAGATGAATGATATAATTAATACAATAGACTTTGAATCGAGAATAGGAATACTCATTCAGCCACCAAGCTCGGGAGAGAAAGATCGACTAAAAAGCACCCAAAGGCTTTCATCATGTAGTCAGGGAAACAAGGAGACTAAAAAAGATATCACCAGAGAAACACTGTTTTGAAAATATCTGTGCAAGAAAGAGGAAAAGCAGCTACATATTCCGTACCCACGTTCCCATGGCAGCATGCGTCTGTATGGAGTGTCTGCCCCGTAAAGCTCAGGTGTAATCGTGTGTGTGCGTGTGTGTGTGTGTGTGTGTAGGGCAGGTGTGGAGGATTCATATCCAACCCATGTGGTGTTGCAGCTGGGGGAGGGGTTATAGGCACATACCCACCATAGGTGGATCAGAAATTTACAGGAGCTTTCGGAGCTTTTCACTCTTCTGGAAAATGAGCTGTAGAATAGGGGTAGCATCTCAGAAGTCCTTTTGGTCAACACAGAAAGTACCAGCTGGAATGCAGGATCTCAAATGTCTGCAGACAGAGAGGTGCCCTGGGTAGTAGTGGGGTGAGCAGTGCGGTGTCGTGGAAAGAACTGAAGCCAGACTGCATCAGGATCCAGTCTGAGTACTAACTCGCTGTGGCCTTTGGCAATTCGTCTTACCAGTACGTTGGTGTCTGAGACTCCTCTCTGAAAGAGAATGATAAACCGACCTTTAGTGGTGTGAGAATCCGCGGAGGCATCTTAAATACCAGTATCTGGCCTATGGGAGCCACCGGACACGTTTCTTTCTCCTCTCTTCCTTCTCTTCTCAGTAAGAGATTCTTACACTTGAGAGTACATAGGAGTCACGTGGGAGATGCAGGCCTTGCCTCCCACGTAAGAATCCGATCCAACAGCCTTGGGGTGGGGGTGGGGGGGCGGGGGGATGTGTCCAGGAATCCAAGTATTTCCCCAGGGCCACAGGAGATGTGAGGAGGCATCCAACAGCCCTGCATCTGAAAACACTGTCCTAGAGGAGATACGACCAGAGAAACCTGGAAATCAAAGGGTAAGATCTCACGTGAACACCAAGGGTTCCTTCCTGGCTATTCTTTGTATGCAGGGGCTGAGGAGGGGTTGTTGGGGAAAGTCACATCACTTTCCAGAGACGCCTGTCGCACTGACCCCAGGCCAATCAGCCACATTTACAGCACAAGCTTCATTTGTAAATTGAATCCCCGTGAGCTCCTTGGGTAAGGCCGGACGGGGAAACCGGGCACCACAGAAGCTGTGCTTTGCCCAAATCCAGAATGTTCGTTCATTTGTGGCTTCATTGCTTTGCTGCTTTTGTGGAACACTGCCTATCGTACGAAGCTTACATGAACGAACAGGACTGCTCGCTGCCGTCAAAGCTAGAAGATGTTAAAATAGGACAATTTGATCCTGCAAAGACAAGAGTATAGAATGTGATGAAAGAAGAAACCAAGTGGTAGAGGTAACACATTCTGTAGCCGTGGGAGTTAAGAGGATGGGCACCCAAGAACCATTTACTGGAGACTTCGGGACCTGGGCTGGGACCTGAGAACAGAGTTTGATTTGGACAACTAGAGTGAGCGGAAGGATTCCAGCTTTCTCTCTTCATCGAGTGCTTCTTTTTTATTTATTGTTTGGTGAACCCTTACATATCCCACCGCATATCCTGTTTTTAGATGTGTTACTAAGTTTTATCATCATTATTCAAACCAGTACCTCTGCCCTTCATTGTTGATTATACTGTTTCCTGGGGAAACTGAGAACTCTTGTATTTCTTCTACCCTAGACAATTTTTTGGTAAATTCACCTCCATATTTTCCGAAATACACTTTAGAATACATTTCTGATGTTCTAAAAAAAAAAAAATCCACTCGTGTACAAAGCATGTGATTTGATCAGTCAATTAGGGAAGAAATCAAATCACTGTAATAGAGTTTTCCTGGTGAAAAGCTTTGTATAAACTCTGTTCCGGCTTGCCTAGGGGCAGGCCGAGCACCTGGCTTAGCTCTTGGGGCTGCAGGGCCGTGAGAGGCTGAGATCGTTCCCAAGAATGAAGAGCACTGGTTATACATCCAAGCTGGGTGACCCAGAGGAATATTAGCCCCCCAAGCCTGGGACAGTTCTATCTGTAGACCTGCCACACCACGGCAGCTCACCTTGGAGATGCAACGACAGACCGTTGCCGGGTAGCAGATGATAAAGTCAGCGTTTCTCCCAACCTGATTTCCAAATCAGGTAACAAGAAGTCTGGTTCAGCCTGCCGTGTCCTGACGCTGACTGGCTCTGCGGGTCTCTCTAAATAGCCCCAATCCGCTACCTGGGATCTGTGGAGATGCCCGCTGAAGAGAAAGGTACTAATGTGTGTTAAGCTCCTGTTAGATGCTGAGTGTTAGATGGACGTCAGTCCTTAAACCTCACATCTGCTTCATGTTTAAGACTGTTCTCTACCGCTGTATCTCTCTTTTCATTACATAGGTAATATTATTAAATCGTTAAATTAAGAGCCAAAGATTAATGAAAGGGTACGTTGGTGCAGAACAGTACTGGTTTATTTGACTCCAGGGTCCGTGCCTTTCCTTATCTACTGTGCCATCCAGCGCCGGCCCTGGGCCCAAGGAACTGTGAACACAGACACGTGCATCGACATAGACACTGCCTGTCAACATACAGACGCATGTCTTGTCCAAAGCATAGGGAGATCTGGGTATCCATTAAGGAAGTAAATGACTGATCTTTCCAGGCTAAAGGATGTCTGTAACGTCCTGCACTGTGGGAGGCTCGGGGCATGCTGGAGCCAGTTTATACCGGCTTGCAAGAACCAGCTGTTAAATTTTCAGGAATTTTGTGAGAACGCTCTTGAACTCAGCTGCTATTAGATGCTAAACTATATATATTTGTGATTAAATGACATATTAAAAACAAACGTCATAAATGCAGCTCACTTCCTAATGATTTTACTCCACTTCACCATTGCCTCTGCTCTTGAGGTAGAAACAGTACATGAGTGTATGTTGTGGTGTGTGTGCATATCTTCCCAATACTCAGTGACATTTTGTTGGTATCTTGTATTCAGTCTTGAAAGTGGCAATGACACTAAGGAAACTGATAAATATCACAAGCAGGGGGTAGTTTCTCCAGGAGAACTGGTCGTTAAACCTTTGCCAGCATACCCCTGGGCGGTATCCATACAGGTGTTGTCATGAATTCCCTTTATAAGAAATAAATAGTCACAAAGACTAAAGAATACCTTCTGTAAGCCCAATGTGCTATCCATGCAATAGAGATTTGGCCAGGAGAGCAGAAGTCAGGAAAACAAAGTTTGTTGAAGTATTAGTACTGTGAGTAGTATAGACTCCTTACATCAAAAGAACACTTGGCCATTCACAAAACTGTGACACTCAGACTCGTGTGAGCTTCACACTGTATTTTTTCTTTGAATTGCCTGTTCATGCCCTTTGTCCATTTTCCTATTAATTTTTATTGACTTAATCTGATTTATATGAGCTCTTTATATAGAACATTTGATAACTTTATATATTAGGGATATTAATATTTGTAGTGCCACAAATATTTTCTCACTTTTCCGTTTACTTTTTAAAACTATTGAAGTTCTGTTTTGGGCCATATTTACATTTTGCATTCTTTTGTAGATAAATCTGATCTGTTCCTTAGCATAGCCTCCGGGTATGGGGTGGTGTTTTGGATATTCTGAGACGCTGACAAGGTAACTAGAAAATCTTAAGGAGAAAAAGCCTTGAAAGTTTGACTGACAAATGTCACAAAGAGACAGCCAGCATTTTTTTAATACTTTACTAGATATTATGTACAGAAGCAAAACAAAAAAAGTAGTTTTCTGTTAAGTTTAGTAAATGCTTTATATAGGGAGGCCAGTGCAGAGTCGGAAGCAATGCTGAGTGTTCCGTGCGCGGCACGCACGCACAGCGGTGGGATGAAGGAGCCCGACAGGAAACTGGAAAGGTGTCTTGACATGTACATTTCATCATTGGCTCTGGAGCTGAAATTTAACACTCGCTCATTCTGTTTGTATTTTGCAAGTAAAAAAGAAAGGATTAGAAATCTGCCAAGTGCTCTGTGTTTAAAAGTGACCACTAGTTTCAAGTTCAGGCTTATGCAGTCTTCTCTTTATAATGCACATTTTGGATAGTGTGTCTAATAATATTCCTAAAGAGGGACCAAAATGTGAGCTACTGGTTGGTGTTTAAGTTCTTTAAATGTGGAGACCAATGATGATGTAATTCTGGAAGGAATTTGTTATTCCCTAAGAAACTTAGGGTATATTTCCTAGTTCTGTAAGCATTATTTTACCTTTACTTGAAATATCAAAATCTTTATGCTCCATTTGCCCTGAGATAGTTTTTCTTTTCACTTTAAATGCCATCAATAACCAAAGGAACTATGAATGCCCAATTATTAAATACCATTCTTCAACGAGGTAACTCTAATTTCATTGCTCAGAATAGCTTGTTTTACGTAGGACTTCCAGTGCATTGGTATATAATTGCTTGGAATATCTCATGATAGAACCAGAGAAAAGACAAGACTTCCTTCCATTTGCAGCATTTTAGGATTCCATCTGTAAGAATAAATGCAGAGCTTAATGGGTACAGGGGTTTTTTGGGAGGTGATGAAGATGTTCTAGAGTTCGACCAATTCAGTGTTCTTACCATAGTGGTGATGACCACACAACATTGTGAGTGTACTGAAAGCCAGTGAATTGTACATTTTTAAATGGTTAAAACAGCAAACTTTATGTTCTGTGAATTTTACCTCAATTAAAAAAAAAAAAAAGCGCTAGTCTGCCAGATCCTCCCCTCCTGCTCAGGTCAGGTCACTGCTGGATTCACATTTGGGTCAGTGTTCCATTGGAGAGATCCCTCCCCAACTGTGGGTCTCCTTTTTCTGGGTGAAGCATGACAGCACGAGGGCATGGTGCCTGACACCATGTAGTCTGGATTAGGGATTTCAACTGTTTTCAGGAGTTGTTTGGGAAGGGCAACTGGCTGGAACTTGGAGATCTCGGGAACTATGGAAAGTTGCAGTCTCTGCTCTCAGAGAGAAGGAGGCTCCTGATCCTGTAGGGAACTCAGTGAAGGCTCAGTCCTCCCACTGGTAGAAGACAGAGAGCCCCTGATCGTCCATGCAACTCAGAATGAGCATCTTTCAAATAACCCTGCCGCTTGCGTCACACCTTTGTATATATGTATGCCCATCTCTACGATGTATGCGTTGTGATCACAATACATAGATTATCGTGAATTTTATAAAATATAACTGAAAAAAATAACTGTCGGGCAAAGAGTGCTCAGCTAAAACTGCAACACCAGTTTCTTTGGAGAGTATGGAGTGGAAGAGAGACCGCACTATTGCGGGAGGATGTCACACAGTAGAATTCAGGTGACAGTGTTTGGAAAGGAAGTGAGACACTGTGTCTCTGATCTTCTGTGTCTACCTTCCATTGCTTTGGAAATGGGCAAGAAAGAAAGCGAACTTGCTTGTGAGCACCCAGAAATGAATATGACCTCCTCGTCATTCCTGAGACCTAATGTGGAGAATCAAAGGCAAAACTGAAGAATAAACTTGATCCACGAGAAAGAGACTGTTAGGAAGGTAAATATATGAGTCAAAATTCAAAAACTGAAGATGGTGCCATTCTGGAGACAGCACAGAGGTGGGCCATACACGAATCCATCCAACTTACTGGGTGACGTCAACTGATTGACCCTTCCTCCAGGTCTCCTTCAGTCCGAAGGCACGGATCACAGATGCTGCACTAAGTTCTGTCTTCATTCAGTGGGGAGACACCTACGTTTTTGAGGGGGGCGGGGGATGACCTGTGGGCAGCTGTACTTTAAGGAGACAGATTATATTAGGGTGAAGATTATTCCCTGAATTAGGGTAGCAGCCATGGAAATCCCAGGAGCATTGATAGAGTACATCTTGTATGCCAGGCAGGCTGCACGGGAGACACAGAGACGCAGAGTATACAGACAGATTAGTAAGTGCTCCAAAAGTGACGTGCATCCTGGGAAACAATGGGGTGTCCAGCTATGAACAGTTTGTTCTGCTTGGGGTTGGTGGAGGTGGAGCTTCAGAGAGTGTGCAGTGGGGGGGGTATGAAGACAAAATAGCATGGATAAAGGCACAGAAGCACGAATGGGTCTGGAATGTTCTGGAAAGAATGAGTAGCTCCATGTGTGAGCACAGGACATCGGGCTGGAGGCATGGCTGGCCGGAGGGAGACTGCCGTACCGAGGAGGCCTCGTGAGTCCTTCTGACGGCAAGGAGGAGCCTTTAGAGAGTTTTCCACGAGGCCAAGACTGAGGAGGCAGAGGGGAACCTGCAGAGACCAGTGAATGGACAGTGTATGAGAAGCTAAGGCTGACAGGCCAGTTAGGAGACTGTTGCCTGGAGATGAGTGGAGTTCGTGGACTGAGGAAGGTAGAGGCAGTGGAACTAGGAAACAGGAAACAGATGGAAGAACTAGAATTCGGTGACTGATGGGACACGGAACACGAAAGTTTCTGACCCAGGGGGTGACCTATCATGCCATTAACTTAAGGCAGAAATTTGCAAGGGGGAACATAGACACATGGGAGTCTCATTCGGGACATAATGAGTGTTCCAGTTATCTACTACAAGACAATAAACAACCCCAAACTTCGTGGCCAACAATAATAACCGTTTTATGGGGCAGTGGGTATGGCTCACCTCTGCTCTCCAGTCTGGGGCCCCTGCTGGAAAGAGAGGTGAATGGCCGGAGCTGCAGGAACTGTTTCCACACTGGCTTTTTCACTCATGTATCTCACTCCTTGGTGGAGAAGGCTCAAGGGCTGAGCTCAGCCAGGACCCTGGTTGGAATGTCTACACCTGGCCTTCCCTATGCGGTAGCTTTCAGGAAGTCCTACTTCTTCCAGGCTGGCTAAGGGTACCAATGAACCACGGCCTTTTATGACCAGGCCTCGGAAGCCTGATGTCATCGCTTCTGCCTTGGTCCTAACAGTCAAGAGGACACCCAGATTCAAGGGGACGGGACACAGACTTCTCTCAAGGGGAGAGAAAGTTTGAGGTCATGTTTGAAAACCACCACAATGAGTTAGAATCAAAACAAGAGGACAAATACAAGACACAGATGATACAGATCTTAGCAACTGTGTTAGTATTACGTCAGGGAAGAAGGAAGCCTCAAGGATGAACGTACACACGGAAATTTCCCTCCTTGTAATGTAATTGCTAGGATCAGAGGGCAGCCTCCGAGTCAGACTCGGGTTTAAATACCTCTTAACCGTTTGGTCACAGGCAAGTTACTTTATATCTCTGCCCCTTTTTCTTTACGTGTTATCCCATTTTAATGGCTGCAGTGACAGTAACCTTGACGGTGTCGGTGAGGATGCCAGTTAAGAAACGTGAAGTTCGTGTACAGTACCAGGACCACGGCGCGCTCGGCGCATGCTCGCGGCGCTATTGTGTGCGAAGCTTTCCACATGCAGGATCTCAGGGACTCCCTAGGACGCTGTGATGTCACTGTTTGCGTTCTCCTCATGTCACAGAGGAAGGACCGGGCCCCCGAGAGGTTAGGTAACCTTCCTACCGTCACGCAGCTGGGAGGTGGCGGGAATGGGAAACCTGCCTGCCTTCTTCCTTAGGCTCGGCTCCTCCCACGGCAGCTCTGCAGCTCCCGAGGCAGAGGCGGAAGCACGCCCAGGCCCCTCCTGCGCTCACCCACGCAGTGGGATTAGCTTCCTGGCAAGCGGCTGTGTTTCTGGCGCTGATGTCGTCCTCCTGGGAGCCGCCTCTGAGGCGGCCTCGGCCCTCGCCCACTATCGGCTTGTCTGAAATTTACTAGAAGCAAGATTCCTACAACTGTGGCAGCAGGTATGACTCCCGCGGGCACCCGCCTCCCTGCCCGAAATCTGCAGACTGTTGCATTTGCTCCGGGATGGACGTGGGCTGGGGTAGGGTAGGGAGATAGCCCCTTCCCCAAAGCCCGTCGGAACCTGGGATGGGACACATCAGTGCTCTGCTCCCCGGGAACTGAGCAGCAGAGTGGATACCAGTCCCAGATGTTCCTGCCCCCTTTCCTGGCCAGAGGGAGAGGCCCAGACAGCTGTGCGGGGAGTGTTGAATAAGGACAGGCTGGCTTTTCCCCTAAAAATCCAAGGAGAGCCAGCACCCTGGGGAAGCCTGTCAGCCCCCAGTGGCGGTCCCTGCAGGGTGGTGCCTCTCAGTCTCTGAGCACCTCGGCCAAGCTCAGTACTTTTCCCAATCTTGACCTGCCCCGTCTTCCTATTTGGGGGGCTCAAAATCACACAAGACAACATTTCAGCACAGTGATGGGCTTCCTCTTCATCCTTGAACAACCTAACACATTGGCACATCTGCGAGAACATGAATCTAGACCCTGAAACTGGCTGGAAAGGCACGACAGTGTCCGCTGCTTTCTGTTAAAGGGCACCCTCTAGGCCCTGAGGAATTTTTCCTGAATTACAGAGGAGGAACAGATCAAATGCCTGTCATAACACACTTCAGAAAACAAGGAGCAACCAGAAGTTCCCATTCATCTAAGGAATCTTTGAAAATCCTGTCTTGGGTGGAGTGACATTTGGTAACAATAAAAGCAGTTCACTGGGCAGGCAGCCCGGGGATGGCCAAAGCCGACTGGCAGCCGGTCCCTCCACGGATCGGATCGTGGCTCACCTCTCAAGGCTTCCAGGAAGTTCGCAAGAATGTCAGGAACCCTGTCTGGCCTTGGTGGGTCCCAGCCCACCCCCACCCAGGCTTCCTCCCCACCCGAGTCACAAGACAAGGCGCCTCCTTCACAGATCTTTTTCTGAAGACCAGCGAGGCTCTTTCACCTTTTCCCACAGCTCAGGCTGACCCGGGTCAGCCTCAGAAGAGTCACCAGGCCAAACTACCCACAGGTTCATCCACAAGTCGTCTGGGTTCCTGCCCAAATCAGATGCTTGGGGTGGGGGGAATCCTGGATGGCAAAACCAAAAAACATCACATCAGCTCTGCAACAACAAGTCTGAGTTAATAAACTTACTGCTCTTCTTTATAGAGGTTTTTTTTTTTAAGAAGCACCAACATAACAGCTAATATTTGCACTGTTAAAGGAATATGTAAAGTACTTCTTATAATTAACATCTCATGATTTCCATTACATTCTCACAGAGGTGGTAGGGAATCTTATTTCCTTTCCCTCTTCTTTGTCTGAAAACGTAATTTTCACTCTTTGTTTTCCTTTTTGATAGCTGGCAGCACTGAAATATAATATAGGACTAAAGTAGGATGGAATTACTCAGTGTTTTGTGTTGTGTGAGTGTACTGACAACAATGTGAGAAGCAAGATGAAGAAGGGAACATCCCACCAGACTGCCCTGCAGTGGGATGCCTGCCCTTCATTGCTATCAATGGGTTCCTTGAACAACTCTGGCAACTTTGGTGTGGTTAAAAAACAAAACTCATCCGCAAAAACTTAAAGATCAAATTTTCTTTATTCAATAATTCATGAATCGTGCATCACCCCACGCAGCAGGTAGAAAGGAGCTCTTTTGAGCTGCAGAAAAGTTTTTTAAAGGCAGAGAGGGAACAGGAAAAAGGAAATTATTAGCAAAGAATGCATTGTTTCAGGCAAGGTCATCCTGGTAAGGGGGACAAAGAGGGTCTCTCAGTGGGTTACCTTCTTGTGCTGACCAGGAAACTACCACGTTGGTTCGTTCAAGGTCACATTCCCTAGGGGGTTGAAACTGCAGTTAGGTTCAGTATAGAGTCTTGGTTTGCTGACATGGACCTTAACATAAGTGACTCCATCTTGAGCCTGTGGTTTTCTTTTTAGCAGTGTGATGAGAAATGTCAGTGTCACATTGATTTACAAACTGCTCCGTGGCCTAAGAAGAAAACTGTTTTTTAAGTAGGCTCCATATGGAGCCCAACACGGGGCTTGAACCCCCAACCTTGAGAACAAGACCTGAGCTGAAATCAAGAGTTGGATGCTTACCCAACTGAGCCACCGAAGCTCCCTTAATATATGTATTATATAGAGAGACATACGAAAATAAATGCACACAGTAGTGTTCTTTTCCCTCCCTTCAGAACAGTGCTTCACTGTAACCAAGGAATTGTCTTTTTTAAATAACCATTTTTATTTGCCTATTAAAATTTTCACAGGATCAGGACTTCAAAGGTAAGATAAAAAAAACTGCACATGTCTGTTGTTTTACACATTTTTAAGCACTTTCAAATAAATTTTTGTTTCCAATTTGATCCTTCAGATCACCTGGGACGGAGGCAGAGTGAATGTAACTGTTCTTGGGTTACAAAACCGATATTTATGTGGATGAGATAACCTGTTCCAATACCTGCTTTGGGGTTAGAAACCAGATTTTTCAGCCTCTGGCTCGGGTTCGGTCCCAGCTGCCTCTAGAGATTTCCAGGATTTTTTAGCCTCCTGAGAAGGGATTACTGTTAGATGATATGAGTCCAAATGTCCGTAAATCTAAGATCATTGCAGTTGAGAGCGTCATGCAGACACACACCCTACACAAAGTTTTGGAAGTTTTGTCTATGTCAGTTTCATTTTTACTTTTTGGTAAACTGAGGATTGAAGTTCTTATTGCAAGAGGAATATTGAGCCTCGACCCGGATGATGGTGAAAGGTTCTCGTGGCCAGGTGTGTGTCCTGTACATAAGCCGCACGGCTCCACAGGTGAGCAAGGGCCGTTAGAGTGAGTGCGGAGCTCCTGGGGAAGCGGCAGCCTGGTTCTGAGAGGATTCAAGATTTTCAAAAAAAGTTGGAAGGACAGTTGGGCTAGACGTGATGGAACCGCCCTGCTGGGGTAGAGTTTCAGTCAGATTCCCACGTGAGGCAAGGGTGCCCCAGGGGAGGCTGCCCCGTGGCTAAGGCAACACCCGGGCTGGATCTTGGTGCTCTACTGACCAGGTCTACACGCGGGAGACAAAGGATGTGGTAGCCATGAAGTGATGACCCACCTCAGATGGAAACCCCCCTGCCCTGGTCCCCTTCATGGTGTGAAGAGATGAAGAGCTTAAGAGGACGCATACTTGAGGCCTAAGGTCTGGGCCTGGCAGCAGTATTGGTATTTTATTTGACCAGCTGTGTATTTAAAATGTTTCTGAATTATGATGTCTTTAGAAGGGGCCTGGACTCCATAGTTTACTACAGGCTCAAGCACTGCCTATTATCTCATTTTTCATAACTTTATTGACATACACAGTTGACCCTTGAACAACATGGGTTTGAACCCAGTGGATCCACCTTTATGCAAATTTTTTGGATAAATAGAGTACAGTACTCTAATTCTTTCCCTTACGATTTTCTTAACATTATCTTTAGCTTACTTTATTGTAAGAATACAATATATAATAAATAAACATACAAAACATGTGTTACTCTAGTTGTTATTAGTAAGTACTCTGTTAAGATTTGGGGGCGTCAAAAGTTATACGTGGATTTTAGACTACATGGAGTTTGGCAACCCCTTGCTCCCGCATTATTCAAGATCAGCTGTAATCGACATGCAATAAAATGTACTGTTTCAATGTGTAGAATTCAGTGGTTTTTATTACGAGGTTGTGCATGGATCTCCACTGTCTGATTGCAGAACATTTTCATCACCTGAGAAAGAAACCTTGTACCCATTAGCAGTCGCTCCCCATTGCCCCTCTGCCACGCCCAGCCCCTGGCAATCCCTGATCTTTCGATTCTGTGGAATTTCCTATTTTGGACATTTTCTGTACATGGAGTCACACAGCTTGTGGCCTTTTGGGTCTGGTTTCTTTCACTTGGCATAATGTATTTTTAGCGTTTGCTCTTACTGCCGCATGATCTTCCGTGGTGTGGGTATGCTGCGTTTTGTGGCGTCACCTATAAATTGGTGGACATTTGGCTCGTTTCTGCCTTCTACCTATTATAAATAATGCTGATATGAGCATTCGTGTCTAACTTTGTGTGTGGACACGTTTTCCGTTTTCTTGGGTATATTCCTACAAGTGGGATTACTGGGTTGTGTGGTAACTCTGTGTGTAACTTTTTGAAGAACTACAGAACTGGTTTTACAGCGGCTGCTGCATTTTGTTATCCTACCAGCAATGAATGAGCGTTCTGATTGCTCCACGTCTTGGAAGACACGTATCGTCTTTTTAATTTTGCCATCCTAAGGGGTAGGAAGTGGTTATTCATTGTGGTTTTCGTTTGCATTTCCCTAATGTCCTTTGATGTTGGGAATCTTTTCATGTGTTTATTGGCCATTTGTATAGCTTCCTTAGGGAAAAGTTTAGTTAAATCCTTTCCCATCTTTAATTGGGTATTATTTTAATTGTTGAGTTTCTGAGTGGTTTATGTGTTTTGGATACAAGTCTCTTAAATGATTTGCAAATTTATTTTCTCCAGTGGGTTGACTTTTTTTTGATGGTGCTCTCTGGAGCACAAATTTTAAAGTCCAAGTTACCTATGTTTTCTTCACTTTCTTGTGGTTTTGGCATATACAAATCATTGCCTAATCCAAGGTGATAAAGATTTACACCTATGTTTTATTTGTAAGAATTTTTTTTTAAAGATTTTTTATTTATTTATTTGACAGAGATAGAGACAGCCAGCGAGAGAGGGAACACAAGCAGGGGGAGTGGGAGAGGAAGAAGCAGGCTCATAGCGGAGGAGCCTGACGTGGGGCTCGATCCCACAACGCCGGGATCACGCCTTGAGCCGAAGGCAGACGCTTAACCGCTGTGCCACCCAGGCGCCCCATATTTGTAAGAATTTTTTAGTTTTCACTCTGCCATTTAGATTGCTGATCCATTTTGAGTTAACTTTTGTTAAATGTAAAGAAGGGGTCCAACTTTATCCTTCTGTGTGTGGTCATCCAGTTGTCAAGCACTGTTGTTGAAAAGACCGTTCTTTCCTGCATTGAATGGTCTTGGCACCCTTGTTGAAAATCAACGGATCACAGGTGTATGAATTTATTTCTGAACTGTCCAACCTCCACCGATCTTTATGTCTATTTTTTAAAAGATTTTATTTATTTGTTTGAGAGAGAGAGAGAGAGAGAGAGAGAGACAGAGTAGCAACAGAAACAGCTAGAGAGAGCATGAGCAGAGAGGAGAGGGAGAAGCTGGCTTCCAGCCAAGCAGGGAGTCCCATGTGGGACTTGATCCCAGAACCCTGGAATCATGACCTGAGCTGAAGGCAGACACCACTGACTGAGCTACCCAGGTGTCCCTCTTTATGTCTCTTTTTATGCCAGTACTACCCTATCTTGATTCACCATAGCCTTGTAGTAAAGTTTGAAACCGGGAAGTTTGAGTCCTCCAACTTTGTTCTTGTTTGGCTGTTCTGGGCCCCTGGCATTTCCATATGAATTTTAGGATCAGCTTCAATTTCTGCAAAAAAGGCACCTGGGATTTTGAAAGGTATTGTGTTAAGTCTGTCAATCAGTTTAGGGAATGTTGCCAGTTTAAAATTATTTGTTCCAATCCATGAACATGCACTATCTTTTTATTTATTTAGATCTTCTTTAATTTCTTTCAACAACATTTTGTAGTTTTCAGTCTTGCACTTTTTTTTTTGGTTATACTTATTCCTAATTATTTTATCCTTTTTGAGAGTGGGATGGGAACAGGGCAAGTTAAAACACCACAAAGCTTACTGTTCTCGTGGAGAGTCAATCATTTTTATTGAATAAATGCTCTTCCAATTGTTGTAAGTCTTTGGTTAATTTTCAGAGTTTTGAAACAGTTGATTTTGACAATTTTTGCCAGTGTTCTCATTTCTTTTATGGAGGAGTGGATTTTTATTTATTTTTATTTCATTTTATTTTATTTATTTATTAGAGAGAGAGAGAGCAGGAGTCGTGGGCAGAGGCAAAGGGAGAGGAAGAATCAGACTCCCTGCTGAGCAGGGATCCAAACGTAGAGCTCGATCCCAGGACCCTGAGATCATGACCTGAGTCAAAGGTAGACACTTAAAGGACTGAGCCACCCAGGCGCTCCTGGAGGAGTGGATTTTTGACGTTTTTCCTCTGATGTGCCAGAAATCAGAACTGCCCATTGTTGATACCATTGCCTTTCTTAGATCACCTGCCTGGTCTCTGAGGATATTTAAGATATAGAAGCAAGTCACTGGCAAATAAAGACGTATGATACAGAAGTTCGTTGGGCCACAGGGCATCTTGGCGGATGTCGTATATTAATAGATCTACTGGGCCAAAATTCTCATCACTGAGGTCACAGATAGAGTGGTAAAACGGAAGTGTTAGAAGTTGTTCCTCAGTGAATTAGAAGTGAGAAAGCAATGAAGTGTCTGATAATAAGGCAGATTTTTCATGTTCCTTGGTGGAAACTCAGACCAGGAGGAATATCATTAAATCCCAAATCTAAGAATGACACATGCATTTCAAGTGTCAACTGAATCAATTCATATGATAACCTGGAGCTCAGTGTTAAGGAAATTCTGCGATCACATGTGGCCTTAGTGCCAATCACTGTATTGGTCAAGTCCAGCCAGGAAATAGTGGCCACTCAAACTGGGTGAATGAGAAGAATTTAATAAAGGCATTATTTAGGACGCTGTGGGCAAAATTGAAGGAAGTCTGTGAGGGAGTGGTACTGGGCACAGGACAGGACTTGTGATTCCCACTCCCAGGCCGAAAGGGCCTTTAATAGGATTGATTGAAGAAATAAGAGTTTTAGTGATTGATCTAGAGTTCTTCTTCTTTTGGCCATTTTTTAAGTACCATATATGAGATTACTTACAGTAAAATCAATACTTTGTCCTTAAAAAGTTCAGAAGTTCTTAATTAAAAATGCTTGGGAATACTTTTAGAGCAAAACAAATACAATTTATTATTCACTTTTATCAAACATTTCAACTTTAATATAGTGAGAGATTCCACATTACCAAGGATTTTCACTACAGACGTCATTATCTTGCTTGATTTTCACAACAAATAAATTCCTTTGCAAGGTCTGAGAGTCCCCAAGCCCACCCTGACTTCTGACATCAAGTTTGGGTGTTTTCAAGACCACCCTCACATTCAATAATTTGCTGGAAGGACTCACAGAACTCACTAAAAACTCTTATACTCAGAGTTATGGTTTATTACAATGGAAGGATACACATTAAAATCGGTGGAGAAAAGAGGCACATGGGGCAGAGTCCAGGAGAAGTCCAAGCATGAACTTCCATTTTTCTTCTCCCAGTGAAGTTGTGAGCAGTGCTAACTTTTCTCAGTAATGTGTGATGATACACATGGAATATTGCCAACTAGGATGCCTTGCTGAGTTTCGGCATCCAGAGTTTTTAATTGAGCTTGGTCCTATAGTCATGGTTGACTGCCCACCTGGCTGACCTTAGTCTCCAGCCCCTCCAGAGGTCAAACTAATACTGTGTGGCCCAAGACCTCTCCCCCAACCAAAAATTGCAGTGTCAGCAGAGACTTCCTGGCATGGCCCAGGGTCCCCAGAAGAACAAAGACACTCTTATCAAGCAGGATATCCAAGGTCTTAGAAGTTACCTCACAGAAGTCTCAAGAGCAAAAGCCAGACCTTTGGACAAGGTTAATCCTTCACCACACAAGCATGTACTAAGGTTATAGAAGTCTAATACAAAACCAGAATGGAGGACAGGTCCACAGGTGGTCAGACATCTGGTAGGGATTTTCCTTTTGTCCTACAGCTCAATGATATTTTTTAGTGTATATAAGAATTACTGTATATAAAATTTTGTATACTGTACATCATGGGTTATATAGGGGACTTTCAAGGGAATTTTGACTTTATATGCTGACTATTAAAAATGCCTTCTCAATATTCCCAACCCCTTCCATAGTAAAACACACAGACTCTTGCATAGACTTGCATGAAACACATGGACTCTTACATAGATGTGCATGAAACACATAGACTTGTAAAAAAAAAAAAAAAGTGAAGCAACAAACAATAGCACCCTAAAAAAATTAAAATGTTTTTACAGAAGAACTTAATCTGGAAATTCAGTTTCTGTTACTGCCACAATTAAGATTCTAGCCATGGAAATTGTGCTAGGTCATACATTTTTTTTTTCAATTCATTTGCTTATGATTGTGAAACAAATTGCTGGGAACTCTGGTGACCATTTTCTGAGTATCTCTTTCTGAAGCAAGGTTGACTAGAGAATGGGGAAATTGTGTGACCTATAAAATTACTTCAGAGTAAAACATTTGGCTTTCTTAATCTACAGTATTCAAAAGTTTACAGAGTAATTTGAAGAAAATTTTTAAATAGTTATTATTACAAGTAAAAAGTAACATGTATTCTCTAGTTCTTACAAACTTCACTCCTTCAGAAGTGTTCCGTGTGGTTGCCCATCTTTGATTTTGGCGGGCACGTACCAGCACTGGGCTCCGCCTTCCGGGCTGAAATATTGTAGATCATCTTGATATAATTTATCAACAAAAAGCATTCTCTCCATAAAACTTAATAAGTTAGCAATGAGTTTCTGTGCTAGAAAGGGTTTTTTTCTCCTTTTTACGTTTTGATTTATAGCATGTCCTTCACGGGAGCCGTGTTTGAGGAAAATAGCGATTCTCGCTAATGGTTACAGGCAGCCTGTCCTCACAGGATGAATACAAATAACAAAATATACTAATACCAATAAATATTTTTTTTGTATGACACACCAGTAATTAACTTTGCAAATTTGCTTAAAAAACAAAAAAACCTTTGTTGCACAATAGATCAATGGTTGCCAGACGATGATTTCACAGACTAGGAAAATTACCAAAATTTTGGGGGAACTGACATAGAGTCGCCAAATATTTTCTTTTGCCAAATAAAGACACTACAAGAGGAAAAAAGTCCCCTAGAATCTAGTATCAGAATTATTTCATGAAAGAACATTTTTGTAGTTAACACGAAGGTTGATCCATATGATTTGCTGATTTGTTTTTCTTGTTTTTCGGCTTACATCGTACCTGTTTCGTCCAGGTTCCATACCAGGCTTTTGCACGTGATCCTCGAGAGGGGCCATGCTTAACTTCTCTGTATCGCTCCAATTTTAGCAAATGTGCTGCCAAAGCAAACACCATACCAATCTTTTAAATGATTTCAGTGGTAATCTCACTGAAGATCTGTGAGTAATGAGCTCTATTCCTCTGAGTGATTAAAACCATGGAATCTGAAGCAGAATGCCTATGCTTGAATCCCAGTTTGGCTACTTACGAGCTGTGTGACCTTGGGCAAGTTACTTAACCTCCCTGTATCTTAGTTTCATCATCTCTAATATAACAATATTAATAGTATCTACCTCAGAGGGTTGTTGTACGGATTATGAGTTAAAATATATGAAGTACTTAGAACAGTGCCTTGTCAAGTTGTATGATACAGGTACTTGCTGTCATTGCTAATCTGTGTATGTCTGGCAATGTCCATATTTTGTCCTCATTCTTGATTATAGTTCAGCTAAGCATGGAATTCTGTGTTGAACTTTACTGCCTTTCAGCATTTTCAAGATATGATCCCATTTTCTTCTTGCATCTCTCACGGTGGCTGAGAAGTTTGTCTTTCCTTATGGGAAACAATCTCTTTTCTCTCTGATTTGCTTTAAAGTTTTTCTCTCTGTACATTTGATGTTCTGTGGTTTTATGATTCTGTGTCCATGTGTGGATTTAATTTCTTTTTTTCTAGCTCAAAATTCATTTTGCTCCTTCAAATCGAAGACGTCCATCTTTCTTTAATTGTAGAAAATTCTCAATCAGAAGTTACGATTAGATTCTGCTGCAAGTGGTTTTTAAAAACAACTGTAAATCAAAGTGGTTCCTACGAGATAGAAGTTTATTTCTTTTTCACATAAATGAGGCTCTCCAGGTGGTGTTTGATGGCGTCAGGGGCTCAGGGACATTTCTACTTTCTTGTTCCACTGTTCATTCTCAGCAAGTAGATTCTCCAGTCAAACTTATCATACCACCTGCACTGGAGCTAGTAGGAAAGAAAAAGTAGAGAGAAGAATCCTACCTCTTCCCTTCAAGGACATTTCTGGAAGTTGTACATGCTGTTTTGGTTACATTCCAGAACACAGTCTTATGGCCAATCCAGGTGTAAGGAAACTGGGAAATACTGTCTTTATTCTGGGCAACCTAATTCTCAGCTAAAAATGGATGATTCTATGAAACGGGCAGAGGGAAGACTGGTTATTGGGAACAGGTAGCAGTCTCCACCATAGCCATTTTTAGTGCAGATTTCACTCCTATTCCCTCTATTGTGTCTTTCTGGAACACTTAGTAATGTTCTATTCTCTGTGCCTCTTTCTTTTTAATATTTCTTTTTTATCTTTTTGTGTTTCATTTTGTAGGACTTCTTCAACTCTGCCTTCCAACTTTCTTTTAAGTTAAGCTTTTTCTACTGAGTTTTTAAATTTTTAATCTACTGAGTTAAGTTTCAAAAAAATGATATATTTTTCATCTTTGGGATTTACACAGATTTTTTCCCCCTGAAATATGCCTCTTATTTTTTATGCTGTTCTGGTTTTTCTGTATAGTTTTTATTCTCTTATGTCCAGAATCACTTAAGCTTACTTACTTTGTAGTCTCTTTGCTCTATTTTCTCTAATTCTCCAGGCGTGAATTCTGCTACCTCCTTCCCCCAGAAGATAGGTGTTTTCCATCTCATCTTAGGTATTTCTTTCCACAGTGTCTTATGTCCCCAAGGTTGTAAAGTGTGACTATGGGGCAGTATTGTGTTTGTCTTTTGTCTATACTAGGGTCCTTCGTGTTTCTCTGATTCTTCTGGATCTTTGGTCCTCAGGTTTTTCTGTTGCTACCTTGGTTTGGGTTTTCTGCACTATTACTCAGGAATACACCTGTGGCTCCCGCTTTGTGCACAGCTTAGTTAGGGAGGTGTGTTGTCTGGGCGGTAATCAGGTTGCTTCACCCCCTGATTCTCAGGCTAATGGGAGAGAGATTCTAGAATCCTTTTCACAACAGCTGAGCTCCAGCTCCATTGCACGTGGGGCCTCAACTCTCATTGAAGCTCCTAAGCTCAGCTTCTGATTCCACTTCTCCAGTTGCCTGTTTAACCTCACCTCTTGATCATTACTTTTTAGTGTTCTCTTTATTGCTGGCATCTGAGGATTTCACTTTCTTGTTTTAGTGCTTAGTTGTGTATTTCAAATGCTTTTGTTTATCGAGCCTTTGTGTAGGTATGATAGGTGCTTCCCTCATCAACTTAGTCCATCATAGTGATAAGAAGTCTAACAAAGAGCATTTTAAACCCCCCAAACAGTAAAGTGACAATTTGAGATTATTGCTTTGATACTCCTTATACAATCCTTGTTTTTTCATTTGCAATGGGCCAGCATTGTCCTGTGCATTGACATTTGGGAATGAATGGACACTGAGAAACTTAGGTTCTGGCTCTGGTTTTGTTGCTTGCTGACTGCCAACTTGGGGCAATTTCTTAAGTTCTCTGAGTCTATTAATTAGCTGGAAGATTGACATACATAGTATTATTTGCCCTGCTCCATAGGATTATTCTAAAGATCCAATGAGATAATAGATTAGAAAATGCTTTAAACCTTAAAACACACAAAGATTTATGGTATTAATAGCAATGATAAGGACTGAAAACCATTAGCTCATTCATTAAGATATTTTTTTAAATATTAAATTTTATGAAAGGCCATATTTTTTTGGTAAACAGAAAAAAATCCTCTATCCTGGTAAAAGCTATAATTCTAAGAAATACTTTATAAAGGAACTCCTTGAAAACATTAAAATATGCTTGTGAAATTTAAGAGCACTATTTGTACCAATAGGCAGTTATAATTTTAATAGACTGTGGAATTCATTGTGGAGAGACACACCTTTAGCAGTTAAAGAACAGAGAATTGAACCTGGAAATCATCATTGCATTTTGTTATTATGTGTTTTCTCAAACAGTGGATACTAAACGTCCAATTACATTTTGTAAGGAACCATAAATTTTTTTTTTAAATGCAGAAAACAGGTCCTTATACTTGAAAACATTGAGAACCACCAATCTCGCCTATGGTGGTAGCCTACTAACTGGGCTGTTTGGCCCCAGACCCTCCATCTCTCACTAAAACACACTCCCTAAGACAGAAGGACAATGCCAGTCCTCACTAATGTCTGCGGTCAATTGTGAGGGCTGTTGCAGAAAATCTGTGGTTTACTAATGGCCAAAGTACTAAGTTTGCAAATGATTTACTTAAAAGAAAATCAGACAATGATTCAAGATGGCAGACTGGTCATACACATCTACCACTTACTGCCCACTAAATCTCACAAAAATACATGTAAATAGGTATTGATAATAAAATACAGTTTAATAACACAGGAAAGCAGAGAAACCTACTATCAGAAGAAACAGATTTTTTTTTTAAGATTTTATTTATTTATTTGACAGAGATAGAGACAGCCAGCGAGAGAGGGAACACAAGCAGGGGGAGTAGGAGAGGAAGAAGCAGGCTCATAGCGGAGGAGCCTGATGTGGGGCTCGATCCCATAATGCCGGGATCACGCCCTGAGCCGAAGGCAGACGCTTAACCGCTGTGCCACCCAGGCGCCCCAGAAGAAACAGATTTTTATTAAGTTCTGAAAGATCTGACCAGAGAACAAGTGTTTGGAGGAACAAAACTAAATGAAAGAAAAACCCAGGGACGCCTGAGCGACTCAGTTGGTTGAGCTTCCGACTCTTGGTCTCTGGTTGTGATCTCAGGGTGTTGTGGGATCAAGCCGTGCATGGGGGGCTCTGTGCTCAGTGTGAAGTATGCTTGCGATTCTCTAGTTTTCCCTCTCCCTGCCCCTCTGTTCCTCCCCCCACCTGTACACAGTCTTTCTCTAAAGTAGATAAATAGATGAAATCTTTAAAAAAAAGAAAAGAAGAAAACCCTAACGCGTGTGTAAGAGATGACTGCTGTAGAAGGAGGTTGGCTAGAACTACAAGTTTAGAGCTAACGGATATTAAGAAGTGGAAGGGGCTCTGGGGCATTTATCGATTTAAAAAGTTAGGGAACTGCACGTGGAACAGCAGACCAGTAAGCCCCCCTGTTCTGCACGCATGAAGCGCTGGGCAGCTGTGGCGGAATTGACTCACACACTAGGGCTAGAAAAACAGGCCAGGGCTCAAATAGCTACTGACCTCCAGGAGGGTCATCAATCCCACCTCACAGATCGTCTTCAGATCCTGTCTGACTCATATCCCAACCCCGTCCCAAAGTCAGGTGCAGCAGACAGAAACAGTTGACACCGATAGAGATGTGAAAATCACATAATTAAAGGAGCGTATACAACCAAGAATTGCCGAACATTTGAAGAAAAAAAGTACAATACCAAGAAGGGGAGGCATCGTGCTCAACAAACAGAATGTAACAGAATTAAGAGAGCAGAAGAAGAGGTTAAGATGTTAAGCTTTATGACAATGTCCTAAGAGTGATAAGAGAAGCCATCATATCCACAATATAGGAAGAGTCTTATGTATTAAGGAAGCATTTATAGATCTTAGAAATTAAGAAATAAAATACTAATTAAAAATTGTTTTCCATAGATGGCCTGGTATAACAATTGACATGGCTGAAAAGCAGATTAATTAGTAAAAAATTAGTGTCAGGGGACTCTTGCATACTTGGTGGTAAAGTAACATGAAAAAGATAACGAGAGAAAAGTTAGGACACGTAGAAGATAAATCTGAGTGCTCCATCATTCAGCTGGTAGCTGTTCCAGAAGGAGGGAAGAAAGAATGGAGGAGATGGAAGTAATGGAAAGGCTACAGAGTAAAATTTTCCATAGTGAAAGAAACACAAGTATCTTCAGATTGAAAGTATTTAAATTCTATTACCTCTAGTTTTGAGGTTTGACCATTCTCTTCGTTATACTGCAGACTCTCTTTCAGTTTGGTCTCCTTTTTGAGATCTGTAATTTTTGTTGGTGACCTGACCTTTAGCAGGGACTGTTTCTTCTGTGGATTGTGGAAATCTCTCTCCAGGGGGGGTTTGCATTTGCATTTCACCAGCAGGACAAATTTTTGTTAACTTTGTGTCCTATGAGATGTTCTGCATGTAAATTCATATTCCAAACTGGAATGTGGCACAAGCTTGAGGTTTTACTTTCTTACAAAGATTTTAACCACTGTCTCTAGCTGTAGGAAGAGGCAGACTTTTTTGCTGTCTGCCTGGTTCTACAAGTAAAGTTCTTCTAGTCTGCCTTGTACCGAGATAGGCCAACTCTTTGAGGGTTCTAGCTTTATGCAGGTTTCAATCTCAACTCTTATTTTGAAGGCCATAAGTTGCCATCTCTCTTCCACTGTGGCTTAAAATTCAAGTCCTTAGCCTTTAAGACCTCTCTTCATATTTGCTCTCCAACTCCCCCCCACCCTTTCCCACACATGCACTGAAGCTTGCATTCTTTGTGCTCCAATTCTGTTGTATATCTATACTCCAGAAGACCATGCTGCTATTAAAATAATGAGATACTCTACACGTGTTGACAAAAGATCTTTAAGGTGTACGTTGACACACAAATAAACAAGTTCTCTATTTTGGAATATGAGGGTTTCTCTGTTTAGTGAGCTTGGCTATGTATTTGTTTGTTTCATTTTATTCAGCATTTCAAGGTGTGTGTAATGAAAGGGGTTCACTATTACCCTTCATCTGCTGGGTTGTAAGAACTGCAAGTCCCCGATACACAAATATAAAATAATGGCACTCATTCATTTGCAGACTATTAAAATTTCTTTAGTGGAAAAGAAAGGGATAAAGATACACCTATTGTCTTATCAACACTACAGATAATAGTGTGCAACTGACATATTGCCATGGAAATTTGCTGAGCATATAAATACTCTTTTGGCAGCGGAGAGATATTCCACCTACTCCACTGTGTGCAACAGAGCACAGCTTCTGACAGATACGTTTTGGCACACCAAATGTGCCAAATAGAAGAGCTGGTAGAATTAACCACACCAAACCCATCTAAAAAGCAAAGACTGAGTTAGTGCTAGAAGTGATCTAAGTAAAATAGAACACAGTTTAGGAAATTTTTTTTAAAAAGATTTTATTTATTTATTTGACAGAGACAGCCAGTGAGAGAGGGAACACAAGCAGGGGGAGTGGGAGAGGAAGAAACAGGCTTCCAGCGGAGGAGCTTGATGTGGGGCTCGATCCCAGGACCCTGGGACCACGCCCTGAGCCGAAAGCAGACGCTTAACGACTGAGCCACCCAGGTGCCCCAGGAAATATTTTTATATTCTGGGTACCCATATGTCTTTGAATTAAGTATGTGTGTGTGTGTGTGTGTGTGTGTGTGTGTGTGTGTGTGTGTGCACGCGCACATTTGTGTAACTAGTACCAGGAGAAATGTTTTTAGATTTTTCACACTCTTAATTGCATACAGAGGGACTAAAAGTTTTAGAGTAAGGGTGAAATTTTAAGGTTATAGGAGAACATTATCCTTAAATTGAGACTTTAATTATAGCAATAATGATAATGTAATCGCATTGGTTACTTACTGTTCAATATACATAATCTCATGCGCACTAAGCTTGGGAAGTTGCTATTACCCTGATTTTACAGATGAGGAAACTGAAATCTAGAGAGGTTAAGTAATTTACCCAAGGTCACACAGCTTATAGGTGGTAGAGCCAAAATGCCAACCCTGCTTTGATTCCAGAGAATGATTATTTTATAGGGCCTCTCATAAAAGTTTTGTATTTGTTAATTATGTTCATTTATGTGCAAAACAAAAATGATAATATAACATAGAAATATGTCTCATAATCCACCACTCATTAGAGACCACTCTTAAATTTTTGGTGCATTTTAATTGTCTTTTTTCATTTTCCCATTTATGTAAATTGAATTTTTTGAGGTTATTGATAACAGAAAAAGCAACTGTGAGGGTTCGTATGATTCTGCAGTTTCTCTCCATTCCAAGGATTAGATTTTAATCCGAGGAAGGTAATTTATCCTGACTTATCCTGACTTTTTATTGGTGGATTGAAACGATCATGCCTGGAGAGAAGAGCATTTACTGCAGTGACTTGGAGGATGTCTGCAACCTTCTCCCTTCTCTCAGGACTTCTGGGGCACGCCTTGGCTGCCTCTCTGACGTCTGTTTCTGATAAGTGAGTTTCAGTCTCTAACAGCTCCGGGGAATTTTGTTGGAGACCTGGTGAGATCATTTTGCTTTCCGCTGAGTTTCCTTTTTCTGTTTTTTTGGACTGTTCTGATGAGCATGACCCCAGAGCATTCCGTAATACCTCTGTTCCCTTAGGAACTATTGGTCTACTCCCTGGTTTTATCTCTGTCTGCACAAAAGCTCCATGTCGCTGGAAAGGAAAACAAAGTTGACATTAACCAGGGCACCCGAGTTGCTGGAAGATGCAGCTGTGAACTCAGTTCATGTGTTAACTCAAGTTCTGGCGAGGCAGGCACTCTACTTCTCTGCCTCTTCATTGGCTGTCACCTTACTCTCAGGGGCATAGCAGTTATCAAAGAAACTTTTAAATCAGTGATAAAATAGGGTGTGCCAGAAAATAAAAGGGAAAAGCAGAAAGCCAAAGAAGCAACATCTTATTTCCCATCCTCAAGTTTTCTATCAGTGGGACTGTATAAGACTACCCCTATCACATTTCATTTCTTGCTCTATTGGTTGCTGTGGAGACAATAGCGACTACAGTTCATAGACCTCAGGGTTTGTGATCGCATCCCCACTGTCATTTCAACAAAAGACTTGAAGTACAATATGAAAACAAACATCTGCAGTTGGCAAAAAATTCAGCAACTATTACGTTTCTGTTGGGCTTTGTAAGTCTTAGCTGCACCCCTGCCACACCCACGTGAGCATATCCACCAGTTTATCAGACTGCTTCGATATTACCTTCAGTGAATGATTGTAATAATTGAAACCAAACTCCAAAGACCATGATCCAAAATTATGACATCATTCCTTAATTTTAACTATGACATGTTGTTGAGAGTTTATCCCCCTGACAACCACCTTAGTTTGTTGAAATAGACTTTCAGAAAGATGGTTATGACTTGGAAAGGCTTAATGTTCTACCATAAATCTGTCCCATCCTAAAATATCAAATAATTGATTCTGAATACTCTCACCTTTCCCCGGATGGGCTCATTGGGAGTTTTCCTAGAGTCATATTGATGTAAAAAAGAGATGTGTTCTATAAAATTCTTCTGAAGTTCCGCTGATGTATCAGGAGAGGCAAGTGGAACTGAGAAAACAGATTTTGTAAAGTCAGGACAAAAAGTAGATTTGTATATGGAAATATAATCAATATTCATAATCATGCTTTATCAAAAATGCTTAAAACTAAATTTTTTAAGTATGAATAAATATAATGGATGCATCATTCTTTTTCCATGAAAAGAACCAAATCAAAACAATTGAATTAGCCCCATATAGGGAATTCCTAGTACTTTCTAAAACTAATATTAATGCAATAATGGCTTTAAAAGTCTGTTAGATATGTCTCTTACACAGAAACCAACCAAAATGTTAGGAAACTTATAAGCACAATTCATTTGTCAACTAATTTTTTACTTCTAGAAAGGCTTTGTGAAATTTATGCATAAGTTGCTCCCAACTAGCACTCACAGAATGACCTGGAAGACTCCAGGGCTGCTGTCGTTGTAGTTGAACATGTGATTCTTTCCATTGCCCATTGACAGATATTCTGAAAATTTGTAAGACTACTAAACCCTTTAAAAATCACTTTTAAATAATCTTTCAAGCTAGGTGATGGGTATATAGGGATTCATTCTATTGGTTTCTCTCTGTTTCACATTTTTAATGACTTTTAAAACTCACTTTATTTTTAGTGTTGGCATGGAAGTTTATAAAAGGATCAGAGCAACTCCCACTATAGTGAGGTAAAATTATGTCAAGGAAAAAATTTTGAATTTCTCCCTTTTATTAAAAAGTCACATATAAGAGGTTATGTACACCTACCATATCTCTGGAATAACATTCAAGAAACTGATAAAGTGACTGCTGCAGGGGGAGAGAATTAGGTCACTGGAGCACAGAGGTGGGTTCACTTTCACTGTATATTCTTTTGTGCCATTTGAATTTTGTACTATATGCATGTGTTAACTATTGAAAAATGAAATTTAATTTTTAAAAAATCTTGCCTTTAAAGTTAGGAAGAATATATAAGAAGGAGAACTATGTTAGTAAATTCAAACATATTAAGTGTTCATGAATTCAGTTCAATATTCAGACATTGAAATAAACTAATTTTACTACCAGGAATGATGAGTCTTTAAGTATTTATATATTACATGATTTGAAATGGCAATCTTTTCCCTGTTAACAGGGAAAAAAATGTTAACTGATAACATTTTCTTGATTTCTAATTGAGATCAGTTACTCAAAACTCATTTTCTACATAATCATTACCTTTTTTTTAGGATTTGCTAGTGTACAAAAGAACAGCAGGTGCCAAAGATTTACTAACTATGTATGGGCAACTGTGACATTGAGAAAAGTCCAGCTATGACTTATACATATTTTTTCTATCATTTAGGAAAAGACTACCGGGTTTTGGGTGAATGCCATAGTCCAGCTCACAGAACATTAGTGTTTTTAGAAACATGGTTTGATAGATTCTTGAATAAAATGAAACAGCTCTAAATTCAGTCATTAATCAGGTGGGGTTAATGGAGTATCCAAAGCATGGGCTTTGGGATAATACAGACATGTTTTCAAATTCTAGCCCTATCACATTTCCTAGTGGTGTGACTTTGGGTAAATCACTTAATTTCGTTGATATTCAATTTCCTCCTCTCTAAAATGGGGATAGTAATTTGCTTTGAGAATTGAAAGATGCTGGGATCAAATTAGAGAGGGTCTTTAAAACTAGGCAAGGGGCCAGTTTTTTTGTATCCTAATGAAAGAGAAAACTGCGGAAGGGAGAAGAAGCATGAATCTGAGGAACTATCGACTGTGAGGAACCCAAAGACGTTAGTGGACGGGGGTGAGGGGTTGGTGGCAGCTGGAGCTGGAGGGTAGGAAGGTCAGATAGGGCCAAGAGAGAATAGGTGGGGGAGAGGTTTTTAAATCTCCTCTTGACACCCCTCCCCCCACATCACCTTGGGAAGATCATTGCTTGCCTGGGGCGGAAGAAACTGGCAGCAAGTGGCTAGCCATCTATTGTCAATTTAGTAACTTTCCAACAGCACAGAAGTCCCTCTAGAGTAAGGAGCTGATGAAAACGGGTGCATGCTGCCCCTTTGGGTATTTGCTCTGCTACCATTCCCCCAGCAAACATCAGTGCTGGTGGACTGAAAACTTCAAGAGATTGCCTTTTCTTGTGATGCCTCTTTTTAAGAGTTTAAAGTGGAGGGGAGGGGTGGTATTCTAACTAGAGGACTGGCCTAGTACAGTGACAGCAAATGGAAATGGTCAAGGTTGGTTTTATGGGGTCTGACACTCTCCAGCCTGACCCTCATTTTCTTTCCTTTAGATTCGCTGGGAGGCACAGAAGGCAGACCCTAGTCTTTACATTATGCCTCCACAGGGCTGTTGAGTCCCCTTGGGGAACATGACCTAAGATAAACTAGACAGACACTATAAAGAAAGACAACAAAATTTAAAACATATACTGTGTGAGGCTGAATAATTAGAACCAGTACTCCAAGAATTTAAAATAAGCACAACAAACACCCTCAAAGACACAGAAAGTGTTATTTATGTGAAGCAAGAAGAAGAGGTCATTAAAAAAAAATCACATAAATATCAGAAATCAAGCAAAAGGCAATAGCTGAATTTAAAAAGATGAGATAAACAAAAAGACTCATGAACTAGACAGACTGAGAAACTCTCCCAAAGGGCAGCAGTAAAGGATAAAGAAATTAAAATATAAAAGAAAAGCTAAAAGACGCAGATGGTAGAATTCAGGAGACCTAGATAAAGAAACAGAAGGAAGGAAGTAGTTTAAGAAATAATGATGATAGGGGTGCCTGACTGGCCTAGTCAGTGGAGCACATGACTCTTGATCTGTAGTCATGAGTTTAAGCCCCGTGTTGGGTGTGGAGCCTACTTAAAAAGAAAAAAAAGGAAAGAATGATGATAAATATCCAAGAATTTGAGAAAGATCAAAGACCTCAGATTGAAAGGGCTCACAGATCACCAAGGAGGGTGGCAGGTCCAGGAGTAAGATGAGGAGTAAGATGAGACCCCTGTGTTGTAAAATTCAAGGAGGCACTTACATAGCCCTGGGAGTGAGTGCTTCCTCAAGTTTTGCACCCTGGGCCCCTCACTTCCCTCACTCTCCTCGCTATCCTGCTTGATACATAAGGAAAAACTCACATCCAAGACACTTTATAGAGAAATTTAAGGTCATCTGGGGCAAAGAAAATTCTAAATGCCTTCAAAAAGAGAATATAGGTTACTTAAAAGGAGGAAAAAACAGATTTATATAAAAACTCACAGCAACAGCATTGGACACAAGATGATAATTGATTAATATTTTTAAAATGTTAAAAAGAACTTTAAGTCCCCAACTTTTATATCCAACCGAACTGTCATTCAGCAGTGAAGCCAAAATAAAAAATACTGGGAGACAAGGAAGTCCTCAGAATATTTCCCCATATAAAAGGTCTACTTCAAAAAATTCCAAGAGGAAGAACCCAAATAAGAATAGAAATAAATTAAGAAAAGTGTGTGCCTAAGATATATAGAAGAAAATAACAAAATTTTTTATTACTTTAAAAAGTCAAGGACTGAAGAACAAAAAAAAAATAAGTATTATACCCATAACAACTCAGACTAAAATTCTACTGTTATTAACATATTAATGGAGATATTGGTGAAATATACATATATACATATATGTATATATATATGTAAAGTATATAATATATATGCATATATGAAAAAAGTAGTAAAATGATTTCAAAGGAAAAGAAGAAGCTGTCATTATTGTAGGTAACATGATTACCTGAATAGAAACACCACTGAAATCAACAAAGTATGAGAGTAAGAGTGTAGCAAGGTAAGCAGTTAAGTGTATAAAAATCAAAACCATAATCTACTAGAAAACAAAACAAAATAAGATATGCTGTCTGTGGGAACAAAAACTGTACAATATCAAGTTTTTAGAAACTAACAACTAACAAGACCCGTTTACAGAGAAAAATTTTAAACTCTCTTGACATAAAAGTAGAACTGAATAGACTTTCCATAACATACAATATGTTACTGTAAAGGTGACAATTTTTCCTAAATTAATGTATAATGCCAACAGAACCTAATCAAAATTCTACCTGGGTATTTTGAGGAATGTCATAAATTCTAGAGTTTAAATGGAAAAATAAAGGTCCATAATTAGGTCAACTCTGAAAACGAAGAGCAAGGAATGGGGACCTTCCCTATCAGATATTAAGCTAAAAACCCAGAAAATTAAAACATGTTAGTACTGATCCATGAACTAAAAATTAATAGTAGTGACAGTTCTATTTATATAGGGAACTCTAACATACAAGTAAGGAGGTCCTACAAGTCAATGAGGAAAGTGCATAGACTGTTGAGTAGATAGTATCCAGGAAACTTCTTCACTCTATGGAGTGAAATAGGTTCCCTATTTAACATTGCACATAAAGGCAGATGCTAGGATTAAGATATGATTATGGAAGGCAAAATTATAAAAGCAAGGAAAAAAAATGAAGGAGAATATTTTTGTGACATTAAGGTAGAAAAATTCTTCATAGAAAACACCCAATGTGCAATCCATAGGTGAAAATTGACAAACTTGATTACATCAAAGTTTAGGACTCCTAGTCAGTGAACAGCGCCACAGACAAAGAAAGCAGTGAGATTGGGAGGAAACATTTTTAACCTGAAAACTAAAAGGGATAGGACATCAGTGAGAATGGCAGAGTAAGAACCTCCAAAAAGCTGCTCTGTAATAGTGATGAGAACATCGGCAACTCAAAATCAACTTTGAGGACTCTGGAAATTAACTAAAAGCTTACAACAATCCAAGGAGCATTTATTCAAGAAAATGGCTTAATCTCTGTGGTGAAAGCAAGCTTTATGGCATTTTAACTTGCCCAGTTTTCATGCCTCTCTCCCCACCTGTACAGAATCCTTGAAAACCAACAGCCCTGCAATTACAATGAAACAATATTTAAAAATGAAAGGCTTAAGGAAAGAAATATTTTTCATTTGCAATACTAAATCTGGGATGTTAATGTAAATTGTAAGTAACTATAAATAACTCTTCCTATATACAAAGGCCCCCTTTGAACATTAAAAATCTTACATTGAAACATATTACTCTCCAAAGATTAACAATTGGACTTCCTGCGGGCTCGACAGAAGACAATGGAATAATATCTTCCAAGTGTAAAAGGTAAATAACCATGAACCCAGAATTCTATACCCAGCTCTACTTTTGTCCATTAGAGTGAGGGCAATTTAAAGACATTTTCAAACAAAAGAAAAGTGAAGAGTTGGCTACTCCTAAACTCTCATGGGAAGAACAATTGAATGACACGTAGTAGTCCATTCCATTGGTGGCCCTACCTTAATGGTCTCCCACTATTCCCATCCTTATACAGCCCCCTCCTTGTGAATGTGCGCTGGCCTTGTGATTGGCTTTAACCAATAGGATGTGACAAAAGTACCACTCTGCCAGTTCCAGGCATAAACCTTGAGAAAGCCTTTCAGCTTCTGTTTCTGCATTTTGGGGAGCCCTGAGCTGCTACATAGGAAGTTCAGCTACCCTGCTGGAGAGCCCACATGGAGGGACTGCATGTAGAAAGAGAGGCCTGGTCATTCCAGCCTCCCAGCAAGTCCAGTCCTCAGATGACCCACCAAGTGAATACAGCCACACAAGTGTCCACCACCCAGACCAGCCTAAGAACGGCCCAGCTGAGCCCGGCCCAGATTACAGAATCCTGAGCAAATAAAATGATGGTTGTTTGAAGCCTCTAAATTTTGGGGTGACCTGTTATGCAATTAAGAAACAGAAATACTTGAGAACAAAGTCAAGTAAATCAATTAAAATGAATTATGTTTTAAATAGTGATCTACGGGCGTGTGGGTGGCTCAGTCAGTTAAGTGTCTGCCTTTGGCTCAGGTCATGATCCCGGGGTTTTGGGATCAAGCCCTGTGTCGGGCTCCCTGCTTGTGGGCAGCCTACTTCTCCCTTTCCTCCCCACTAGTGCTCTCTCTCGCTATCTCTCTCTCTCAAATAAATAAAATCTTAAAAAAAAAATAGTGAACCTCCTAGAATCTCAAAAATAATCACTTAAAAAAAAAACCTTTATGGGAACTAATAAAGGGAAAGAAAACAAATCTGAGCTATTAGAGAAATTCCTCACCCAGATATTTTATCTATTAAAATTAGACATAACTACCATATTCATTTATGCAAATATATGAGACTTTTAAAGAAGCCCGCAATAGCGAAGAACATCTAAGTAGGAAAACATCAAAGCAGATATTCAAGTTCTTAGTGGTTATTCTACTTCAGAATTCAAATTGAACCCAAAATAATTACTTAAAAGAAGCCTTGTTACATGAGGATTACAAAACATAAGGCAAAGTCCATGAAGAATGTTTGAAATCCACTCTCTGTTTCTTGGAAACTTGATCTAATTAAAATAGAAATTTTCTAAACAAGGATACGCCAAACAAGTTGGTGTCTAGCCATCTATATTTTATCAACAAAGCCAGAATTTATTCAAACACACAACTTGATCCTTTGATTGGTGGGAACTCAGCAACTTTTACTTTGGGAAATTTTCTTAACTGTGTGTGTGTATCTACTTAAAAAACATTCATCAGTAATATTTTTCTATCAGAAACTCCATTCTTCTAAGTAGTATTTATTTTGATCTTATATAAAAGTATTAATATAAAAAATAATGGTATAGCTTTTCAAAATACAGTGAAAAAACTTGAACAAAACTATAGCAAGAAATCATTATTAAGCTACACCTTGGTGCCAAAGAAGCAACACAAACTGAAGCCGACTCTAGAAAATTATTTTTAATGATAATAGTAATCTGATTTTGCAATTCAAGAAAATGTTAAAATATCAAGTCGTTGATAAAGACTCAAAGTTTTATTTTATTTATTTAAGTAGGACTTTCCTCACAAATTAGATCAGCCTTCCCAATTTATAAAGTTTTATGGTATAAAACCCAAAGTGAACGCTTACAGCGACTCAGATATGGAGCCCAGCCGTTTGTTGAAGTGACCATGGATGGCAGCCAGGAAATTGTGTGGTGGTACAAGAATAAAGGGCACTTTCATTATCAGCACAAGATGACATTGCTGAAATGCCAAAGACCAGGCGTAATGAAGTGGGCTGATGGAACAGAATGACCAGGAGATGACTTTTAATTGGCATGATGCATGTTTGCAGCCACATTTTCCATGGCTGTATGCATATGCACATATATACACATATATGTAAAATCTGGAATATACAAACTAGTGTATGTACATATTTTAAACTGTTACACTAAAATATTTCCTCTTAAAAACCCTTTTCACTAGTATCCAGTCTCCAAAATATGAATAAATTGCAGGCCTATATTGTGGTGTGTATGTTAGTGTAAATTACATTATGTCCGAATCTGTTGAATAATATGTAATTATCATTAAACTATTCAATAAATATTTGTTGAGTCTAGGCATCATACTAGCACCTGGGATACAATAATGAATTTGGCCATGAGAAACACCAGTAAAAGAACTGAGACACAGAGACAGAGGGAGGAGGAGGAGGAGGGTGGGGAAGGGGGAGGGAGGGCGAGGAAGGAAAAAGTGAGACTTCCACACCTGGTTTCCAAAGCTAAATTCCAACTAAACACCTAATGTAGTACAATGCAATAATTAATAACAGAAATAGCTTCCATTTGTTGTCTCCTATGTACCAAGCACTGTGGTAGGCACTTTACATATTTTTTATTTCTCCTAACAATCCTGCAAAGTAGGGGTTATTATTCCCACTTCTTGAATTGAGGAAATAAAATGATGAAATTTAAGTAATGAGCCTAGGATCAAACCACTGTAAGTGTTAAACCAACATTAAAATCTACGGGGAGGGAGTATTGATGGTGATAAGGTGACCATGATTTCCAGTTAAGCGTGACAAATTCAACTTGTGCGTTTCCCCCATTCCCTCCCAAAACACCAGTACAATGATAATAAAGACCTTAAAAGCTTAAATCCTTAGTAAAAAAGAGAACTAAATGAGAGCAAAGATACTAACAAATTTGGAAACTGGGAAGTAGATAGTTAAATGGCAGTGACCTTGAGTAGACCGCAAAGAACCTGGAAGCTAAGTGCTCGTGGGGAATGGGTGGGGTCCCAGTAAGGTTCAAAAATGGAGGCACCTGACGGCTCTGGGGCAGGGAGCACGGACAAGGTGAAGTTGCCAACAGAGGGCTATTGGAGAAATTCCCAGATTTTTTGTTCCCCACTCCATGCAGAGGTTTGGAGGATTCCACTCCGGGAAGATAGACTGGCTCAACGGAACAGACCTATAGGCGTTGATGTTGGCGGGGGGCTGAGCCTTGCCTGGTCATCCTAGAAGAAACCTAGCGCTCTGCTCTCATCTTCTACCATGTCCCATACTGCACTTGAGTAGAAGCAACCACTCCTTCTGAGAAAGAACGGGGATCTGACTGGTTACTTAACCAAAAAAGTTAAAACAAAGAATCATAGAATATTATGTATACTAAACTTAGACACTTTATTTTAACCAGTTCGGTCACCACATTTTTATTGGAATGCCAATGCATTTCCTTTGCAGAAGTAGCCATTGATTGGAATTGCACTTTGTGTTTCTTGTGTGAACCAAACCCCTAATGTATCCTTTCTGGTTTGTTTCTTTAAAACAGAATGGAAACTTAAAGACATATCTGAAATAAAATGACTGCAGAATCTTTCAAGATTTAAAAAATTCACTCCAGCTCCTCTTTTATAGTGATTTTGTCCACACCTAATTCGCACTTTTAAAAGTTAGTGACTTTTTGGGGTGCCTGGGTGGTTCAGTCAGTTAAGCGTCCAACTCTTGATTTTGGCTCAGATGATGATCTCCGGATCGTGAGATCAAGCCCCACATCTACTTGTCCCTCTCCCTCTGCTCCTCCCCCTGCTCATGTTCTGCCCCCCCCCAAATAAATAAAATCTTTTAAAAAAAAAGTCACCTTTTGGCAAGCCTTTCCAAAGTATTGAACTTTGATTGTATTATAGAAACTCTCTTAGTACTCAGATTTTAATTTATAAGAATAAGTAAATTATGGAAATACAGTAACAAGTACACAGGCATAAATTGTTTTGAAAATAATCATGAATTTCAGAGAACATTCTCTGCCTCCTTGGTCTGAGTTACATGCCCCTTCTTGAAATGTCCCTCTCATGATATCGTGAGCAATAGGAGATAGATTCCACAGATAAACAGGACCATGTAGGCCATGGTGAGGAATTTGAAATTGACTCTAAAAAAATGAGAAGTAACTCATCTAATGGAGGAAAGCGATATCATTCGTGTTTCTAAAAGATTCTTCTCACAATGGTGTGGAAAACATATTTTGGAGGAGAAAGAGAGGAAACAGGGTAACAGACGCTGTACATTAAAATTTGGAGTATATTTTGGAGATAGAAGTGTCAAGGTTTGCTGATGGACTGGATATAGAGGGTAGAGAGCTTTGGAATGACTTCTAGGTTGTCAAAACTTGAGGGGGAATAGAAGCGGCATGTACTGAAAAGAGGAAAACTGGCAGGGGAGAGGTTGGAGTGGGGGAAATGAGCCATTCTATCCTAGCCATGTTTAGTTTGAAAGGAGATTAGCTCTCCAAGAAAAGATGTTAGGTAGGTGGTTGGATGGGAGTTCAAAGTTCAGCAAAGAGTCAGGGGCTAGAGAGATCAATTGGTTCTTATATTAGTTCTTTAACTTCAACCTTCAATTTCAATTTCTTGTCACATCTGCTTTGGGTACTCATGTTAAATAAAGATATTAGCACCCTTTCTACTTCCCATCTTCTGTCAACTGTTGATGTGCTTTTCTTGTAAAGGCTAATAACAGAATTCTGTTCTGTAAGCACATTTAAAATTTCTGTACTGTGTCTCTATAATGCTAAAAGCTAAAAACTATAAAATTGCATTTACAATATAATATATGAAATTTGTTCACATATGGGGCAACTATCATGCTAGGACTACATTTCTTTCTCACTGGGTCCAAAGCCTGGTGCCACCTGAAAAAGAGAGGTTCTAGTATTTGTGTTAAATAAATCCTCTTTTCTAAGTAAAAAAAAAAATTTCCCCTGGAAACTTTGAAGACAGAACTCCATTGTGCTTTTGCTTCAGTGCTGCTTCATGCCATACTGATTCTTAATTCTTCGATAGTGACTAATTTTTCTTGCTCTTATGGAAACTTACAGAATCTTCTTTTTAATAATTGTTGCTTTGCAATTTCATGATGATATATAGGTTGTATCTTTTGTCCCTTCATACTTGGAAGCCCTCAGTAGACTCCTTGAATGCCTCTCTCTTATATTGGGAAACTTTCTTATTATTCTAGAGGCTGGGTGGAGTACTGGTTTTAATTAGAGGTAGACTGAGTTCAAATACCAGTTGTTTGCTCTGTAGCCTTGGGCAAGTTATTTAAACCTTGTGCTTGCTTTCTTACCTGAAAAATGAGAGTATTAATAATATTACCATACCAATATATTCCTTAGGGTTGGTATGAGAATTGAATGAGTAATATTTAGGAAGTCCCATAAACTGCCTGGCATATAGTATGTGCTCAGTAAATGTTATGTGTTGATAATTATCTCCACCTTCAATTTTATTCCTGACTTTTCTGGAGCTCCAGAAAAGTTGGACCTCCCAGACTGATTCTCCACTTTGCTTTGCTTTTCTCATATTTTCTAGTTTTTTGTTCTTGTTGCTGTTGTTGTTTTATGGTCTGTGATGCTTCCTTGACTTTACCCTCCAAACATTAAAAAAAATAATCTGGCATAATTGTAATCTTTGGCCATCCATTCATAAACTAAGAATAGGATAAGAGATCAACTTGAATTACAGAAAAAGTCACTGTGTGGTAATTGACCAGCTGGCTGAGACACTGGGCTCCACTAGTCTTAATGTTGGTGTAGAAAACAAGGTTCATGACCCCAGTGGTTATTTACAAGACAGATTTTCAGGTCACCCTTGGATTCATTCTTGCCTTCTGCTTTGCCTGCTGACTGAGCCTCCAGCTACTTTGGGGTTTTATCAGGAGGATTAGCTCTTTGCTGCTTTTCCCTCTATCTTTTCTAGGCTATTGCTTCTTTGCTTTCTTTAATCCATCAACGAGTTTTCATTCCTTTCCACACCGCAGAAAGTTCTTCTTTCCATTCTCTTTATCTTTATGGGTTGATTGCTTTACTATCACTTAATAGAGTCTTGGGAGGTGGGGGATTTAGACGTCTGTGCTCAGTCTACCTTCCTGAATCAGACTTCATTACCTTTCTAAAGGAGAGATCATGTTACAGATTATCTAACAGTCCTCTCCATTAACTACCACCCCTGAAGTAGAAATCATGCTGAATATGACCATTTTCTAATGTTCTGAACTTCAATCTACCTGCCCTTTGTATCCTTAACTAAACTGACCAGATCACAGAGGCCTGAAGGCTAAAATTAAGTAAGGGGCTGTTGACCACTAAAAGTAATCCTTTGTTGTCTACTGTCATGTTCAGAAAATCACTTGAAATTTAGCTTATGAACTTTTATATGGAGTGATGACCAGAGTGGGTACTCAATAAATACAATTTTGTTTTGAGTTGATCATGCACTTCTCTTTAAGACTTGCTAAATTCTACTCTAGCAGTAGAGATGACTAGGGCGCGTGGTAGCAAACAGATAGAAGCTGACTAAATTTATTATAATAACATTGTCAGGTAAATAACTTTGAGATCTGACAGTGTTTTAACGGTCGACCCATGTAACAGTATTTCCTGCATTGTTTTGTGGGATACCAGTCACGTGAACTAACCTCCCCGAGAAAGGGTGAGGTGGTCAATAGTGGGGAAAACGTAACATTCTTTATTCCTCTTCTTGGAATGCATTATGCTTGTGCTTACAGTAAGGGTTTTAAGAGTTCTGTGGCTTAAAAAATCTGTTTAGCTTCATAAGTTCAGTTTTTACAAAACTCATTTGACCACTTCCCTCTTTCTTTGAGCACCATCTATAAACATCATAAGGAACTGGTGTCCCTCAGAGCGCGCTGGAGGAATACTGCCGTAGGCATTGCCTACAGTTTTAGTAGTTATACTTTTTAAAATTTGGTGGCAACAATAATGAGCAGAATGCTACTAAGTATATGACTTGGAGGCTGGTGTCATCAGTGATCAAGCCAGTTTTTACTATCCTGTAGTAAATATGTTTGGAGGGATGGGGGTTCCATTCCCACCCCAAGAAGGGATGAAGGGCTGCATTTGCTGTGTGTATTTTCAACTCCTGTAGAGAAGTAATTTTCTCAGGAGGTGCCAGTACATTTAATACACCCTAATTTGATAGCCACAACCCGAGAGAACGGGGAAGAGGTTTGATCACAGCTAACCTTACCTATTCCACAAGAAGGCTTTTGCAACTTGCTGTGTCTGACTGGCAAAACCAATGGACATGCTGGTTTTTGAAAGTCACTCCTCTGGGTGCTCTTAGTGTCATAAGGTGGTTGGAAGGGATGCTCCAGTCTTTTGCCATGTGACCACCAGTCACCCTTTATGGGAAAAAAAATTGGAAACACAAAATTGGATACTGTAGAACATTTTCATGTGCTGCCTGATGTCTGTGAATGTTCAGTGATTCGATTCAATAAGCTATTGGATATTCTAGTCCTAAAATGGAATTCTGAAATCTAGGGTTAAGTATATTTTTACAAAGACTGAATTTTTAAAAAGGTACTTAAAAGTGAATTATCGCATGTTTTTAGCTAAAATATAGCTGCTGAATTCTTAAACTACTTTCTGTCAACAGATGGAGTGGTAAAAATCAACCAAGTAGTTATATTTCTATGTTTGGTACTGCCATTTTATTGTATATATGTATTTACATGTAGATGGCTTGATTTAATCTAAAAATTATGTTCTATACTTTTCATTGTGGAAATACAGATAATGTATTATCATCTAAGGTGGTGGTTTTCATAGTTTTCAGTCCATGATCCACACCATGAGATAGATTTTGCCGTGCAAGGACATCCAATGTATACACATGCGTAAAACTCAAAGTTTCACAATATTTAGTCTTACTACATGCAGTGCGCTTGACTATTTTTCTGTTTTATCATTTATCTCTTCTATTTCATTTCACAATGCTAGCTGCAACCCACATTGCTTTATAACCCATGAATGCCTCAGTTTGAAAAACTTTATTCTAAGGAAAAATATCTCCAATGTTACTGAATTTTTTATGGTAAAACCTGACTTAAGTACCCAGGAAAGGGAGAATTGATAAATTCTCCGTGAGCACATATTAGAATCTGATCTTTTAGAAGATGTGAAAAGAATGAGGGGAAACTTACTCAACTTAATTCTAAGGAAACATTTTTTTAAAAAAATCTGGTTGATCAGGTAGACTTAAGACAACATTGGGAAAAGGCAACTGTGACACCTGGGAGTTCTTGGATATTATTAGACAATGAAAGTAACCTTGGGTATAATCAAACACCCACTTTGGGCTTTGAGGAAAGAGATCAGGCTTTTAAAAAAATCAACCATGATTTTGTAGTCAGAGACTTGAAAAATACGATTCAAGGGAATGAATATGAGATTCACATAAGTAAAATTCTGACAGTGCAATTGAAGCTACAGTGCTGTGAAAAGTCTGAGGCATTTGAAGACATCTATCTGACTCCACAGGGAGCCAGCTCCCAAAGCAGCTTAGTTTCTAAAAGACAGGCATGTATAAAAGAAGTGTACAATATCGAATTAAAAAAAAATAATATCATGGAGTCACCTTGTCAGGAGATTGTCAAGAAGCTTAGAAGAAATTCATGAAATATGCCAAAGGCAGCAAAAATAGGGTTTTCTGGGAGAAAAAAAAATTCTGTTATATCGAGAAATCACAGAAAGGCTAAGAATCTGAAGAAGAGTACCCAGTTCACAGCTGAAAGTCAGAACTCCTCGACTTTAGGTTCTTCGTTAAGGGAAATTATCTTCAAACTGAAAAAGACAGGATGAACATGGACCTACGAGGGAACTGAGCCCTGACTAACAGAAGAGAGAGTTAGATCTCACCTGGCAAGCTTAAATGAATGCCAGTTTTAGACCAATGACAAATTGTAACCCGGGGTAATGAATAAGTTTGCAGAGGTCAAAGGAATTCAGGAATTGGAGAGTTTTGGAGAACAGGCGAGATGAGCTGAAAGATGAATTACAAAGATTAAGACTACTTGATGTCGATCCTGGGAGTTCTAGAACAGATTACCAAACAGATGGTGTCTTCTCACTATCTGGCTGAAAATAGTCATATCTAACTGTTGTCAGAATGCCTGCTTCTTGCGGGCCTCCTCCACTGCACGGTTATGATAGTGCTTATTATGCCCCAAGTTCTCAGATTTATAGGCCTTTTCTCACTTACCCTCGCCACGATTCTGCGAGTAGATACACCCACTTTACAGATGAGAAAACTGCTGGGAGATTAACTTCCCCAAAGTGTGTCCCTAGCAGGCAGCGGAGCTGTCCAAGTCAGACCCCTGCCCCCATCCGTGCATGCCTCTCATTTCTGCGCTAATTGCATTATCAAATCTGCTGCAGAATGCAAAGCCAGATAACCACAAAGATACTTAAATTATTTCAGAAGTGACAATAAAGAGATATTAAGTACCTTGAGAAAGATCTTCTATGAAAAGGTTTTAAGGAGTATACTGTATATTATCTTTTTTTGCTGATCAAGAACTTACTTTGCTAACACCCAGCTTACTGGGTAAGTGACTCTGGAATGAGCAAACTGCTAGCAAATGCCTGGCAACATTCAGTTATTTTTTGAACAAGAGTATATTGCGAAAGTTACCCTAAAAGCAGAGATATCAATTCACCCCTCAAGGTTTCTTATGAATTTAGAATTTGACCAAAATGTTCTCTTTAATTTCACAAAATATAAAGGAAATAATGAACAATGTTTCCTAAAGTGTGACTTGAAGACTGGAAGACCTCAGAGTTGGGGGAAGTGTTCTGATTAGTGTTGTAAATGGGGAGAAGCTTCACTTCGGCAGAATGAAATCGTACAGTTCCAAAAATGCTGTTTTTCTGTTTTCTATTTCTGGATAGCCTGCCCTTTGCCTGAAGAGTCTGGTTTGTTCCTGGAAGAGTGAGAATGTATATGGGCCTGCGCACATGTGCATGCCATTTTGGTACAAGCATTTGCTCAAAAGATTATAAGATTAAAGAGATAGGTGGAAGCTTGTTTTTTCCTTCACCCCGTGTGGAAGGGAAAGACTAAGTGTAAAAATTAACTGCTCTGTGCACCATCACTTGAAGTGGATTGTGAGGGGCTGACGTGAGTTATTTATGATGAAATAAGCCAAACTGGGAAAAGTGTTCTACTGTATTTGCTTTGTCTAGGCTTCAGGGTCAGTCCACCTCTTGCAGATTGTGGAAGGGGTTTTGCCTAAAGAGATAGTTGCTCTCAGTTCAAAACTTTGGACCCAGAGAAAGCAGGACGCCTTCCCTTCAAGCCCAAGGCCAGTCTTCTTTCATGCTCCAGGATAACAGTCATTGCAGCTCCGTGGTATGGAGACATCTGGAGATTCCTGAGGAAGAGACTCCCACTAACCTCCAGCCCTGGAAGACCTGATGACCATTGTACTGTGAATCCCTTAACCACCTTTGGAAACCACTGTGGGACAGTCTTTTTATACTTCTGCTATCTCTAAGCCTTCCGAAGTGCATTAGGAGACATTAATTAGTTTTAATTCTTTGGGAAATTAAGGGAGAGTCTTGGGAGGAGAAGTAGTAAAAGTAATCGGGGCGTCCTGGAGAAGCCAGTTAAGAGAATGCAAGAGGCAGTAGGTAGAACCACATAGCAGGATCCTGGCAAAAACTGGCTGCCGCTGGTGGTGGTCCTCTGTGGAACACAAAATCCTGCTTTGGGGATTCCTAGGGAAATACGGACTTTTGACAACACCTTACAGAGAATCACATTTTATTAGAGGAGCTTTAAGGCTTTAAAACACTGAAGTGTTATGGGAAACACTAGAGTTACATTGTATCTATGTTCATCTCTATTTTGCTGTGGATATCAGGAGTGCAGAAAATACCTCTTTTTAAGCAACTCATAATGTCCCTGATAAGTTATTCCTAAATTGTGTTCTGTGGAATACTAGTTCTGTGAAATACTAGGTGAAATGTAAAGGAGGTTTCCAAAGTTAAAGAAATTTGGAAAATATTGAGGTAAGTAAAGTGAAATAAGTTTATCACAGGATTTCTTAGAACCTTTATATATAAATGTCTTTGTGAAGTTGTAAGATCTAAATAAATAGCTTTTCCAAAATGTATTTGACTTTGGAATGTTATTTTATTGAGCACATAGGAAGGGCTAATGCTTTGAAACATACACTTTGAAACATAATGACCTAATATAATCTCTTTTAAAATACCAGTATTTAAAAACACAAGACCACCAAACGCCTGTGATTGAAAGTGACTGAGCTACAGCTCCTTTTTACTTTTTCTGGCACCCCCAATTTTATCTCCCTATGTAGAACTGTATGGTTGTTTCATGTAAGTATCTTAAAAATAAGTAAAATCAACCAATCTGGTGTTAGGTTCTTGAGCAAAATACATAAAACAGCAGATATGTCACTTTAAATATTAGGCAACGTTATTTTCTTTACTCTCATGTTACAGCCAGCACTACTATAAACCAGATAATTTTTTAAAACAACCAAACTAAACTTTAAAGAGAAACCTGCCATCTAAAATAAAGGAACAAAGTGTACAGATATGTGAAATGAGCATTCTTTATTACTCCTCGAGTACGTGGAAATGAGTACACTTGAGATTGCTGTTTTTGTTCTTTAAATATGAACAGTGCCCACTCCACACCCAAGACAAATACTCTCTGAACTCCGTGATGCGTCTTCAGTCTTTTTTTATACCTCCTCACTCATGTCCACCGGCAGCCTCTCTTCCCTGCCCTCTCACTTCATCTCAAACTCCCTTTCACCATCTCTTAAAGGTCTCTGATTCATTTAGCTTTTAGCGCCAATGCACAGGGGTGCTACTGCTCCTGCATGGACCCATCTGGACAGCAGCTCCTAACATGACCTTTCTTAAGACACCTATAAACTAGGAGTAAGAGAAAATTCGTTGACTAATTTTTGAGATTTTTACATTTTGTATCTCCATTCTCAAACCCATTTCTTTTCCTTAGTATCTCCAAGGTAAGGATGGGTTCAGTTAATAGCTTGGTTTTAATTCAGCCCTGACTTAAAGCTCAGGAGAGTCAGTCATTAACTTTTAGTGAAGTCATGGGAACTTCACTAACCTGGACCAGACTTATTTCCTGAGTGTAGGCCTGGACCATCAATATCTTTTAAATCCCCCAATAATTGCTTGTTTATAAAACAAAATAGCCTTAAAACTGCCCGTGTAAGGTTTTATTACACGACATGAATGCATATTTGACTACATTAATTCCTGCCCCAAGAAGATCTCCCATTCACACACAGTGCCCTGGTGTGCTATCTATTTTACAACAAAAACACTGGACATTACTGATGTGAAGACAGGTCCCTAAAAGCAATCTCCATTTAAATGTTAAGTTAAATCACAACCACACACAAACTCATGTGGCAAAAGGAACTTTGCAGCTGAGATTAAGTTAAACATCTTGGGAAGAGGACATTATCTAAGATTATCTAGGTGGGCCCAACATAATTACTCTGATCCTTGGAAGAGGGAGGCAGGAGAGTCAGAGAGAGATTTGAAGATGCCATGCTGCTGGCTTTGAAGAGGATGGGGCCATAAGCCAAGGAATGCAGGCAGCTTCTAGAAGCTGGAAAAGGCAAGGAACTGGATCTTCCCTTACATCACCTTCAGAAGGAAACCAGCCCTGCTAATAGCCAATGAGAATGATTTTGGACTTCTAAGCTCAAGAAATGTTGAGAATAAATTTGTTTGCTTTAACCTAGTGTTTAAATTTGTGGTAATTTGTAACATAAGGAACAGGAAACTAACAATAAATTACACTTCAACAAACCTAAGTTTAAAGAAACAAGATGAATATATTTAGTATGATAGTGAATAAAAGTATGGTTTGACTAAACCAACCGTCCTGGGTCAGAAACACAACTGTGACATTTGCTTACATAGTAATTTACTATGTAAATTACAAAGAAGTAATTTACTTCTGTGTGGTATGTTATCTATAAAATATTTCTAATACTACCTCCTAGAAACCGTCCTGGGTCAGAAACACAACTGTGACATTTGCTTACATAGTAATTTACTATGTAAGTTACAAAGAAGTAATTTACTTCTGTGTGGTACGTTATCTATAAAATATTTCTAATACTACCTCCTAGAAACTGTTGTACAGATTAAAGGATATAACTTATCTAAAACACTTAGCTCATCCCTAGCACTTCACACCTTAAATAAACGGTAGCTATTATTTTATAGAGAGTATCATGGGAAATATTTATATTAGAATATGTAACACAAATACAATATTATAGATTTCTTCAGTATCTGCCAAACACTACTAAATGGCTATAATCTGACCCAATCTAGAAAAACGATTATTTGGATTCCTTCCCTATTTATATATTGTTTGTTTGCAACAGTTATCTGGAAGAATAGTCTCAGGTTACTGCTTTTAACTATTGGATTATAAAAAGTATTAGTCTGAAATATATCACATCCTTTACGTAGTCTGTGACCAAATTATCCTGCAAAACAGCTTCTGAATCTAAATCTGTATTTGTATATAAGGAACATCCATCCAACCTGCTTTTCTGGCCCTTTTTTGGGATCTATGTAGGGAACCGGTTCATTGAATGTTCTTGCATTTGTATGAATGAATTTTGCATAATATATACGTCCTCTCCCGACACATGGTTTTGAATGTTGTATACTTTTTCCAGGTTTTTTGTCATGTTTGATTTCTTCTTCTTTTTCAGTTACATACACTATACCAGCATCTTCTATTTTATGCTCTCTGAAAAACAAATAGTAAATAATGTACCCCAATGAGCAGTTTAGGACTGTGTCATAATTGTATAAAATAAAATTTAAATATATTGCAAGTATCGGTCAAGACAATTTAGGCTTTATTAATAGTTATAAGGGACTTGTGCAATTAAAATATGGAAGGGTATCTTCTCATTTTACATCATATAAAAGATAAAGGGATTTGTGTTAATCGTGATTATTCATAGTGATATACCAGCACAGTGTACAGAGTAGTGATCTGATCATGGTTACAGATCCTATTTGCAGCATTTATTCATGAAGGTAAGTTACATGCTAATGTTAACTCATCTTCTTTAAAAGTTACTTACGGGGCGCCTGTTTGGCTCAGTAGGTTGAGCAATTGACTCTTGATTCTGGCTCAGGTCATGATCTTGGGGTCCGGGGATCCAGCCCTGAGTCAGGCTCTGTGCTCAGTGGGGAGTCTGCTTGAGATTCTCAATCTCCCTCCCTCCCTGTCCCTTCCTCCCCCACCCCACACTCTCTCTAAAATAAGTGAATGAATCTTAAAAAAAAAAAAAAAAGTTAATTACTTAGTAAATTCAGTCACCTGAACAAGGACAGCTATTTAATTTTAAAAGTTCACGTGGCAAACTTATAAAAGCTACCAAATGACCACTATTAGCTATCTTTTCAGGGATGAAACAATGTTCTCAGCATGATAATAATCAATTCAATCTCATCACTTTTTGCTTTTAATAACTAGACTGGTACCAAACTGAACATTATTGAATTTTTTTAAGTATTAAAAAAGTGTTTAGAAAGAATTTATAGAAATTTTCTTTTTTAAAAATTTTTATTTATTTTTTTTTTAAGATTTTATTTATTTGACAGAGATAGAGACAGGCAGCGAGAGAGGGAACACAAGCAGGGGGAGTGGGAGAGGAAGAAGCAGGCTCATAGCAGAGGAGCCTGATGTGGGGCTCGATCCCAGAACGCTGGGATCACACCCTGAGCGGAAGGCAGACGCTTAACCGCTGTGCCACCCAGGCGCCCCTGAAATTTTCTCCTTTTAAATAAAGAGTGATAGACATCGTAAAAGTCAGTATTTTAAAATTTCACGTACTTGGAAAATAAAGGAAAGAATGAAATAGATGAATGTGAATACTTTTTACACAGAAGCTTTTAAAATCAAAACCCTGACCCATGGAAGGTGAGTAAATAAGATTCCAAATTTATAGAGAAAGTGAGCAGTTCTGCTTAGTCTTGGCCCTTAAAATATAACCTCTACATTACTTCAAACCAAAGACAGGTTCATCTTTTCTATCATGTCATTTTTTAGTGAAAACCCCCAGATGGCTTTGTGTTGCCGTTACAGTGGATACTGCTTCCTTATCGTAGCTCTGAGGCCGGCAGACCCAGCTCCAGCTAATCTCATCAGCTGCCCTGAGACCTCTCTCCCCTCACTTCTCCAGACAGCACGCCTGCTTTCAGTTCCTGGACACACGAGTTATTTCCCTTCAGGGCATTCACTGTCCCCTCTGCCTGGTAGCTCTTCCCCAGGTCTCTGCACCAGGGGTCCACTATCTTTAGGTCTCCACTTAAAAGCCATCTCCTCAGCAGCTTTTCCTAGATTTCCCCCTTCCTGCCCCATGTAGTCTTTTAGTACTTTCTTTCATAACACCATAATTAATAATTTATGTACCTAGTTTTTTGTTTTGTTTTGTTTTGTTTTGTTTTGTTTTGTTTTGTTGGTAAGCACTACAAACACCCTTTACTAGTCAGTAAGCTCCATAAGGGTGAAGACTGTGTTTCATTCATCATTACATAGCCACCCGGGGAAGCATCGTGGTCCTCACAGGTAAATGGACTGCCGTTACAGTATTTGCATGTTTCCGGTGAATCTGCTGGGATTGTTTTCTCATGTGGCTTAGTGTAGCTGCATACTCCCAACCCCCACTCCAATACACAGACAAAAAACATTCAGCACCCTTGGATTCTAGCTCCCTGCAGCCCAACAAAAACTGCTCTCTGTAAAGGTTTTGGAAAAACTGATTACTGGTCAAGTGTGAATAACGTCTAAGGCTTTTTATATTACCTTTAATTAAACACATATCTCTGGAAAGGTCATGATCGATTTATTATAGATATCTGACAACATCTTTTCCATCTGCTTGTCATTGTTGTAACTCAGCAATACACTTCTGTTGGCATCACGTCCTTGAAGGAAGGGGCTGTGGCTATACGCCTGTGTACATATGCATTCGTTCAATTAAGTATTTGTGGTGTGAGTAGCTATAGATTAACATATAAATGTGAACTATATGATTCTGTAGTAATTTCTTACTAGAAGGAAACACTAATGGGCAGTGAAGAAAGTTAGACCTGGGTTGGAATCCCAACTCTGTCATTTAACATCTGAGCCTTGGTTTCCTCCTTTGCATGGTAAGGGCAAGAATGCCTATGGATAATGTTGAATAATTCATTCTTCCAACAGATATTTATTGAATTTTGTGTCTGGTGCTGCTCAAGGCATTGAGGATACAGGAGTGACAAAACAAAAATTCCTGCCCTCTCAGAGCTTACATTCTAGTGAGGGAAGGCTGATGAGAAGTCAAATAATAAGTAAAACATATGGTCTTTTGGATGGTGTTAAGTGCTAAGGACAACAACAGAGCAGGGAATGGGGAAAACGAGTGCATGTACGCGGGAGACAGGCTGCATTTTTAGACAGGGTGGAGGATGCGTTATGAAGGTGGCAACTGAAAAAAGGAAAGAGGGGAGCGAGCTAAGAGGATATTTGAGGAAGGGCATCTAGCGGAGTGAACTGTAATCACCAGAGCATTGCAACAGAAGCACCTGTCCTTAGGTGCTTCTCCAAGTGTGGTCCCAGAAGTAGCTGCCTTGACATCAGCTGTTACCTTGTTAGAAGTACAAATTCACCAGCCCCATCCCAACCCGAGGCAGGTTCCCAGGAAACTGTTTTAACCAGCTCTCCAGGTGATTCTTATGTATGTTGAGAACCACTGTTCTAGTGACAAACATATAGGCTTGGGAAGCAGATACCCCTGGCCATGTGGTATTGTTGTAACACCTTGGTCGATAGTTCTCAAAAATTTAGGGTACATCAGAATCACCTGGAGGCTTGTTAAAACCCAGATTATCGCGCTTAACTCCAAATTTCTGATTCAGTATATCTGTGGTGGGGAGGCTGCAAAAACATGCATTTCTGGAAGTTCTCAGGTGATGCTGGATAGTGGGAGGGGGCGGGGAGGAGCACACTTTGAGAATCACTGCTAGCGTGAGGCCTGCGTGCTGGAGCCGGGTGGAGTCAGAGGGCAAGCAGCAGAGAAGACCAGATACGGGAAAAGAGGCAGCTTGTGTATGTCCCACAGGTCACTTAGCTTACTAAGGTCACAGACCTTAGCTCTTACTCTGCAGTGGCCGATAGAAAATAGTGATCTCACCTACGCTGTAAAAACAAACAAAAAACCACTCAGACTGCTATGTTGGGGACGCCGCAGAGAGGCAAGCGGAGCAGCCGAGATGGTTACAACATCCAGGTAAGAGACGCTGGTAGTTGGGCCAGGGCGGGGGTGATAGTGGAATTCTGCATATATTTTAAAGGTAAAGCCTACAGAATTTGCTACTAACTTAGATGTGGGGTGTGAGGAGGGGAAGAATGTTGGGCCAGGCAATGCATGTAAAGTGCCTGACATACAGTTGGTGCCTAGTAAGCTGTGTGTTTTAAAAAGTACTCCGGTAAACGCTCAGCTACTGGAGGTAGGCTGGGAGAGGAAAAGCGCTGGGGATGGCCCGAGGACCCACCCCCCGGGTCTCACTTCACCCTCCCCGAAGGAAGGAAGTATTTTCAGAAGGGGAAATAGAAAACCAAACCCCAGCACTTACTGCTGCTTATCCTCCTTTCCCTCCATGGGCTCCCACGGCCTGACACGAGGCAGCGAGGAGCCTCACGGGAAGATCAGGGACTAAGCCCTGCGGGGAAAGGGGCGCGCGGAGGGCCGCGACTGTGACACGCGCGTTGCTAAGCGACGGCGGGCTCCCAGCTCGAGGCCTCGGAAAGCGGCAAGGGGGCGGAGCCGGGGCGCGCAGGCGCAGTAACCTGGATCGGCTCCTCAG